>NC_136270.1:77473843-77726343 GCF_964187855.1 Myxine glutinosa
GTTCAGCGGGTCCTTCTGCTGAACATCCGTGGGCCTGCACACACATTGATAAATCTCTCTGCCTGTGAAAAACCAGGATGACAGTTTATAGCTGGGCTGAGATTCAAACCGAGGCTGGGCTGAGATTTTTTCACTGGGCTGAGATTTTTTCACTGGGCTGAGAGGCAGGCTGAGTTTATAGCTGGGCTGAGATTTTAGAGTGAGTGTGCATACCTCAAGGTCTATAATGCCTCGATGCATAACCAACCGATGCCTGCACTCTGGGCTATCTTACCAGGTCAGCTACATTGCTAAACTTTGCTGACTCAGTGTACACTGCAGACTTTAGCCCAATGATGTCAGAAATGTTGTGGAACTATTTGGTTGCTGATATCTATACTATAAAAGGAGCAGTACGTGCGTCCATGTATATCCGTGAATCCGTGTGTGCGTGCATGCAAGTTAAAAATCCCTATATACCTTTAGCTCCCTCTCTCTGTAAGTTTAGACTCCTTGATGCCCCGAAAACCCCTTACTACCCTCAGACCATTTGGACTCATAAGATCCTTTGGACCATTTATAATCCTAAGACCCTTAAAGACCCTCTATAACCCTAACACCACCAAGACCCATAAGACCCTGAAGAGCCATGATAATCTTTAGAACCCAAAAACCCTTTCGACCCTAAAGACTCTTTCAAATCCTAAGGCACTTTTGACCCCTAATGTCCATTCGACCTCTGAGACACTTTCGACCCCAAAGACCCTTTATAATCCTAAGACCCTTTAATACCCCTAATACTCTTTCAGACCATTTAGACCAGTGTTTCCCAACTTTTTTTTCGCTATGTGGCCCACCTGGCAGCATTTTTTTGAAACCAAAGAAATGTCAATAAGAACCACAACTTAATTCAATTTATACTTTTGGAGTATTTAATGGAACAATATTTCTCATTTGAACAATTTCTTTGTGAAATGAATGAATGCGAGTGACGTAAATCAAATTTATTTGTGACAAAGGGTCTTGCGAGAATTTTTTAGAACATAACATCAAGAAAATCATTTGAAAAGGAAAATGAACACTTCAGACTTCAAGGCTTTTCCATAAAAAAACAAATATTTATTTTAAATTAAGAAATGAAACTCTATTAACACATTGCAATAATAACCAGGAAAATAAAAAAATATTTAAAAACTCATCTCCAGGGTGCTTTGCTTGTGGGCTGTAACACAAAACATTGCAGTATCTGCCAATTGAAAAAAAACCTCAAACCAGTTTAACCTAAAGTTACTTCAATGAGAGATGTTCTCCTGAATTTTCTGCACCAGTTTCCAAATCCTAGGTTCTGTTGTAGAAAGCGCACATCTGAGATCTGCCTCACATTCAAGGTGGTTCAGAGCCGTTGTCTTCAGCTGCATCAACGTTGAGAAGCCTGATTCACAAAGATAAGTTGTTGCAAAGGGCAGGAGTTTCCGAAGGCATTCCTTTGCAATGTTGGGGTGGGGTAGCTTCCCATCATTTTTGGCGAAAACTCAGAGATAGAGGAAGCTTCAAAGACATCTCTGCATCCATAATCCTTTTGAAATTCAATCAGTTAATCGTGCAGGTCAACCTGGACATCACTGACTTTAACAAGAAAAGATGATTTCATCCTCACTTCATCCTCACTTCCGTTTCCGGTCTTGCTGGCGAGGGTTCGTTTATTCTCAGCTCTCCATGCTATCCATCGAAATCGAAGTTAAGTAATTGTTCCCATTTGTATTTTCGTTATAACTATTTATTTTATGGTGTATATATTGTCTCCCGACGAAGATTTTCGGTGCAAATCTTTCATACCTGTATTGATAATCGTGTTAATTCGGGTCGTGTTTTGAGGCCTTGTAGTTGTACAGTGAACACTGTACAACCTTGAGGCTTTGTTTTTCTCTCAGCGGTCCGTGTTTTTGTGATCCAATAACTTTCGTTCTCTGTTTTCCCAATCTTTTCACCCCATAGCCCTCTTCCTTGTGTAAATCACAACTCAAAAAAATCCAAAAAAAAAACATTTCCTTCTCTGTTCTCATTCGTTTATTCATTCTTATTCGTTCGTTCGTTCGTTCTTCGACCACGTGTTTCTCCCCCATTTCCCCAGATAGATTGTCAAATTTCAACTCGTTATTTTATCGTCCATGCGTTATTGTTTTGATTATAGTTACTTTTGGTTTGAATTTCCTGTAACTTGTAATTATTTAATCGTGTCTGCTCCTCGTGTGCGGCCTTGTAGTTGTACCCCCATCGGTGTTTGTTATCTTAATCGTGTTTTGCTTGGCTCTTAGTTTTTTTCCCTTCTACCCCGAACATAATACTCTGTGTAACGTTCTAAATCCCCACCTCCCCCCCCCCCCCCCACCCCCAAAAACCAAACAAACAAACAAAACAACCAAAAACATTTATTTTCCTTTCTCCACGTGTACTGTTGACTCATCCTGTATTTTCTGTCCAGGTGTGCTGTTCGCCCCGCCCCCATTAACTCCTTGCCATCCACCGTTTGCCCTTCACGTGACTCGTGGTGGTCCCTCTCGGCTCTCCCCCCGTTGGTATTTTTGTGCACATAAGATTGTTCACGGTTCTGTTTAAATATTATTTAAATATGTATAACCTTTCCCCTTCAGTGTTTTACTCAGTGGTATTTTACAACACGCTGTTTTTCTTCCTATTTAAAAGGCTTTTCTCAATTTCCTCTCCAACTCATTCCACCTCAAAAAAAAGAAATTCAATATCTTATACGTCTCCCTCACTACATGGTCTAAATTCACATTCATTCCATCCCTCCTCCATCATTCTGAACCGGATTGCTAACTTGAAAATCACAACAAACCCAATTTGTTTTCAATGTTCGTTTTTCATTAATCATCCACTTTCTAAACTCCCCTCTTGCCCCTCCCATCCAAATCCCTCCCCTTGCACCTACACTCCTAAACTCCCCCCTTGCCCCGCCACTCTTAAACTCCCCCCCTACCCCTCCACTCCTGAACTCCCCCTTGCCCTTCTACTCCTGAACTCCCCCCTTGCCCTTCCCCTCCTAAACTCCCCCCTCACTCCTCCCCTTCAAAACTCCCCCCCAACCCCTCCCATTCAAATCTCCCCCCATACCATTCCTCTCCAATTCTCCCTCCTCTCCCCTCCTCCTCAAAGCTGCCTCCTCCCCACTTCGTCTCCCTTCTATCTCATACCTCCACCCCCCCCCCCAACCCTCTTCTTTCCTCTGCCCCCCCTCAAACAACCCCTCACTGTGCCTCATCCCTTCACCTTCAAACCTTTCATCCTCCTCATCCTTCCCTTTCTTGGAACTCTTCTGCAATCGCTGACACACTAACAACTGCTCTCCCTACCTCCCCCTCTCATCCTTCATCTTACCCTACTCCTCCCCTCCCCTGTCCTGTACCCGATGCTCCCCCTCTCTCTTCATTAACGGTATGGACCTCAAACATCCGGGGCCTTCGCTCAAACCTGACTGATCTCTCCATACAGGTTGCTTCTGACAATCCAGACTTGATCTGCTTAACAGAGACTTTCCTCCTTCAAGATGTCTCTGATTCCTTAATATCTCTTCCTGGTTACTCCCTCCTCCGGTATGATAGACCTGAGCCTCGGCCTGGTGGTGGGGTGGCTATCTTTATCAAAAACTCTCTTCCTCACTCTCCTTGCACTGCCCTCTCTCCTCCTCACCCCCAGGAGTACCTCTGGCTACGGCTTCCTCTCCGCTCCCACCTTTTGTTCATATGTGTTCTGTACCGTCCCCCAAACAGTGATGACTCCATCTACATTTCACTGTCTGACAACATGGACCAACTTCTATCCACTCATCCCAACTCTCTCTTCCTCATATGTGGTGACTTCAATTGTCATCATGCCACCTGGTTGGGTGTGGGTTCCTCTCTCACCAGTCATGGCACCTCAGCAAAAGACTTCTGTGACTCACTGGGATTGACACAATCTGTCAATTTCCCGACCCGGATCTCAGCCAATGGAGTATCTTCTCTTCTAGATTTGGTTATGACTAACTTCCCTGCTAATGTCTGCTGCTCTTCTTCTGCTCCAATCGGTTCTTCTGATCATGTGCTTGTCAAAGTGGACATCTCTCTGGCCATTCTCAGAGAGCCTCCTCAGCGTCGACGAGTCTGGCATTTCACTCAGGCCGACTGGGACGGTCTTCAAGCAGCCATCAATCGTCTGGATTGGTCTCCCATCTCCACTGCCTCTGACATCAATCCTTCCTGGGAATTCTTCCAAAGCAAACTGATCTCTCTCATGCACAGATTTATCCCATCTCGCCTTCAGTTGTCTTACCCTTCCTCCCGTCCATGGTACACTGAATCTTGTGGTGAGGCAGTTGCCCTGAAACAACTTGCCTTTGCCTCTTGGAAGGCTAATCCAACTGAAGGAAATCTCAGTTCCTTCCACCAAGCTCGGAACAAGTGTGTGTCTAACCTCAGGAGTGCCAGGAAGCACTATCTCTCCTCACTCAAGAATGAACTCTCAAACCTGTCTCCTTCCTCCAAATCCTGGTGGCGTCTGGTCAAATCCGTTTCTGGTGTTTGTTCCCCCTCCATCCCCTCCCTTACCTCAAATGGCCACACAGTTGACATCGCACGTGACAAAGCCGAATGCCTCAACTCTGTGTTTGCCTCAAAATCCTTAGTCCCAAACCCATCTCTCTCTGTTCCCACCTTTCCCAGTCGAACGAAACTGCTCCTGGACTCTGTGACCTTCTCTCCTGACAAGGTGGAGGAGTTTTTGTCAAACCTCGACTCTGATTCTGCAACTGGACCAGATGGCATCAGCCCACGCCCCACGGGTCCTAAAATCCTGCTCTGCCGCTCTATCTCACCCTCTCTCTGTTCTTTTCACCCTATCTTTTGCTCAAGGTCATCTGCCAGCATCCTGGAAATCAGCAAACATTACCGCTTTACACAAAAAAGGTGCAAAAACAGATCCTTGCAACTACAGACCAATCAGCCTGCTCCCAATTATCAGCAAAGTCATGGAATCCATCATTGCTTCGGATATGAAATCTTTCCTCTTCTCCAATGGCTTGATCTCTGATCATCAATTTGGTTTCAGACCAGGTCACTCTACTCTGGACATGCTGCTTCTGCTGTCTCAACAATGGATGGAGGTCCTCAATGCCAAACAGGAAATCAGAGCTGTCTCCCTTGACATATCACGTGCCTTCGATACGGTCTGGCACCCAGCTCTGCTCACCAAACTCTCCTCCTATGGTATCCATGGAAATCTCCATGCATGGCTTGCGGACTTCCTCTCTGGTCGTAGTCAACGTGTGGCCCTGAATGGATTTCTCTCATCTCCCCTTCCCGTTCAGGCTGAAGTTCCCCAAGGCAGTGTGCTGGGCCCTGTGCTTTTTCTGGTCTTTATCAATGATCTCTCCGACTCTCTGGAAAATCCTCTGTATCTCTTTGCTGATGACTCCACTCTCTGCCGCTCCATTCCTCTTCCCTCAGATCGGCAGTCTGCAGCCTCCTCACTCTCTGAAGACCTGGACAAAATCACAGTCTGGTCAAACATGTGGAACATGTCTTTCAATCCTGACAAATCTCACACTCTTACTATGTCTCTCCGAAAACATCGACTGGACAACCCTCCCATCTACTTTCTCAACAATCCTCTCCAAGAAGTTCTGTCGCTCAAGCTTTTGGGTCTCACCATCTGCCATGATCTTTCTTGGGAAAACCACATTTCCAAGCTGGCCTCCAAAGCCAGTCGCCGACTGGGCATCCTCCGTCGTGCGAAGTCCTTCCTAGGCACACCTGAGCTCCTCAGCACATACAAGGCTTTCATCCGCAGCTCAATGGAATACTGTTCTCCCCTATGGGCTGGTGCTCCTGCCTCACACCTGGCTCGGCTTCACGCTGTTGAATCCAAAGCTTTCAGAATCATTGGAATCTCCCGCGATGAAGCTATCTCTGAGGGCCTTTCACTCACTCACCGCAGGCAGGTAGGTGGTCTTTCTGTCTTCTACCGACTCCTCTCCGGCCTTGCTCCCCCAGCTCTCTCTGTGCTCTGTCCCCCAAATATTCCTACAGGTCGCACAAGATCTGCCAGCCACCCTCTGATGGTTAAACTGCCGAAATCTCGGCTCTCTGCTCACCTTCACTCTTTCATTCCTCTTTTCTCCCGCCTCTGGAACAAACTCCCACACTCACTTCAATCACACTCCTCCCTCCTGGTCTTCAAAACAGCTGTTCACCACCATCTCTTATCTTCCCCCATCCAAAACCTTGATCTTTTCTACCCCCACTAATTCACCCCAGATCCACCTTGTTTGAAATTCCAACTTCTTTCCTGGAAGTCTTGGCAGTGTCCATATGTTTTATACCTCTCCCACCCCCCCCCCCCTTCCCATGCCTTCCCCCCAAAGCCCTCTCCCTCCCACAGTTCTCTCGATGTCTCCATGTCTCTCGGTCCCTGCTCTCAAATATTGTGTTTGTGTCCTTCCCCCTCTCTCCCCATCTTGTCTACTGCTCCCGATGTTACTTGTTTTGTGTGTCCGTTTGTCTTTCTGTGTGATTAATGTTCGCTCTTTCACGAGCCTCGATCTTGTATACAAAAAAATAAAAAAATAAAAAAAATAGGATTCCTCATGAGTGCCAGTCCTTCTCTCCCAATTTCTGGAAAGTACTGCAGAAATTCTTCTCGGAGACAGCTGAGGTGTATCACAACATCCTTTGCAATGCCAGGATCCAACGGCTCATTAATTGTGACTTCTGAAAGAGATTCAAAGATGGTAAAGTTTCCTTCCTCAGCCTTTCGTTTCCAGTTTTCAAGCTTCTGTATAAATGCACTGAGAGTGTCAATGAACTTAATGCTAGTTGTTCCCTTTCCTTGTAGCTTTAGATTCAGTCTGTTCAGTTTATCAAAAATATCCACAAGGTATGCAAGGCAAAAGACACACAGCTTTTCTTGGAAGGAAGCTTCAAGTTTGTGCTTTTCTTGCATCTGTAGGAAACTCTGCATCTCTTCTCGGAGTTCAAACACTCGTGCCACAACATTTCCTTTAGATAGCCAACGCACCTTGGTGTAGTAAAGCAGGTTCTTACGCTCTGAATCCATTTCTGTGTACAATTGCTTGAACAGTCGGGAATTCAAAGCACTGCTTTTCACGTAGTTCACAATTTTGATGACTTGTTCAAGAACATCCTGAAGATGAGATGGAAGGGTTTTTGAAGCAAGAGCATGCCGATGAATCAGACAATGAACAGAAATGATGCCTGGAGATAGATTTTGAACAGGCGCTTGGAAGCCACTTTTTGCTCCTAGCATAGCTGGGGCACCATCGGTGCACACTCCACAGTGATTGTGCCAGTTCAGTTCCTCATGGTCAAAGAACTCTGTTACTTTTTCCATCACATCCACAGCTCTGGTATTTCTTTTGAGAGAACGGCTGAATAAGAATTCTTCCTTGATGGAATCACCCTTCACATACCGAACGAAGGCAAGAAGCTGGGAACAGGATGAAACATCTGTGGATTCATCCAACTGAATTGAGAACAATCCAAATGCAGCGGCTTTGATTTCAGCAATCACCTGTTCTTTTATGTCGCTAGACAAGTCAGCAATCCTCCTTTGAGCCGTATTATTTGACAGAGATATTTTGTTGAACTTTTTTTCAGCTTCTTCTCCAAGCAGAATCCTAGCCATCTTCAGAGCACTCCGACTGTGAGCACTCCGGCTTGACCAGAGTCTCTCCGATTGTGTGAGGTTTCTTCTGTTGCGCAATGAGGAGGCTGACGGCTTAAGAAGCCTCCGTAAGATGCTTGTTTTGCTGAAATAATGTTCCACTTTGTTCCAAGCGCTGGCACTTCACGTTCTCTTCCATTCACTTGAAGAAGTCCACATCCTTATGTTGATGATGTGGATGAATCTTCTCCAAATGGAGCTTCAACTTCGATGGCCGCAAAGATTGATTTCCGAGAACTTTCTGGCACAAGACGCATTGTCCCTTTAATTCTCCACGATCATGTAAGGATGTGAATCCAAACTTTATGTATTTCTCATCATATCCTCGTTTTGTCATTTCAGAAGGGTTTCTGGAAGAAGAAAAAAGGGGAAATATAAAAAAACAAGACTAAAAAAATATGCAGGGAATAGTGGGTGGCTACCACTGGCCACCACCAACACACACAGAATTGAACTCGTGTTTTAGGCCTTGTGCGTGAAAAGATTATATTATTTGGGCAAATATTGGGCAGTCTCTGTGGCCCACCTGGAAAACGTGCTGTGGCCCACCGATGGGCCATGGCCCACTGTTTGGGAGCACATGATTTAGACCTTTCAGACCACTTAGGACCCTATGAACCTTTATAACACTAAGACACTTTATATCCTACAGACCCTTTAGACCAGAGATTCCCAAACCCAGAGTCACGACCCAAACTTCGAACTTTTTGAATGGGGCTTTTCATGTCGCAAAGTGCTTTCTCCGGCAATTTTTTTTATCGTAGCTACCGGTACCATCTGGGTCACGAGGTGAATGGGACTTCAAATTTTGTGTAGTGGACAAAAAAGGTTGGGAACCACTGCTTTAGACCCCTTATAACCCTAATACCTTTTAGATCCCAAAGAACCCTTTATAATTCACCCTTTAGAATTCACCCTTTAGAATTCACCGTTTATAATTCACCGTTTAGAATTCACCGTTTATAATTCACCCTTTAGAATTCACACTTTAGAATTCACACTTTAGAATTCACCCTTTAAAATTCACCCTTTAAAATTCACCCTTTAAAATTCACCCTTTAGAATTCACCCTTTAGAATTCACCGTTTAGAATTCACCGTTTAGGATTCATCCTTTAAAATTCACCCTTTAAAATTCACCCCTTAGAATTCACCCTTTAAAATTCACCCTTTAGAATTCACCGTTTAGAATTCACCCTTCGGCATTCACCCTTTAGAATTCACCCTTTAGAATTCACCCTTCAGAATTCCCTTTTAGAATTCACCCTTTTGAATTCACCGTTTAGAATTCACCCTTCAGAATTCACCCTTTAGAATTCACCCTTTTGAATTCACCGTTTAGAATTCACCCGTTAGAATTCACCCTTTAGAATTCACCGTTTAGAATTCACCGTTTAGAATTCACCCTTCAGAATTCACCCTTTAGAATTCACCCTTTAGAATTCACCCTTTAGAATTCACCCTTTAGAATTCACCCTTTAGAATTCACCCTTTAGAATTCACCCTTTGGAATTCACCCTTTAGAATTCACCCTTTAGGATTCACCCTTTAGAATTCACCCTTTAGAATTCACCCTTTAGAATTCCCCTTTAGAATTCACCCTTTAGAATTCACCCTTTAGAATTCACCCTTTAGAATTCACCCTTTAGAATTCACTCTTTAGAATTCACCGTTTAGAATTTACCCTTTAGAATTCACCCTTCAGAATTCACCCTTTAGAATTCACCCTTTAGAATTCACCCTTTAGAATTTACCGTTTAGAATTTACCCTTTAGAATTCACCCTTCAGAATTCACCCTTTAGAATTCACCCTTTAGAATTCACCCTTTAGAATTCACCCTTTAGAATTCACCCTTTAGAATTCACCCTTTAGAATTCACCGTTTAGAATTCACCCTTTAGAATTCACCCTTTAGAATTCCCTTTTAGAATTCACCCTTTAGAATTCACCCTTTAGAATTCACCGTTTAGAATTCACCGTTTAGAATTCACCGTTTAGAATTCACCGTTTAGAATTCACCCTTTAGAATTTACCCTTTAGAATTCACGCTTTAGAATTCACCCTTTAGAATTCACCCTTTAGAATTTACCCTTTAGAATTCACTGTTTAGAATTCACCATTTAGAATTCACCGTTTAGAATTCACCGTTTAGAATTCACCGTTTAGAATTCACCGTTTAGAATTCACCGTTTAGAATTCACCCTTTCGAATTCACCCTTTAGAATTCACCCTTTCGAATTCACCGTTTAGAATTCACCCTTTAGAATTCACCGTTTAGAATTCACCCTTTAGAATTCACCGTTTAGAATTCACCGGTTAGAATTCACCCTTTCGAATTCACCCTTTAGAATTCACCCTTTCGAATTCACCGTTTAGAATTCACCCTTTAGAATTCACCGTTTAGAATTCACCCTTTAGAATTTACCGTTTAGAATTTACCCTTTAGAATTTACCCTTTAGAATTTA
Source organism: Myxine glutinosa (assembly GCF_964187855.1). Classification (NCBI taxonomy): domain Eukaryota; kingdom Metazoa; phylum Chordata; class Myxini; order Myxiniformes; family Myxinidae; genus Myxine; species Myxine glutinosa. The sequence goes on from NC_136270.1 coordinate 77,484,025, forward strand.
CCCTTTAGAATTCACGCTTTAGAATTCACCCTTTAGAATTTACCCTTTAGAATTCACTGTTTAGAATTCACCATTTAGAATTCACCGTTTAGAATTCACCGTTTAGAATTCACCGTTTAGAATTCACCGTTTAGAATTCACCGTTTAGAATTCACCGTTTAGAATTCACCCTTTCGAATTCACCCTTTAGAATTCACCCTTTCAAATTCACCGTTTAGAATTCACCCTTTAGAATTCACCGTTTAGAATTCACCCTTTAGAATTCACCGTTTAGAATTCACCGTTTAGAATTCACCCTTTCGAATTCACCCTTTAGAATTCACCCTTTCGAATTCACCGTTTAGAATTCACCCTTTAGAATTTACCGTTTAGAATTTACCCTTTAGAATTTACCCTTTAGAATTCACCCTTTAGAATTCACCGTTTAGAATTCACCCTTTAGAATTCACCGTTTAGAATTTACCCTTTAGAATTTACCCTTTAGAATTCACCCTTTCGAATTCACTGTTTAGAATTCACCGTTTAGAATTCACCGTTTAGAATTCACCGTTTAGAATTCACCGTTTAGAATTCACCGTTTAGAATTCACCGTTTAGAATTCACCGTTTAGAATTCACCCTTTCGAATTCACCCTTTAGAATTCACCCTTTCGAATTCACCGTTTAGAATTCACCCTTTAGAATTCACCGTTTAGAATTCACCCTTTAGAATTCACCGTTTAGAATTCACCGTTTAGAATTCACCGTTTAGAATTCACCCTTTCGAATTCACCGTTTAGAATTCACCGTTTAGAATTCACCCTTTCGAATTCCCCTTTAGAATTCACCCTTTCGAATTCACCGTTTAGAATTCACCCTTTCGAATTCACCGTTTAGAATTCACCGTTTAGAATTCACCGTTTAGAATTCACCCTTTAGAATTCACCGTTTAGAATTCACCGTTTAGAATTCACCGTTTAGAATTCACCATTTAGAATTCACCCTTTAGAATTTACCCTTTAGAATTCACCCTTTAGAATTCACCCTTTCGAATTCACTGTTTAGAATTCACCGTTTAGAATTCACCGTTTAGAATTCACCGTTTAGAATTCACCCTTTAGAATTCACCGTTTAGAATTCACCGTTTAGAATTCACCGTTTAGAATTCACCCTTTAGAATTTACCCTTTAGAATTTACCCTTTAGAATTCACCCTTTAGAATTCACCGTTTAGAATTCACCGTTTAGAATTCACCGTTTAGAATTCACCGTTTAGAATTCACCGTTTAGAATTCACCGTTTAGAATTCACCGTTTAGAATTCACCGTTTAGAATTCACCGTTTAGAATTCACCGTTTAGAATTCACCGTTTAGAATTCACCTTTTAGAATTCACCCTTTCGAATTCACCCTTTAGAATTCACCCTTTCGAATTCACCGTTTAGAATCCACCCTTTAGAATTCACCGTTTAGAATTCACCCTTTAGAATTCACCCTTTAGAATTCACCGTTTAGAATTCACCCTTTAGAATTCACCCTTTCGAATTCACCCTTTCGAATTCATCGTTTAGAATTTACCGTTTAGAATTCACCCGTTCGAATTCACCGTTTAGAATTCACCGTTTAGAATTCACCGTTTAGAATTCACCCTTTCGAATTCATCGTTTAGAATTCACCGTTTAGAATTCACCGTTTAGAATTCACCGTTTAGAATTCACCGTTTAGAATTCACCGTTTAGAATTCACCCTTTCGAATTCATCGTTTAGAATTTACCGTTTAGAATTCACCGTTTAGAATTCACCGTTTAGAATTCACCGTTTAGAATTCACCGTTTAGAATTCACCGTTTAGAATTCACCGTTTAGAATTCACCGTTTAGAATTCACTGTTTAGAATTCACCCGTTCGAATTCACCGTTTAGAATTCACCCTTTAGAATTCACCGTTTAGAATTCACCCTTTAGAATTCACCGTTTAGAATTCACCTTTTAGAATTCACCCTTTAGAATTCACCCTTTCGAATTCACCGTTTAGAATCCACCTTTTAGAATTCACCGTTTAGAATTCACCCTTTAGAATTCACCCTTTAGAATTCACCGTTTAGAATGCACCCTTTAGAATTCACCCTTTCGAATTCACCCTTTCGAATTCATCGTTTAGAATTTACCGTTTAGAATTCACCCGTTCGAATTCACCGTTTAGAATTCACCGTTTAGAATTCACCGTTTAGAATTCACCCTTTCGAATTCATCGTTTAGAATTCACCGTTTAGAATTCACCGTTTAGAATTCACCGTTTAGAATTCACCCTTTCGAATTCATCGTTTAGAATTCACCGTTTAGAATTCACCGTTTAGAATTCACCGTTTAGAATTCACCGTTTAGAATTCACCGTTTAGAATTCACCGTTTAGAATTCACCGTTTAGAATTCACCCGTTCGAATTCACCGTTTAGAATTCACCGTTTAGAATTCACCGTTTAGAATTCACCGTTTAGAATTCACCCTTTCGAATTCACCGTTTAGAATTTACCCTTTAGAATTTACCCTTTAGAATTCACCGTTTAGAATTCACCCTTTAGAATTCCCCTTTAGAATTCCCCTTTCGAATTCACCGTTTAGAATTTACCCTTTCGAATTTACCCTTTAGAATTCACCGTTTAGAATTCACCCTTTAGAATTCCCCTTTAGAATTCACCCTTTCGAATTCACCCTTTAGAATTCACCCTTTCGAATTCACCGTTTAGAATTTACCCTTTAGAATTTACCCTTTAGAATTCACCGTTTAGAATTCACCCTTTAGAATTCCCCTTTAGAATTCCCCTTTCGAATTCACCGTTTAGAATTCACCCTTTCGAATTCACCGTTTAGAATTCACCGTTTAGAATTCACCCTTTAGAATACCCCTTTAGAATTCCCCTTTCGAATTCACCGTTTAGAATTCACCCTTTCGAATTCACCGTTTAGAACCTTTGGAATTCACCCTTTAGAATTCCCCTTTAGAATTCCCCTTTCGAATTCACCGTTTAGAATTCACCCTTTCGAATTCACCGTTTAGAATTCACCCTTTAGAATTCACCCTTTAGAATTCACCCTTTAGAATTCACCCTTTCGAATTCACCGTTTAGAATTCACCCTTTAGAATTCACCCTTTCGAATTCACCGTTTCGAATTCACCGTTTAGAATTTACCCTTTAGAATTCACCCTTTCGAATTCACCGTTTAGAATTCACCCTTTAGAATTCCCCTTTAGAATTCACCCTTTAGAATTCCCCTTTAGAATTCACCGTTTAGAATTCACCCTTTAGAATTCCCCTTTAGAATTCACCGTTTAGAATTCACCCTTTAGAATTCACCCTTTCGAATTCACCCTTTAGAATTCCCCTTTCGAATTCACTGTTTAGAATTCACCGTTTAGAATTCACCGTTTAGAATTCACCGTTTAGAATTCACCGTTTAGAATTCACCGTTTAGAATTCACCGTTTAGAATTCACCGTTTAGAATTCACCGTTTAGAATTCACCGTTTAGAATTCACCCTTTCGAATTCACCGTTGAGAATTCACCCTTTAGAATTCACCGTTTAGAATTCACCGTTTAGAATTCACCCTTTCGAATTCACCCTTTAGAATTCACCCTTTCGAATTCACCGTTTAGAATTCACCCTTTAGAATTCACCGTTTAGAATTCACCCTTTAGAATTCACCCTTTAGAATTCACCGTTTAGAATTCACCCTTTAGAATTCACCCTTTCAAATTCATCGTTTAGAATTTACCGTTTAGAATTCACCCGTTCGAATTCACCGTTTAGAATTCACCGTTTAGAATTCACCCTTTCGAATTCACCGTTTAGAATTCACCGTTTAGAATTCACCGTTTAGAATTCACCGTTTAGAATTCACCGTTTAGAATTCACCCGTTCGAATTCACCGTTTAGAATTCACCGTTTAGAATTCACCGTTTAGAATTCACCCTTTCGAATTCACCCTTTAGAATTCACCCTTTCGAATTCACCCTTTAGAATTCACCCTTTCGAATTCACCCTTTCGAATTCACCGTTTAGAATTTACCCTTTATAATTTACCCTTTAGAATTCACCGTTTAGAATTCACCCTTTAGAATTCCCCTTTAGAATTCCCCTTTCGAATTCACCGTTTAGAATTCACCGTTTAGAATTCACCCTTTAGAATTCCCCTTTAGAATTCCCCTTTCGAATTCACCGTTTAGAATTCACCGTTTAGAATTCCCCTTTAGAATTCCCCTTGAGAATTCCCCTTTCGAATTCACCGTTTAGAATTCACCCTTTCGAATTCACCGTTTAGAATTCACCCTTTGGAATTCACCCTTTAGAATTCCCCTTTAGAATTCCCCTTTCGAATTCACCGTTTAGAATTCACCCTTTCGAATTCACCGTTTAGAATTCACCCTTTAGAATTCACCCTTTAGAATTCACCCTTTAGAATTCACCCTTTCGAATTCACCGTTTAGAATTCACCCTTTAGAATTCACCCTTTAGAATTCACCCTTTCGAATTCACCCTTTGGAATTCACCGTTTAGAATTCACCCTTTGGAATTCACCCTTTAGAATTCCCCTTTAGAATTCCCCTTTCGAATTCACCGTTTAGAATTCACCCTTTGGAATTCACCCTTTAGAATTCCCCTTTAGAATTCCCCTTTCGAATTCACCGTTTAGAATTCACCCTTTCGAATTCACCGTTTAGAATTCACCCTTTCGAATTCACCGTTTAGAATTCACCCTTTAGAATTCACCCTTTAGAATTCCCCTTTAGAATTCACCCTTTAGAATTCACCCTTTAGAATTCCCCTTTAGAATTCACCGTTTAGAATTCACCCTTTAGAATTCACCCTTTCGAATTCACCGTTTAGAATTCACCGTTTAGAATTCACCCTTTAGAATTCACCCTTTAGAATTCACCCTTTCGAATTCACCGTTTAGAATTCACCGTTTAGAATTCACCCTTTAGAATTCACCCTTTAGAATTCACCCTTTCGAATTCACCGTTTAGAATTCACCCTTTAGAATTCACCCTTTAGAATTCACCCTTTCGAATTCACCGTTTAGAATTCACCGTTTAGAATTCACCGTTTAAAATTCCCCTTTAGAATTCACCGTTTAGAATTCACCGTTTAGAATTCACCCTTTAGAATTCACCCTTTAGAATTCCCCTTTAGAATTCACCCTTTAGAATTCACCCTTTAGAATTCCCCTTTAGAATTCACCGTTTAGAATTCACCCTTTAGAATTCACCCTTTCGAATTCACCGTTTAGAATTCACCGTTTAGAATTCACCCTTTAGAATTCACCCTTTCGAATTCACCGTTTAGAATTCACCGTTTAGAATTCACCCTTTAGAATTCACCCTTTAGAATTCACCCTTTCGAATTCACCGTTTAGAATTCACCCTTTAGAATTCACCGTTTAGAATTCCCCTTTAAAATTCCCCTTTAGAATTCACCGTTTAGAATTCACCGTTTAGAATTCACCGTTTAGAATTCCCCTTTAGAATTCACCGTTTAGAATTCACCGTTTAGAATTCCCCTTTAAAATTCCCCTTTAGAATTCACCCTTTAGAATTCACCCTTTAGAATTCACCCTTTAGAATTCACCTTTTAGAATTCACCGTTTAGAATTCACCCTTTAGAATTCACCGTTTAGAATTCCCCTTTAAAATTCCCCTTTAGAATTCACCGTTTAGAATTCACCCTTTAGAATTCACCGTTTAGAATTCCCCTTTAAAATTCCCCTTTAGAATTCACCGTTTAGAATTCACCGTTTAGAATTCACCGTTTAGAATTCCCCTTTAGAATTCACCTTTTAGAATTCACCGTTTAGAATTCCCCTTTAAAATTCCCCTTTAGAATTCACCCTTTAGAATTCACCCTTTCAAATTCACCGTTTAGAATTCACCGTTTAGAATTCACCGTTTAGAATTCCCCTTTAAAATTCCCCTTTAGAATGCACCGTTTAGAATTCACCGTTTAGAATTCACCCTTTAGAATTCACCCTTTAGAATTCCCCTTTAGAATTCACCCTTTAGAATTCAACCTTTAGAATTCCCCTTTAGAATTCACCGTTTAGAATTCACCCTTTAGAATTCACCCTTTCGAATTCACCGTTTAGAATTCACCGTTTAGAATTCACCCTTTAGAATTCACCGTTTAGAATTCCCCTTTAAAATTCCCCTTTAGAATTCACCGTTTAGAATTCACCGTTTAGAATTCACCGTTTAGAATTCCCCTTTAGAATTCACCTTTTAGAATTCACCGTTTAGAATTCCCCTTTAAAATTCCCCTTTAGAATTCACCCTTTAGAATTCACCCTTTAGAATTCACCCTTTCGAATTCACCGTTTAGAATTCACCGTTTAGAATTCACCGTTTAGAATTCCCCTTTAAAATTCCCCTTTAGAATTCACCGTTTAGAATTCACCGTTTAGAATTCACCGTTTAGAATTCACCGTTTAGAATTCCCCTTTAAAATTCCCCTTTAGAATTCACCCTTTAGAATTCCCCTTTAGAATTCACCCTTTAGAATTCACCGTTTAGAATTCACCCTTTAGAATTCACCCTTTCGAATTCACCGTTTAGAATTCACCGTTTAGAATTCACCCTTTAAAATTCCCCTTTAGAATTCACCCTTTAGAATTCACCCTTTAGAATTCACCCTTTAGAATTCACCCTTTAGAATTCCCCTTTAGAATTCCCCTTTCGAATTCACCGTTTAGAATTCACCGTTTAGAATTCACCCTTTAAAATTCCCCTTTCGAATTCACCGTTTAGAATTCACCGTTTAGAATTCACCGTTTAGAATTCACCCTTTAAAATTCCCCTTTAAAATTCCCCTTTAGAATTCACCGTTTAGAATTCACCGTTTAGAATTCACCGTTTAGAATTCACCGTTTAGAATTCACCCTTTAAAATTCCCCTTTAAAATTCCCCTTTAGAATTCACCGTTTAGAATTCACCGTTTAGAATTCACCCTTTAGAATTCACCCTTTAGAATTCACCCTTTAGAATTCACCCTTTAGAATTCACCTTTTAGAGCTACACTTTAGAACTCTTTAGAATTTACAAATTTAGAATACCTTAGACAGGCCCTTTAAAATGCTATATAATCACCCTTGAGGTAACTTTCTAATTACCCTTAAGAATTATCCTTAAGAATTACCCTTAATAATTACCCTTTAGAACCCATTATAATTACCCTTTAGAAACCTTTACAATTACTCTTTAAAACCCATTAGAATTACCCTTTAAAAACGTTTAGAATTAACCTCATGAATCCCCACAAAGCAAGCCTCAAGCAGACAAAGTGTTCTTGATGTCACACAGGACTAACAATCCAGTATTGCCACACAGCTGAATGTGTTGAATGATTCATTTGTTTTTTCGAATTAGCTTCGAGCAACAGCCGCTAACAAACGTTTACAGGGCTTACTAGCACTTGGTAAACTAGAACTGCACTAAGTAGAGCGCATACCTCCTCCAGGCAGAACAGTTTAAGTTTTGTATCCCACTGATAGGTTGGATCTGGATTCGGACCTGCACCAAAATCGAATTGGCTTGTTCTTGCCTAACCAACTCATCAACAAGTTTTGTTATAACTGTCTGAGATATAATGCTATTTTACATTTTTGGCCGCATCCCTCAATGGTGTGAAGTATTACCTGAAAATAGAAGTTAATTCCAGGTTCCGTATTCAAATCTTCATCAAAATCGAATCAATATTAGATCCTTGTCACTTACTCAACCTGCCCAACAAATTGCATGCATAACCTTTTGAGATATCCTTTTCACAGTCAAAGAAACAAACAAACAGACAGACAGGTGGTGAAAACATAAAGGTGGGTTTTCACGGGACACGCGAACGGTTCGCGAAGGATGCGAACGTCGAAAAAAAGTTTGAAATACCCGCCGAACAAAAAACGACTCCTGCGAACAATTGACGCCGCTTCCGAACCCCCGCGCATGTTTGGCGAACTTTTGGAGCCTAAAATACGAATTTTGGACTTTGCCATTTTTTCGACATTCGCATCCTTCGCGGACCGTTCGCGTGTCCCGTGAAAACCCACCTTAACCTTCGGTGGCGGAGGTAATACGACAAAGTTTAAGCACAATACAGGTATATACAGTAATTGTATTACATGAATTTTGGCAATAAGATTCTACCTTTTGGTTGAATCTTTCTTTTTTTTAACCTGTCAGTCAAGATGCTGTTGAGTTGATTTGTAGTCGTTCAAAAAGAGAAAATAACTTCTTCACTCGATCCGGTGCTTTCGTCTTTGGTTATTGTCTTACTCTCAGTTCTTTCTCCATTTATAACGAAAATACCCTCCACCCATGGTCCTCTACCCCCCACTCTTCCCTCTCCTCTTTCTTCCTCTTCCCCCACTCTTTCACCCCTCTCACCCCTTCCCGCCCCCTCCCCTCCCCTTCCCTCACCCTCCCCCACTCTTTCACCCCTCCCTCGTCCTCAACTTATCCTCTCTCTCCTATCTCACCCTCCTTTCCCCGCGGCTGTGAAGAGCTTTCAAAGTGTTCCTAATAGTATTTCAAAAGCTCTCTAAGTAGTTACAACAAACCTCCCCCATCCCGCTTCTCCACCATCTCTTCTCCCACCCCACCCCCCACTCTTTCCCTCTTCCTCCTTCCTGTTTCCCCCCTGCCCCCTTCCCGCTTCTCCACCATCTCTTCTCCCACCCCACCCCCCACTCTTTCCCTCTTCCTCCTTCCTGTTTCCCCCCCTGCCCCCTTCCCGCTTCTCCACCATCTCTTCTCCCACCCCACCCCCCACTCTTTCCCTCTTCCTCCTTCCTGTTTCCCCCCTGCCCCCTTCCCGCTTCTCCACCATCTCTTCTCCCACCCCACCCCCCACTCTTTCCCTCTTCCTCCTTCCTGTTTCCCCCCCTGCCCCCTTCCCTCGGTCTCCTTTTCCCGAGGTCGGGAAAGCTCAAAGTGGTCCAAAGTATAGTATGCACGCATCGCATTGCTAAAGGTCACACGAGGTGTTAAGCGATCCCTCAAAGTGTTCCACATTAAATCAAAAGAAATCCGGGGAAAAGACAGACAGCAAGGAGACAGGTCCAAATCCCTCTCCCAGTGGCCGAGAAGAGATTTCAAAGAAGCCCTCTATCGAATGCATGCTTCGGACAAAACATTGTAATTTGTTTTTAAACGTTTATTTCCCCCCAGGTTTCTCCCAAATTAATTCAGAACACCTCGATGAATGTCTAAAATACAAACACACGTCGAATAGACCTTATGAATGAGCAATCCTCCAAGGGGACATGTCTGGAAGTCACACGTAATCAAAACGCCTCTTTAGTGATTTAAAATGCATCATTTTTGTCTAAAAACGCCTAATTTTGTCTAATTTTCTCAGGATTTGTTTCGGTTGAGTTTTAAACTGTCAGCGACAGCGAAGAATAAATCTTCGGATAGTCTGAAAGGGTTTGGTTTTGTGAGGCTGATAAACCCATGGGTTTTTTTTCTTATTAATTCATAAAATCAAAACCCGAGACCCACAAACACGCCACAAACAATGCTTTGAGAAAGTATTCATACCCTTTGACGTATTCAAATTTTTAGAATGGATTACATTTTAAAAAAATTGACACTGATTTCCACGTAATACCCCATAAGCCATAATGCCAAATTCCATTTTTTTATGGTATAGCCAGCAGGGCAATGCGGGCTACAACGAACGCATTTCGTAACCTTACATTTGAATATTTCACTAAAAGGAAATATAACAAGAAGAACTAGAACACTCTTCGACGTCACGACGTCGACCGATTATGCCTCCGCCCACATTACTACATCATTGTAAATAATACTTATACCAAGTTTGATTTAAATCCATTCAGCTGTTCTCAAGTTATCACGTTTTTACCTAACATGACCTCTGACCTTTGACCTCTTGACCACAAAATTTAATCATTTCATGTTTACATCAGTGTACATACCTGCACCATGTTTGACTAAGATCCCTTCAGCCGTTTTCAAGTTATTGCGGTAACAAAAACCTATCACGGACACAGACGGACGGACAGCCGGACTGACGACCTGAAAACGTAATGCCTTCGTCGGCGGAGGCATAAAAAGAGGGAGTTTTTGATTGTACCATTACAAAAAAGGGGTGGCGCTTATTAAAGCTCAATGCTGTATTGTACTGTATTTTATCGCAAAATGATAATTGTATGTTGTATAATCCCTGGGGTGGGAGTCCGAAGGTGGGGTGGGAGGAGTAAGGGGAAGGAGTGGGTGGGACTCCAGAGGGGAAGGGGAATGGGTGCGAGTCTGGAGGGAGGGGTAGGAGTAGAAATCTAGAGGGAGGGTGGTGGGAAGAGGTGAAAGGAAGGGAAGGGTGGAATGGAAATGGGGAAGGGATGGGGTGGGAGTCCGGATGGGAAGGGGTGGGGTGGGAGTCTGGATGGAGTGGGGTGGGAGGAGTAAGGGGAAGGAGTGGGTGAGACTCCAGAGGGGAAGGGGAATGGGTGCGAGTCTGGAGGGAGGGGTAGGAGTAGAAATCTAGAGGGAGGGTGGTGGGAAGAGGTGAAAGGAAGGGAAGGGTGGAGTGGAAATAGGGAAGGGATGGGGTGGGAGTCCGGATGGGAAGGGGTGGGGTGGGAGTCTGGAGGTAGGGGGTGGGTGGGAGTCTGGTGGGAAGGGGGTGGGGTTGGAGGAGGGAAGGACGCAGGCTACACCTGGGTACCTTTGCTTTTACTACTCCCCCCCCCCCCTCCCCCCCCCCCCCGCCCTTCCTCACTGTCCCTACCTTCCTCGCCTCCCTCTCTCTCCCTCCACTTCATTCCCCCCAGCCCTCCCCGCAACTCCTCTTTACTCCCTTTCCCTCCGCTCCCCCTTCCCATTCCCTTGCTCTCTCTCTCCCCTCCACTCTTAATATTCCCGTCATGAAGCGACTCTGCATTTCCCGGCAATGCCAGGTACCTTTGCTAGTTTACAATCACAAACATATCACTAATAATTTGATGAATAATGATCCTCAACCTTGAATATCATTGAACTAACCCAAACTTTTGCACAGTCCCATTTTCTTTGTTTTCTATGTTCACGCTGGATGGGATCATCAGGTCATATGTGAGCATTATGTTCTTGGTCATTCTTGTAATAGCCCTACACATTTATAATGATTCGCACATCGTAATTTGCTATATCACACTCTAGCTTGAGCCTGACTTCAGAATATTATTTTTCACCGTGTCATTATCAAACAAAGAACTTTGTATTTTAATTGAACCTCAGCAATTGTTAATAACTTGATTCCAAGACTTCCCTGGCATAGCATCTGAATTGATCAAAAATAATTGAAGACCATAGAATAATAACCAGGCTAAGTCACATTTTAGTCATTTCGAGAAAAACGTGAAAAATATTTTGAAAAACGTGAAAAACGTGAAAAACGTGAAAAACGGGGAAAATAAAAGAAAATGTGACTTAGCCTGGTTATAATTCTATGGTCTTCAATTACAAAACCTTTTTTGAACTGAACTGTGAAACATTTACTCGAGAACAGAAATGCATTATCAAACCTGAAGACGTGAGGGATTTTTCCATTCAGCGGTTTCTGAGAAATAATTTTTTAATAATCTGCTTTTAATCCAAGATGGCTGCCATACCACGTGACGTCACAATTATCACAAAAACATTCTGCATGGGTGTCACTCCTACCCTGAAAGTTTCGTCTCGATCGGACATATGGTTGCTGAGAAAACGAGGTTTAGCCCGTGCGGACATGGATGGACGGACAGACAACCCAAAAAGTCGGCGGAGGCATAAAAAGTGCCAAACTTGCTTTCAAATCAGATGGTGCTTATACAGTTCTCTCAAGGAAGAGATCATTACTGGGGAGAATTACAAAAATAATAATTCTGAGAACAAAGACATGCTCCTTTTGAAACTTTCTGCTGTTTTATTATTTTCTAAACTACAATTGTGACGTGCGGGGTATTTGGTGAGTGGGTACATCCATCTTGTGGTGCTCCACTGGTGTGCATCCCCATGATTATACAACAAATTTACCCTTTAGAATTCACCCTTCAGAATTCACCCTTTAGAATTCACCCTTTAGAATTCACCCTTTAGAATTTACCGTTTAGAATTTACCCTTTAGAATTCACCCTTCAGAATTCACCCTTTAGAATTCACCCTTTAGAATTCACCCTTTAGAATTCACCCTTTAGAATTCACCCTTTAGAATTCACCCTTTAGAATTCACCGTTTAGAATTCACCCTTTAGAATTCACCCTTTAGAATTCCCTTTTAGAATTCACCCTTTAGAATTCACCCTTTAGAATTCACCGTTTAGAATTCACCGTTTAGAATTCACCGTTTAGAATTCACCGTTTAGAATTCACCCTTTAGAATTTACCCTTTAGAATTCACGCTTTAGAATTCACCCTTTAGAATTCACCCTTTAGAATTTACCCTTTAGAATTCACCGTTTAGAATTCACCATTTAGAATTCACCGTTTAGAATTCACCGTTTAGAATTCACCGTTTAGAATTCACCGTTTAGAATTCACCGTTTAGAATTCACCCTTTCGAATTCACCCTTTAGAATTCACCCTTTCGAATTCACCGTTTAGAATTCACCCTTTAGAATTCACCGTTTAGAATTCACCCTTTAGAATTCACCGTTTAGAATTCACCGGTTAGAATTCACCCTTTCGAATTCACCCTTTAGAATTCACCCTTTCGAATTCACCGTTTAGAATTCACCCTTTAGAATTCACCGTTTAGAATTCACCCTTTAGAATTTACCGTTTAGAATTTACCCTTTAGAATTTACCCTTTAGAATTTACCCTTTAGAATTCACGCTTTAGAATTCACCCTTTAGAATTTACCCTTTAGAATTCACTGTTTAGAATTCACCATTTAGAATTCACCGTTTAGAATTCACCGTTTAGAATTCACCGTTTAGAATTCACCGTTTAGAATTCACCGTTTAGAATTCACCCTTTCGAATTCACCCTTTAGAATTCACCCTTTCGAATTCACCGTTTAGAATTCACCCTTTAGAATTCACCATTTAGAATTCACCGTTTAGAATTCACCGTTTAGAATTCACCCTTTCGAATTCACCCTTTAGAATTCACCCTTTCGAATTCACCGTTTAGAATTCACCCTTTAGAATTTACCGTTTAGAATTTACCCTTTAGAATTTACCCTTTAGAATTCACCCTTTAGAATTCACCGTTTAGAATTCACCCTTTAGAATTCACCGTTTAGAATTTACCCTTTAGAATTTACCCTTTAGAATTCACCCTTTCGAATTCACTGTTTAGAATTCACCGTTTAGAATTCACCGTTTAGAATTCACCGTTTAGAATTCACCGTTTAGAATTCACCGTTTAGAATTCACCGTTTAGAATTCACCGTTTAGAATTCACCGTTTAGAATTCACCCTTTCGAATTCACCCTTTAGAATTCACCCTTTCGAATTCACCGTTTAGAATTCACCCTTTAGAATTCACCGTTTAGAATTCACCCTTTAGAATTCACCGTTTAGAATTCACCGTTTAGAATTCACCGTTTAGAATTCACCCTTTCGAATTCACCGTTTAGAATTCACCGTTTAGAATTCACCCTTTCGAATTCCCCTTTAGAATTCACCCTTTCGAATTCACCGTTTAGAATTCACCCTTTCGAATTCACCGTTTAGAATTCACCGTTTAGAATTCACCCTTGAGAATTCACCGTTTAGAATTCACCGTTTAGAATTCACCGTTTAGAATTCACCATTTAGAATTCACCCTTTAGAATTTACCCTTTAGAATTCACCCTTTAGAATTCACCCTTTCGAATTCACTGTTTAGAATTCACCGTTTAGAATTCACCGTTTAGAATTCACCGTTTAGAATTCACCCTTTAGAATTCACCGTTTAGAATTCACCGTTTAGAATTCACCGTTTAGAATTCACCCTTTAGAATTTACCCTTTAGAATTTACCCTTTAGAATTCACCCTTTAGAATTCACCGTTTAGAATTCACCGTTTAGAATTCACCGTTTAGAATTCACCGTTTAGAATTCACCGTTTAGAATTCACCGTTTAGAATTCACCGTTTAGAATTCACCGTTTAGAATTCACCGTTTAGAATTCACCTTTTAGAATTCACCCTTTCGAATTCACCCTTTAGAATTCACCCTTTCGAATTCACCGTTTAGAATCCACCCTTTAGAATTCACCGTTTAGAATTCACCCTTTAGAATTCACCCTTTAGAATTCACCGTTTAGAATTCACCCTTTAGAATTCACCCTTTCGAATTCACCCTTTCGAATTCATCGTTTAGAATTTACCGTTTAGAATTCACCCGTTCGAATTCACCGTTTAGAATTCACCGTTTAGAATTCACCGTTTAGAATTCACCCTTTCGAATTCATCGTTTAGAATTCACCGTTTAGAATTCACCGTTTAGAATTCACTGTTTAGAATTCACCGTTTAGAATTCACCGTTTAGAATTCACCCTTTCGAATTCATCGTTTAGAATTTACCGTTTAGAATTCACCGTTTAGAATTCACCGTTTAGAATTCACCGTTTAGAATTCACCGTTTAGAATTCACCGTTTAGAATTCACCGTTTAGAATTCACTGTTTAGAATTCACCCGTTCGAATTCACCGTTTAGAATTCACCCTTTAGAATTCACCGTTTAGAATTCACCCTTTAGAATTCACCGTTTAGAATTCACCTTTTAGAATTCACCCTTTCGAATTCACCCTTTAGAATTCACCCTTTCGAATTCACCGTTTAGAATCCACCCTTTAGAATTCACCGTTTAGAATTCACCCTTTAGAATTCACCCTTTAGAATTCACCGTTTAGAATTCACCCTTTAGAATTCACCCTTTCGAATTCACCCTTTCGAATTCATCGTTTAGAATTTACCGTTTAGAATTCACCCATTCGAATTCACCGTTTAGAATTCACCGTTTAGAATTCACCGTTTAGAATTCACCCTTTCGAATTCATCGTTTAGAATTCACCGTTTAGAATTCACCGTTTAGAATTCACCGTTTAGAATTCACCCTTTCGAATTCATCGTTTAGAATTTACCGTTTAGAATTCACCGTTTAGAATTCACCGTTTAGAATTCACCGTTTAGAATTCACCGTTTAGAATTCACCGTTTAGAATTCACCGTTTAGAATTCACCGTTTAGAATTCACCCGTTCGAATTCACCGTTTAGAATTCACCGTTTAGAATTCACCGTTTAGAATTCACCGTTTAGAATTCACCCTTTCGAATTCACCGTTTAGAATTTACCCTTTAGAATTTACCCTTTAGAATTCACCGTTTAGAATTCACCCTTTAGAATTCCCCTTTAGAATTCCCCTTTCGAATTCACCGTTTAGAATTTACCCTTTCGAATTTACCCTTTAGAATTCACCGTTTAGAATTCACCCTTTAGAATTCCCCTTTAGAATTCACCCTTTCGAATTCACCCTTTAGAATTCACCCTTTCGAATTCACCGTTTAGAATTTACCCTTTAGAATTTACCCTTTAGAATTCACCGTTTAGAATTCACCCTTTAGAATTCCCCTTTAGAATTCCCCTTTCGAATTCACCGTTTAGAATTCACCCTTTCGAATTCACCGTTTAGAATTCACCGTTTAGAATTCACCCTTTAGAATTCCCCTTTAGAATTCCCCTTTCGAATTCACCGTTTAGAATTCACCCTTTCGAATTCACCGTTTAGAATTCACCCTTTGGAATTCACCCTTTAGAATTCCCCTTTAGAATTCCCCTTTCGAATTCACCGTTTAGAATTCACCCTTTCGAATTCACCGTTTAGAATTCACCCTTTAGAATTCACCCTTTAGAATTCACCCTTTAGAATTCACCCTTTCGAATTCACCGTTTAGAATTCACCCTTTAGAATTCACCCTTTCGAATTCACCGTTTCGAATTCACCGTTTAGAATTTACCCTTTAGAATTCACCCTTTCGAATTCACCGTTTAGAATTCACCCTTTAGAATTCCCCTTTAGAATTCACCCTTTAGAATTCACCGTTTAGAATTCACCCTTTAGAATTCCCCTTTAGAATTCACCGTTTAGAATTCACCCTTTAGAATTCACCCTTTCGAATTCACCCTTTAGAATTCCCCTTTCGAATTCACTGTTTAGAATTCACCGTTTAGAATTCACCGTTTAGAATTCACCGTTTAGAATTCACCGTTTAGAATTCACCGTTTAGAATTCACCGTTTAGAATTCACCGTTTAGAATTCACCGTTTAGAATTCACCGTTTAGAATTCACCCTTTCGAATTCACCGTTGCGAATTCACCGTTTAGAATTCCCCTTTCGAATTCACCCTTTAGAATTCACCGTTTAGAATTCACCGTTTAGAATTCACCCTTTCGAATTCACCCTTTAGAATTCACCCTTTCGAATTCACCGTTTAGAATTCACCCTTTAGAATTCACCGTTTAGAATTCACCCTTTAGAATTCACCCTTTAGAATTCACCGTTTAGAATTCACCCTTTAGAATTCACCCTTTCGAATTCATCGTTTAGAATTTACCGTTTAGAATTCACCCGTTCGAATTCACCGTTTAGAATTCACCGTTTAGAATTCACCCTTTCGAATTCACCGTTTAGAATTTACCGTTTAGAATTCACCGTTTAGAATTCACCGTTTAGAATTCACCGTTTAGAATTCACCCGTTCGAATTCACCGTTTAGAATTCACCGTTTAGAATTCACCGTTTAGAATTCACCCTTTCGAATTCACCCTTTAGAATTCACCCTTTCGAATTCACCCTTTAGAATTCACCCTTTCGAATTCACCCTTTCGAATTCACCGTTTAGAATTTACCCTTTAGAATTTACCCTTTAGAATTCACCGTTTAGAATTCACCCTTTAGAATTCCCCTTTAGAATTCCCCTTTCGAATTCACCGTTTAGAATTCACCGTTTAGAATTCACCCTTTAGAATTCCCCTTTAGAATTCCCCTTTCGAATTCACCGTTTAGAATTCACCGTTTAGAATTCCCCTTTAGAATTCCCCTTGAGAATTCCCCTTTCGAATTCACCGTTTAGAATTCACCCTTTCGAATTCACCGTTTAGAATTCACCCTTTGGAATTCACCCTTTAGAATTCTCCTTTCGAATTCACCGTTTAGAATTCACCCTTTCGAATTCACCGTTTAGAATTCACCCTTTAGAATTCACCCTTTCGAATTCACCGTTTAGAATTCACCCTTTAGAATTCACCCTTTAGAATTCACCCTTTCGAATTCACCCTTTGGAATTCACCGTTTAGAATTCACCCTTTGGAATTCACCCTTTAGAATTCCCCTTTAGAATTCCCCTTTCGAATTCACCGTTTAGAATTCACCCTTTGGAATTCACCCTTTAGAATTCCCCTTTAGAATTCCCCTTTCGAATTCACCGTTTAGAATTCACCCTTTCGAATTCACCGTTTAGAATTCACCCTTTCGAATTCACCGTTTAGAATTCACCCTTTAGAATTCACCCTTTAGAATTCCCCTTTAGAATTCACCCTTTAGAATTCACCCTTTAGAATTCCCCTTTAGAATTCACCGTTTAGAATTCACCCTTTAGAATTCACCCTTTCGAATTCACCGTTTAGAATTCACCGTTTAGAATTCACCCTTTAGAATTCACCCTTTAGAATTCACCCTTTCGAATTCACCGTTTAGAATTCACCCTTTAGAATTCACCCTTTAGAATTCACCGTTTAGAATTCACCGTTTAGAATTCACCGTTTAGAATTCCCCTTTAAAATTCCCCTTTAGAATTCACCCTTTAGAATTCCCCTTTAGAATTCACCCTTTAGAATTCACCCTTTAGAATTCCCCTTTAGAATTCACCCTTTCGAATTCACCGTTTAGAATTCACCGTTTAGAATTCACCGTTTAGAATTCACCCTTTAGAATTCACCCTTTAGAATTCACCCTTTAGAATTCACCGTTTAGAATTCACCGTTTAGAATTCACCCTTTCGAATTCACCGTTTAGAATTCACCCTTTGGAATTCACCCTTTAGAATTCCCCTTTAGAATTCACCGTTTAGAATTCACCGTTTGGAATTCACCCTTTAGAATTCCCCTTTAGAATTCACCCTTTAGAATTCACCGTTTAGAATTCACCCTTTAGAATTCACCGTTTAGAATTCACCGTTTAGAATTCACCCTTTGGAATTCACCCTTTAGAATTCCCCTTTAGAATTCACCCTTTAGAATTCACCGTTTAGAATTCACCGTTTAGAATTCACCCTTTCGAATTCACCGTTTAGAATTCACCCTTTGGAATTCACCCTTTAGAATTCACCCTTTAGAATTCACCCTTTCGAATTCACCGTTTAGAATTCACCCTTTGGAATTCACCCTTTAGAATTCCCCTTTAGAACTCACCCTTTAGAATTCACCGTTTAGAATTCACCGTTTAGAATTCACCCTTTAGAATTCACCCTTTAGAATTCCCCTTTAGAATTCACCCTTTAGAATTCACCCTTTAGAATTCCCCTTTAGAATTCACCCTTTCGAATTCACCGTTTAGAATTCACCCTTTAGAATTCACCCTTTAGAATTCCCCTTTAGAACTCACCCTTTAGAATTCACCGTTTAGAATTCACCGTTTAGAATTCACCCTTTAGAATTCACCCTTTAGAATTCACCCTTTAGAATTCACCCTTTAGAATTCACCTTTTAGAGCTACACTTTAGAACTCTTTAGAATTTACAAATTTAGAATACCTTAGACATGCCCTTTAAAATGCTATATAATCACCCTTGAGGTAACTTTCTAATTACCCTTAAGAATTATCCTTAAGAATTACCCTTAATAATTACCCTTTAGAACCCATTATAATTACCCTTTAGAAACCTTTACAATTACTCTTTAAAACCCATTAGAATTACCCTTTAAAAACGTTTAGAATTAACCTCATGAATCCCCACAAAGCAAGCCTCAAGCAGACAAAGTGTTCTTGATGTCACACAGGACTAACAATCCAGTATTGCCACACAGCTGAATGTGTTGAATGATTCATTTGTTTTTTCGAATTAGCTTCGAGCAACAGCCGCTAACAAACGTTTACAGGGCTTACTAGCACTTGGTAAACTAGAACTGCACTAAGTAGAGCGCATACCTCCTCCAGGCAGAACAGTTTAAGTTTTGTATCCCACTGATAGGTTGGATCTGGATTCGGACCTGCACCAAAATCGAATTGGCTTGTTCTTGCCTAACCAACTCATCAACAAGTTTTGTTATAACTGTCTGAGATATAATGCTATTTTACATTTTTGGCCGCATCCCTCAATGGTGTGAAGTATTACCTGAAAATAGAAGTTAATTCCAGGTTCCGTATTCAAATCTTCATCAAAATCGAATCAATATTAGATCCTTGTCACTTACTCAACCTGCCCAACAAATTGCATGCATAACCTTTTGAGATATCCTTTTCACAGTCAAAGAAACAAACAAACAGACAGACAGGTGGTGAAAACATAAAGGTGGGTTTTCACGGGACACGCGAACGGTTCGCGAAGGATGCGAATGTCGAAAAAAAGTTTGAAATACCCGCCGAACAAAAAACGACTCCTGCGAACAATTGACGCCGCTTCCGAACCCCCGCGCATGTTTGGCGAACTTTTGGAGCCTAAAATACGAATTTTGGACTTTGCCATTTTTTCGACATTCGCATCCTTCGCGGACCGTTCGCGTGTCCCGTGAAAACCCACCTTAACCTTCGGTGGCGGAGGTAATACGACAAAGTTTAAGCACAATACAGGTATATACAGTAATTGTATTACATGAATTTTGGCAATAAGATTCTACCTTTTGGTTGAATCTTTCTTTTTTTTAACCTGTCAGTCAAGATGCTGTTGAGTTGATTTGTAGTCGTTCAAAAAGAGAAAATAACTTCTTCACTCGATCCGGTGCTTTCGTCTTTGGTTATTGTCTTACTCTCAGTTCTTTCTCCATTTATAACGAAAATACCCTCCACCCATGGTCCTCTACCCCCCACTCTTCCCTCTCCTCTTTCTTCCTCTTCCCCCACTCTTTCACCCCTCTCACCCCTTCCCGCCCCCTCCCCTTCCCTCACCCTCCCCCACTCTTTCACCCCTCCCTCGTCCTCAACTTATCCTCTCTCTCCTATCTCACCCTCCTTTCCCCGCGGCTGTGAAGAGCTTTCAAAGTGTTCCTAATAGTATTTCAAAAGCTCTCTAAGTAGTTACAACAAACCTCCCCCATCCCGCTTCTCCACCATCTCTTCTCCCACCCCACCCCCCACTCTTTCCCTCTTCCTCCTTCCTGTTTCCCCCCTGCCCCCTTCCCGCTTCTCCACCATCTCTTCTCCCACCCCACCCCCCACTCTTTCCCTCTTCCTCCTTCCTGTTTCCCCCCTGCCCCCTTCCCGCTTCTCCACCATCTCTTCTCCCACCCCACCCCCCACTCTTTCCCTCTTCCTCCTTCCTGTTTCCCCCCCCTGCCCCCTTCCCTCGGTCTCCTTTTCCCGAGGTCGGGAAAGCTCAAAGTGGTCCAAAGTATAGTATGCACGCATCGCATTGCTAAAGGTCACACGAGGTGTTAAGCGATCCCTCAAAGTGTTCCACATTAAATGAAAAGAAATCCGGGGAAAAGACAGACAGCAAGGAGACAGGTCCAAATCCCTCTCCCAGTGGCCGAGAAGAGATTTCAAAGAAGCCCTCTATCGAATGCATGCTTCGGACAAAACATTGTAATTTGTTTTTAAACGTTTATTTCCCCCAGGTTTCTCCCAAATTAATTCAGAACACCTCGATGAATGTCTAAAATACAAACACACGTCGAATAGACCTTATGAATGAGCAATCCTCCAAGGGGACATGTCTGGAAGTCACACGTAATCAAAACGCCTCTTTAGTTATTTAAAATGCATCATTTTTGTCTAAAAACGCCTAATTTTGTCTAATTTTCTCAGGATTTGTTTCGGTTGAGTTTTAAACTGTCAGCGACAGCGAAGAATAAATCTTCGGATAGTCTGAAAGGGTTTGGTTTTGTGAGGCTGATAAACCCATGGGTTTTTTTTCTTATTAATTCATAAAATCAAAACCCGAGACCCACAAACACGCCACAAACAATGCTTTGAGAAAGTATTCATACCCTTTGACGTATTCAAATTTTTAGAATGGATTACATTTTTAAAAAATTGACACTGATTTCCACGTAATACCCCATAAGCCATAATGCCAAATTCCATTTTTTTATGGTATAGCCAGCAGGGCAATGCGGGCTACAACGAACGCATTTCGTAACCTTACAGTTGAATATTTCACTAAAAGGAAATATAACAAGAAGAACTAGAACACTCTTCGACGTCACGACGTCGACCGATTATGCCTCCGCCCACATTACTACATCATTGTAAATAATACTTATACCAAGTTTGATTTAAATCCATTCAGCTGTTCTCAAGTTATCACGTTTTTACCTAACATGACCTTTGACCTCTTGACCACAAAATTTAATCATTTCATGTTTACATCAGTGTACATACCTGCACCATGTTTGACTAAGATCCCTTCAGCCGTTTTCAAGTTATTGCGGTAACAAAAACCTATCACGGACACAGACGGACGGACAGCCGGACTGACGACCTGAAAACGTAATGCCTTCGTCGGCGGAGGCATAAAAAGAGGGAGTTTTTGATTGTACCATTACAAAAAAGGGGTGCGCTTATTAAAGCTCAATGCTTTATTGTACTGTATTTTATCGCAAAATGATAATTGTATGTTGTATAATCCCTGGGGTGGGAGTCCGAAGGTGGGGTGGGAGGAGTAAGGGGAAGGAGTGGGTGGGACTCCAGAGGGGAAGGGGAATGGGTGCGAGTCTGGAAGGAGGGGTAGGAGTAGAAATCTAGAGGGAGGGTGGTGGGAAGAGGTGAAAGGAAGGGAAGGGTGGAGTGGAAATGGGGAAGGGATGGGGTGGGAGTCCGGATGGGAAGGGGTGGGGTGGGAGTCTGGATGGAGTGGGGTGGGAGGAGTAAGGGGAAGGAGTGGGTGAGACTCCAGAGGGGAAGGGGAATGGGTGCGAGTCTGGAGGGAGGGGTAGGAGTAGAAATCTAGAGGGAGGGTGGTGGGAAGAGGTGAAAGGAAGGGAAGGGTGGAGTGGAAATAGGGAAGGGATGGGGTGGGAGTCCGGATGGGAAGGGGTGGGGTGGGAGTCTGGAGGTAGGGGGTGGGTGGGAGTCTGGTGGGAAGGGGGTGGGGTTGGAGGAGGGAAGGACGCAGGCTACACCTGGGTACCTTTGCTTTTACTACTACTCCCCCCCCCCCCCCGCCCTTCCTCACTGTCCCTACCTTCCTCGCCTCCCTCTCTCTCCCTCCACTTCATTCCCCCCAGCCCTCCCCGCAACTCCTCTTTACTCCCTTTCCCTCCGCTCCCCCTTCCCATTCCCTTGCTCTCTCTCTCCCCTCCACTCTTAATATTCCCGTCATGAAGCGACTCTGCATTTCCCGGCAATGCCAGGTACCTTTGCTAGTTTACAATCACAAACATATCACTAATAATTTGATGAATAATGATCCTCAACCTTGAATATCATTGAACTAACCCAAACTTTTGCACAGTCCCATTTTCTTTGTTTTCTATGTTCACGCTGGATGGGATCATCAGGTCATATGTGAGCATTATGTTCTTGGTCATTCTTGTAATAGCCCTACACATTTATAATGATTCGCACATCGTAATTTGCTATATCACACTCCAGCTTGAGCCTGACTTCAGAATATTATTTTTCACCGTGTCATTATCAAACAAAGAACTTTGTATTTTAATTGAACCTCAGCAATTGTTAATAACTTGATTCCAAGACTTCCCTGGCATAGCATCTGAATTGATCAAAAATAATTGAAGACCATAGAATAATAACCAGGCTAAGTCACATTTTAGTCATTTCGAGAAAAACGTGAAAAATATTTTGAAAAACGTGAAAAACGTGAAAAACGTGAAAAACGGGGAAAATAAAATAAAATGTGACTTAGCCTGGTTATAATTCTATGGTCTTCAATTACAAAACCTTTTTTGAACTGAACTGTGAAACATTTACTCGAGAACAGAAATGCATTATCAAACCTGAAGACGTGAGGGATTTTTCCATTCAGCGGTTTCTGAGAAATAATTTTTTAATAATCTGCTTTTAATCCAAGATGGCTGCCATACCACGTGACGTCACAATTATCACAAAAACATTCTGCATGGGTGTCACTCCTACCCTGAAAGTTTCGTCTCGATCGGACATATGGTTGCTGAGAAAACGAGGTTTAGCCCGTGCGGACATGGATGGACGGACAGACAACCCAAAAAGTCGGCGGAGGCATAAAAAGTGCCAAACTTGCTTTCAAATCAGATGGTGCTTATACAGTTCTCTCAAGGAAGAGATCATTACTGGGGAGAATTACAAAAATAATAATTCTGAGAACAAAGACATGCTCCTTTTGAAACTTTCTGCTGTTTTATTATCTTCTAAACTACAATTGTGACGTGCGGGGTATTTGGTGAGTGGGTACATCCATCTTGTGGTGCTCCACTGGTGTGCATCCCCATGATTATACAACAAATTTACCCTTTAGAATTCACCCTTCAGAATTCACCCTTTAGAATTCACCCTTTAGAATTCACCCTTTAGAATTTACCGTTTAGAATTTACCCTTTAGAATTCACCCTTCAGAATTCACCCTTTAGAATTCACCCTTTAGAATTCACCCTTTAGAATTCACCCTTTAGAATTCACCCTTTAGAATTCACCCTTTAGAATTCACCGTTTAGAATTCACCCTTTAGAATTCACCCTTTAGAATTCCCTTTTAGAATTCACCCTTTAGAATTCACCCTTTAGAATTCACCGTTTAGAATTCACCGTTTAGAATTCACCGTTTAGAATTCACCGTTTAGAATTCACCCTTTAGAATTTACCCTTTAGAATTCACGCTTTAGAATTCACCCTTTAGAATTCACCCTTTAGAATTTACCCTTTAGAATTCACTGTTTAGAATTCACCATTTAGAATTCACCGTTTAGAATTCACCGTTTAGAATTCACCGTTTAGAATTCACCGTTTAGAATTCACCGTTTAGAATTCACCCTTTCGAATTCACCCTTTAGAATTCACCCTTTCGAATTCACCGTTTAGAATTCACCCTTTAGAATTCACCGTTTAGAATTCACCGGTTAGAATTCACCCTTTCGAATTCACCCTTTAGAATTCACCCTTTAGAATTCACCGTTTAGAATTCACCCTTTAGAATTCACCGTTTAGAATTCACCGGTTAGAATTCACCCTTTCGAATTCACCCTTTAGAATTCACCCTTTAGAATTCACCGTTTAGAATTCACCGGTTAGAATTCACCCTTTCGAATTCACCCTTTAGAATTCACCCTTTCGAATTCACCGTTTAGAATTCACCCTTTAGAATTCACCGTTTAGAATTCACCCTTTAGAATTTACCGTTTAGAATTTACCCTTTAGAATTTACCCTTTAGAATTTACCCTTTAGAATTCACGCTTTAGAATTCACCCTTTAGAATTTACCCTTTAGAATTCACTGTTTAGAATTCACCATTTAGAATTCACCGTTTAGAATTCACCGTTTAGAATTCACCGTTTAGAATTCACCGTTTAGAATTCACCGTTTAGAATTCACCCTTTCGAATTCACCCTTTAGAATTCACCCTTTCGAATTCACCGTTTAGAATTCACCCTTTAGAATTCACCGTTTAGAATTCACCCTTTAGAATTCACCATTTAGAATTCACCGTTTAGAATTCACCATTTAGAATTCACCCTTTCGAATTCACCCTTTAGAATTCACCCTTTCGAATTCACCGTTTAGAATTCACCCTTTAGAATTTACCGTTTAGAATTTACCCTTTAGAATTCACCCTTTAGAATTCACCGTTTAGAATTCACCCTTTAGAATTCACCGTTTAGAATTTACCCTTTAGAATTTACCCTTTAGAATTCACCCTTTCGAATTCACTGTTTAGAATTCACCGTTTAGAATTCACCGTTTAGAATTCACCGTTTAGAATTCACCGTTTAGAATTCACCGTTTAGAATTCACCGTTTAGAATTCACCGTTTAGAATTCACCGTTTAGAATTCACCGTTTAGAATTCACCCTTTCGAATTCACCCTTTAGAATTCACCGTTTAGAATTCACCCTTTAGAATTCACCGTTTAGAATTCACCCTTTAGAATTCACCGTTTAGAATTCACCGTTTAGAATTCACCGTTTAGAATTCACCCTTTCGAATTCACCGTTTAGAATTCACCGTTTAGAA
Organism: Myxine glutinosa; assembly: GCF_964187855.1. NCBI lineage: Eukaryota > Metazoa > Chordata > Myxini > Myxiniformes > Myxinidae > Myxine > Myxine glutinosa. Next base: position 77,509,331 of record NC_136270.1, read on the forward strand.
TTCACCCTTTCGAATTCCCCTTTAGAATTCACCCTTTCGAATTCACCGTTTAGAATTCACCCTTTCGAATTCACCGTTTAGAATTCACCGTTTAGAATTCACCGTTTAGAATTCACCGTTTAGAATTCACCGTTTAGAATTCACCGTTTAGAATTCACCGTTTAGAATTCACCATTTAGAATTCACCCTTTAGAATTTACCCTTTAGAATTCACCCTTTAGAATTCACCCTTTCGAATTCACTGTTTAGAATTCACCGTTTAGAATTCACCGTTTAGAATTCACCGTTTAGAATTCACCCTTTAGAATTCACCGTTTAGAATTCACCGTTTAGAATTCACCGTTTAGAATTCACCCTTTAGAATTTACCCTTTAGAATTTACCCTTTAGAATTCACCCTTTAGAATTCACCGTTTAGAATTCACCGTTTAGAATTCACCGTTTAGAATTCACCGTTTAGAATTCACCGTTTAGAATTCACCGTTTAGAATTCACCGTTTAGAATTCACCGTTTAGAATTCACCGTTTAGAATTCACCTTTTAGAATTCACCCTTTCGAATTCACCCTTTAGAATTCACCCTTTCGAATTCACCGTTTAGAATCCACCCTTTAGAATTCACCGTTTAGAATTCACCCTTTAGAATTCACCCTTTAGAATTCACCGTTTAGAATTCACCCTTTAGAATTCACCCTTTCGAATTCACCCTTTCGAATTCATCGTTTAGAATTTACCGTTTAGAATTCACCCGTTCGAATTCACCGTTTAGAATTCACCGTTTAGAATTCACCGTTTAGAATTCACCCTTTCGAATTCATCGTTTAGAATTCACCGTTTAGAATTCACCGTTTAGAATTCACCGTTTAGAATTCACCGTTTAGAATTCACCGTTTAGAATTCACCCTTTCGAATTCATCGTTTAGAATTTACCGTTTAGAATTCACCGTTTAGAATTCACCGTTTAGAATTCACCGTTTAGAATTCACCGTTTAGAATTCACCGTTTAGAATTCACCGTTTAGAATTCACCGTTTAGAATTCACCCGTTCGAATTCACCGTTTAGAATTCACCCTTTAGAATTCACCGTTTAGAATTCACCCTTTAGAATTCACCGTTTAGAATTCACCTTTTAGAATTCACCCTTTCGAATTCACCCTTTAGAATTCACCCTTTCGAATTCACCGTTTAGAATCCACCCTTTAGAATTCACCGTTTAGAATTCACCCTTTAGAATTCACCCTTTAGAATTCACCGTTTAGAATTCACCCTTTAGAATTCACCCTTTCGAATTCACCCTTTCGAATTCATCGTTTAGAATTTACCGTTTAGAATTCACCCATTCGAATTCACCGTTTAGAATTCACCGTTTAGAATTCACCGTTTAGAATTCACCCTTTCGAATTCATCGTTTAGAATTCACCGTTTAGAATTCACCGTTTAGAATTCACCATTTAGAATTCACCCTTTCGAATTCATCGTTTAGAATTTACCGTTTAGAATTCACCGTTTAGAATTCACCGTTTAGAATTCACCGTTTAGAATTCACCGTTTAGAATTCACCGTTTAGAATTCACCGTTTAGAATTCACCGTTTAGAATTCACCCGTTCGAATTCACCGTTTAGAATTCACCGTTTAGAATTCACCGTTTAGAATTCACCGTTTAGAATTCACCCTTTCGAATTCACCGTTTAGAATTTACCCTTTAGAATTTACCCTTTAGAATTCACCGTTTAGAATTCACCCTTTAGAATTCCCCTTTAGAATTCCCCTTTCGAATTCACCGTTTAGAATTTACCCTTTCGAATTTACCCTTTAGAATTCACCGTTTAGAATTCACCCTTTAGAATTCCCCTTTAGAATTCACCCTTTCGAATTCACCCTTTAGAATTCACCCTTTCGAATTCACCGTTTAGAATTTACCCTTTAGAATTTACCCTTTAGAATTCACCGTTTAGAATTCACCCTTTAGAATTCCCCTTTAGAATTCCCCTTTCGAATTCACCGTTTAGAATTCACCCTTTCGAATTCACCGTTTAGAATTCACCGTTTAGAATTCACCCTTTAGAATTCCCCTTTAGAATTCCCCTTTCGAATTCACCGTTTAGAATTCACCCTTTCGAATTCACCGTTTAGAATTCACCCTTTGGAATTCACCCTTTAGAATTCCCCTTTAGAATTCCCCTTTCGAATTCACCGTTTAGAATTCACCCTTTCGAATTCACCGTTTAGAATTCACCCTTTAGAATTCACCCTTTAGAATTCACCCTTTAGAATTCACCCTTTCGAATTCACCGTTTAGAATTCACCCTTTAGAATTCACCCTTTCGAATTCACCGTTTCGAATTCACCGTTTAGAATTTACCCTTTAGAATTCACCCTTTCGAATTCACCGTTTAGAATTCACCCTTTAGAATTCCCCTTTAGAATTCACCCTTTAGAATTCCCCTTTAGAATTCACCGTTTAGAATTCACCCTTTAGAATTCCCCTTTAGAATTCACCGTTTAGAATTCACCCTTTAGAATTCACCCTTTCGAATTCACCCTTTAGAATTCCCCTTTCGAATTCACTGTTTAGAATTCACCGTTTAGAATTCACCGTTTAGAATTCACCGTTTAGAATTCACCGTTTAGAATTCACCGTTTAGAATTCACCGTTTAGAATTCACCGTTTAGAATTCACCGTTTAGAATTCACCCTTTCGAATTCACCGTTGAGAATTCACCGTTTAGAATTCCCCTTTCGAATTCACCCTTTAGAATTCACCGTTTAGAATTCACCGTTTAGAATTCACCCTTTCGAATTCACCCTTTAGAATTCACCCTTTCGAATTCACCGTTTAGAATTCACCCTTTAGAATTCACCGTTTAGAATTCACCCTTTAGAATTCACCCTTTAGAATTCACCCTTTAGAATTCACCCTTTAGAATTCACCCTTTCGAATTCATCGTTTAGAATTTACCGTTTAGAATTCACCCGTTCGAATTCACCGTTTAGAATTCACCGTTTAGAATTCACCCTTTCGAATTCACCGTTTAGAATTCACCGTTTAGAATTCACCGTTTAGAATTCACCGTTTAGAATTCACCGTTTAGAATTCACCCGTTCGAATTCACCGTTTAGAATTCACCGTTTAGAATTCACCGTTTAGAATTCACCCTTTCGAATTCACCCTTTAGAATTCACCCTTTCGAATTCACCCTTTAGAATTCACCCTTTCGAATTCACCCTTTCGAATTCACCGTTTAGAATTTACCCTTTAGAATTTACCCTTTAGAATTCACCGTTTAGAATTCACCCTTTAGAATTCCCCTTTAGAATTCCCCTTTCGAATTCACCGTTTAGAATTCACCGTTTAGAATTCACCCTTTAGAATTCCCCTTTAGAATTCCCCTTTCGAATTCACCGTTTAGAATTCACCGTTTAGAATTCCCCTTTAGAATTCCCCTTGAGAATTCCCCTTTCGAATTCACCGTTTAGAATTCACCCTTTCGAATTCACCGTTTAGAATTCACCCTTTGGAATTCACCCTTTAGAATTCCCCTTTCGAATTCACCGTTTAGAATTCACCCTTTCGAATTCACCGTTTAGAATTCACCCTTTAGAATTCACCCTTTAGAATTCACCCTTTAGAATTCACCCTTTCGAATTCACCGTTTAGAATTCACCCTTTAGAATTCACCCTTTAGAATTCACCCTTTCGAATTCACCCTTTGGAATTCACCGTTTAGAATTCACCCTTTGGAATTCACCCTTTAGAATTCCCCTTTAGAATTCCCCTTTCGAATTCACCGTTTAGAATTCACCCTTTGGAATTCACCCTTTAGAATTCCCCTTTAGAATTCCCCTTTCGAATTCACCGTTTAGAATTCACCCTTTCGAATTCACCGTTTAGAATTCGCCCTTTCGAATTGACCGTTTAGAATTCACCCTTTAGAATTCACCCTTTAGAATTCCCCTTTAGAATTCACCCTTTAGAATTCACCCTTTAGAATTCCCCTTTAGAATTCACCCTTTCGAATTCACCGTTTAGAATTCACCGTTTAGAATTCACCGTTTAGATTTCACCGTTTAGAATTCACCGTTTAGAATTCACCGTTTAGAATTCACCCTTTAAAATTCCCCTTTAGAATTCACCGTTTAGAATTCACCGTTTAGAATTCACCGTTTAGAATTCACCGTTTAGAATTCACCGTTTAGAATTCACCCTTTAAAATTCCCCTTTAAAATTCCCCTTTAGAATTCACCCTTTAGAATTCACCGTTTAGAATTCACCGTTTAGAATTCACCCTTTAGAATTCACCCTTTAGAATTCACCCTTTAGAATTCACCTTTTAGAGCTACACTTTAGAACTCTTTAGAATTTACAAATTTAGAATACCTTAGACAGGCCCTTTAAAATGCTATATAATCACCCTTGAGGTAACTTTCTAATTACCCTTAAGAATTATCCTTAAGAATTACCCTTAATAATTACCCTTTAGAACCCATTATAATTACCCTTTAGAAACCTTTACAATTACTCTTTAAAACCCATTAGAATTACCCTTTAAAAACGTTTAGAATTAACCTCATGAATCCCCACAAAGCAAGCCTCAAGCAGACAAAGTGTTCTTGATGTCACACAGGACTAACAATCCAGTATTGCCACACAGCTGAATGTGTTGAATGATTCATTTGTTTTTTCGAATTAGCTTCGAGCAACAGCCGCTAACAAACGTTTACAGGGCTTACTAGCACTTGGTAAACTAGAACTGCACTAAGTAGAGCGCATACCTCCTCCAGGCAGAACAGTTTAAGTTTTGTATCCCACTGATAGGTTGGATCTGGATTCGGACCTGCACCAAAATCGAATTGGCTTGTTCTTGCCTAACCAACTCATCAACAAGTTTTGTTATAACTGTCTGAGATATAATGCTATTTTACATTTTTGGCCGCATCCCTCAATGGTGTGAAGTATTACCTGAAAATAGAAGTTAATTCCAGGTTCCGTATTCAAATCTTCATCAAAATCGAATCAATATTAGATCCTTGTCACTTACTCAACCTGCCCAACAAATTGCATGCATAACCTTTTGAGATATCCTTTTCACAGTGAAAGAAACAAACAAACAGACAGACAGGTGGTGAAAACATAAAGGTGGGTTTTCACGGGACACGCGAACGGTTCGCGAAGGATGCGAATGTCGAAAAAAAGTTTGAAATACCCGCCGAACAAAAAACGACTCCTGCGAACAATTGACGCCGCTTCCGAACCCCCGCGCATGTTTGGCGAACTTTTGGAGCCTAAAATACGAATTTTGGACTTTGCCATTTTTTCGACATTCGCATCCTTCGCGGACCGTTCGCGTGTCCCGTGAAAACCCACCTTAACCTTCGGTGGCGGAGGTAATACGACAAAGTTTAAGCACAATACAGGTATATACAGTAATTGTATTACATGAATTTTGGCAATAAGATTCTACCTTTTGGTTGAATCTTTCTTTTTTTTAACCTGTCAGTCAAGATGCTGTTGAGTTGATTTGTAGTCGTTCAAAAAGAGAAAATAACTTCTTCACTCGATCCGGTGCTTTCGTCTTTGGTTATTGTCTTACTCTCAGTTCTTTCTCCATTTATAACGAAAATACCCTCCACCCATGGTCCTCTACCCCCCACTCTTCCCTCTCCTCTTTCTTCCTCTTCCCCCACTCTTTCACCCCTCTCACCCCTTCCCTCCCCCTCCCCTTCCCTCACCCTCCCCCACTCTTTCACCCCTCCCTCGTCCTCAACTTATCCTCTCTCTCTCCTATCTCACCCTCCTTTCCCCGCGGCTGTGGAGAGCTTTCAAAGTGTTCCTAATAGTATTTCAAAAGCTCTCTAAGTAGTTACAACAAACCTCCCCCTTCCCGCTTCTCCACCATCTCTTCTCCCACCCCACCCCCCACTCTTTCCCTCTTCCTCCTTCCTGTTTCCCCCCCTGCCCCCTTCCCTCGGTCTCCTTTTCCCGAGGTCGGGAAAGCTCAAAGTGGTCCAAAGTATAGTATGCACGCATCGCATTGCTAAAGGTCACACGAGGTGTTAAGCGATCCCTCAAAGTGTTCCACATTAAATGAAAAGAAATCCGGGGAAAAGACAGACAGCAAGGAGACAGGTCCAAATCCCTCTCCCAGTGGCCGAGAAGAGATTTCAAAGAAGCCCTCTATCGAATGCATGCTTCGGACAAAACATTGTAATTTGTTTTTAAACGTTTATTTCCCCCAGGTTTCTCCCAAATTAATTCAGAACACCTCGATGAATGTCTAAAATACAAACACACGTCGAATAGACCTTATGAATGAGCAATCCTCCAAAGGGACATGTCTGGAAGTCACACGTAATCAAAACGCCTCTTTAGTTATTTAAAATGCATCATTTTTGTCTAAAAACGCCTAATTTTGTCTAATTTTCTCAGGATTTGTTTCGGTTGAGTTTTAAACTGTCAGCGACAGCGAAGAATAAATCTTCGGATAGTCTGAAAGGGTTTGGTTTTGTGAGGCTGATAAACCCATGGGTTTTTTTTCTTATTAATTCATAAAATCAAAACCCGAGACCCACAAACACGCCACAAACAATGCTTTGAGAAAGTATTCATACCCTTTGACGTATTCAAATTTTTAGAATGGATTACATTTTTAAAAAATTGACACTGATTTCCACGTAATACCCCATAAGCCATAATGCCAAATTCCATTTTTTTATGGTATAGCCAGCAGGGCAATGCGGGCTACAACGAACGCATTTCGTAATCCTTACAGTTGAATATTTCACTAAAAGCAAATAAAACAAGAAGAACTAGAACACTCTTCGACGTCACGACGTCGACCGATTATGCCTCCGCCCACATTACTACATCATTGTAAATAATACTTATACCAAGTTTGATTTAAATCCATTCAGCTGTTCTCAAGTTATCACGTTTTTACCTAACATGACCTCTGACCTTTGACCTCTTGACCACAAAATTTAATCATTTCATGTTTACATCAGTGTACATACCTGCACCATGTTTGACTAAGATCCCTTCAGCCGTTTTCAAGTTATTGCGGTAACAAAAACCTATCACGGACACAGACGGACGGACAGCCGGACTGACGACCTGAAAACGTAATGCCTTCGTCGGCGGAGGCATAAAAAGAGGGAGTTTTTGATTGTACCATTACAAAAAAGGGGTGGCGCTTATTAAAGCTCAATGCTGAATTGTACTGTATTTTATCGCAAAATGATAATTGTATGTTGTATAATCCCTGGGGTGGGAGTCCGAAGGTGGGGTGGGAGGAGTAAGGGGAAGGAGTGGGTGGGACTCCAGAGGGGAAGGGGAATGGGTGCGAGTCTGGAGGGAGGGGTAGGAGTAGAAATCTAGAGGGAGGGTGGTGGGAAGAGGTGAAAGGAAGGGAAGGGTGGAGTGGAAATGGGGAAGGGATGGGGTGGGAGTCCGGATGGAAAGGGGTGGGGTGGGAGTCTGTATGGAGTGGGGTGGGAGGAGTAAGGGGAAGGAGTGGGTGAGACTCCAGAGGGGAAGGGGAATGGGTGCGAGTCTGGAGGGAGGGGTAGGAGTAGAAATCTAGAGGGAGGGTGGTGGGAAGAGGTGAAAGGAAGGGAAGGGTGGAGTGGAAATAGGGAAGGGATGGGGCGGGAGTCCGGATGGGAAGGGGTGGGGTTGGAGGAGGGAAGGACGCAGGCTACACCTGTGTACCTTTGCTTTTACTACTACTCCCCCCCCCCCCCCCCGCCCTTCCTCACTGTCCCTACCTTCCTCGCCTCCCTCTCTCTCCCTCCACTTCATTCCCCCCAGTCCTCCCCGCAACTCCTCTTTACTCCCTTTCCCTCCGCTCCCCCTTCCCATTCCCTTGCTCTCTCTCTCTCCCCTCCACTCTTAATATTCCCGTCATGAAGCGACTCTGCATTTCCCGGCAATGCCAGGTACCTTTGCTAGTTTACAATCACAAACATATCACTAATAATTTGATGAATAATGATCCTCAACCTTGAATATCATTGAACTAACCCAAACTTTTGCACAGTCCCATTTTCTTTGTTTTCTATGTTCACGCTGGATGGGATCATCAGGTCATATGTGAGCATTATGTTCTTGGTCATTCTTGTAATAGCCCTACACATTTATAATGATTCGCACATCGTAATTTGCTATATCACACTCTAGCTTGAGCCTGACTTCAGAATATTATTTTTCACCGTGTCATTATCAAACAAAGAACTTTGTATTTTAATTGAACCTCAGCAATTGTTAATAACTTGATTCCAAGACTTCCCTGGCATAGCATCTGAATTGATCAAAAATAATTGAAGACCATAGAATAATAACCAGGCTAAGTCACATTTTAGTCATTTCGAGAAAAACGTGAAAAATATTTTGAAAAACGTGAAAAACGTGAAAAACGTGAAAAACGTGAAAAACGGGGAAAATAAAATAAAATGTGACTTAGCCTGGTTATAATTCTATGGTCTTCAATTACAAAACCTTTTTTGAACTGAACTGTGAAACATTTACTCGAGAACAGAAATGCATTATCAAACCTGAAGACGTGAGGGATTTTTCCATTCAGCGGTTTCTGAGAAATAATTTTTTAATAATCTGCTTTTAATCCAAGATGGCTGCCATACCACGTGACGTCACAATTATCACAAAAACATTCTGCATGGGTGTCACTCCTACCCTGAAAGTTTCGTCTCGATCGGACATATGGTTGCTGAGAAAACGAGGTTTAGCCCGTGCGGACATGGATGGACGGACAGACAACCCAAAAAGTCGGCGGAGGCATAAAAAGTGCCAAACTTGCTTTCAAATCAGATGGTGCTTATACAGTTCTCTCAAGGAAGAGATCATTACTGGGGAGAATTACAAAAATAATAATTCTGAGAACAAAGACATGCTCCTTTTGAAACTTTCTGCTGTTTTATTATTTTCTAAACTACAATTGTGACGTGCGGGGTATTTGGTGAGTGGGTACATCCATCTTGTGGTGCTCCACTGGTGTGCATCCCCATGATGACTCAGAATGGGATTTTCTTTCAAGAATTAGGTTTGACCAGGTCGATTAATTGAGTACCAGTTCACTGGTAATTCCCTGTTTGTCGTTAAAGGCGGCAAAAAGGGTTGGCGTCAGGAAGGGCATCCGGCCGTAAAACATTGCTTCAAATAGGGGACCGAAAAACAACAACAACCACGGTTCCCGAAAAAGGCCAACCCCCGCATTGCGGGGAAAAATGGCCTTTAAAGGTGTTTTTGTTTTTTTTTAAATCAGGTTTGACAAACCGATTTGTGAAAACTTGAGCCACTTACACATACTCTGTGAGCTGCCAAAACCTAAAGTAATGCGAAATGTTCATGTGGATTGAGATTATGAATGATAAGGATGTGTTTGCATATATTTTATGCCAATAAACAATGTTTGTAATGGTTCTTTGGCCATGATGATGATTTGGCGTGCTTCACCGTTCTCTTCTCAAGGCCTGGCAGAATAGCCGAGATGCATGCACACTCACCTTTCAGCGATCTGTCATGATTTCAAATTTGGGGCCAACTATAAACGGTCATCTTGGTGTTTTGTAGCCAGGGCGATTCATCAGTGCGTGCTGTCCTCTCTGATGGATGTTAAACTGGGCGTTCCGTCTACTGGCATTTGGTTGTGGACGTTAAAGATCACACTATGTCCTTCGTGAAGAAGAAGCACCCTGGTCAAATTCCAAATTTCTGCTGTAAGCTAATGGAGGCACTGCATCAGTGTCATGGCTGTGCCCCAGTAAATGATGCAACCCACAGCCTAATGCTGCATACAAAAGAAGAAGCATTCTCTTCTGAAATGATGGTTGATCATGATGCGCTGTCCCATGTCTTTGTCCTGCCTGCATGAGAACCATGTGGAAGCTCCACTCGAAGCCTGCAACCAATTTTTTTTTTTAATGTATCATTTTTGACATGGTCGCCTTCAGCATAAGCCTTTTTTTTTTTTAACGTTATAACTTGTGATGACATGCAAAGAGGCAGGACTGGTTTTTTAATTCTTTGCTTGAGATTCTCATTGGTATTTGAACACATTGACACAAAGTTGTTGTTGTTTCGTATGCAGCCTTTGGCTGCTGACTTGCATAATGTTTCTGGAAGCGCATTTGTGCCGCTGATGCAGTGCCCCAATTACCAGTGAGCTGGTACTCAATTTGCCGACCTCGGAAGGATGACAGGCTGAGTCAACCCCCCTGGTGTTAATTCAACGATCGACCTGGATTCAAACTCAGGATCCGAGGATCCAAAGCCAGCACCCTAACCGCTAAACCAACACCAGCCAGCACCCTAACCGCTAAAGCAACACCAGCCAGCACCCTAACCGCTAAACCAACACCAGCCAGCACCCAAACCATGACGCAACACCAGCCAGCACCCTAACCATGACGCCAACACCAGCCAGCACCCTAACCATTAAGCCAACACCAGCCAGCACCCTAACCGCTTAGCCAACACCAGCCAGCACCATAACCGTTAAGCCAACACCAGCCAGCACCCTAACCGCTTAGCCAACACCAGCCAGCACCCTAACCGCTAAACCAACACCAGCCAGCACCCTAACCGCTAAACCAACACCAGCCAGCACCCTAACCGCTAAACCAACACCAGCCAGCACCCTAACGATGACGCCAACACCAGCCAGCACCCTAACCATGACGCCAACACCAGCCAGCACCCTAACCATTAAGCCAACACCAGCCAGCACCCTAACCGCTTATCCAACACCAGCCAGCACCATAACCATTAAGCCAACACCAGCCAGCACCCTAACCGCTTAGCCAACACCAGCCAGCACCCTAACCGCTAAGCCAACACCAGCTAGCACCCTAACTGCTAAGCCAACACCAGCCAGCACCCTAACCGCTAAACCAACACCAGCCAGCACCCTAACTGCTTGGCCAACACCAGTTAGCACCCTAAACGCTAAGCCAACAGCAGCCAGCACCCTAACCGCTAAGCCAACACCAACCAGCACCCTAACCGCTAAGCCAACACCATAACCGCTAAGCCAACACCAGCCAACACCATAACCGCTAAGCCAACACCAGTTAGCACCCTAACCGCTAAGCCAACACCATAACCGCTAAGCCAACACCAGCCAGCACCATAACCGCTAAGCCAACACCAGCCAACACCACAACCGCTAAGCCAACACCAGCCAACACCATAACCGCTAAACCAACACCAGTTAGCACCCTAACCGCTAAGCCAACACCATAACCGCTAAGCCAACACCAGCCAGCACCCTAACCGCTAAGCCAACACCAGCCAACACCATAACCGCTAAGCCAACACCATAACCGCTAAGCCAACACCATAACCGCTAAGCCAACACCAGCCAGCACCCTAACCGCTTAGCCAACACCAGCCAACACCATAACCACTAAGCCAACACCAGTTAGCACCCCAACCGCGAAGCCAACACCAGCCAGCACCCTAATCACAAAGCCAACACCAGCCAGCACCCTAACTGCTAAGCCAACACCAGTTAGCACCCCAACCGCTAAGCCAGCACCAGCCAGCACCCTAACCGCAAAGCCAACACCAGCCAGCACCCTAACTGCAAAGCCAACACTAGCCAGCACCCTAACCGCAAAGCCAACACCAGCCAGCACCCTAACTGCAAAGCCAACACTAGCCAGCACCCTAACCACAAAGACAACACCAGCCAGCACCCTAACCGCTGAGCCAACACCAGCCAGGTCCCTAACCGCTAAGCCAACACCAGCCAGCACCCTAACCGCAAAGCCAACACCAGCCAGCACCCTAACCGCAAAGCCAACACCAGCCAACTCCCTAACCGCTAAGCCAACACCAGCCAGCACCCTAACCGCAAAGCCAACACCAGCCAGTACCCTAACTGCTAAGCCAACACCAGTTAGCACCCCAACCGCTAAGCCAGCACCAGCCAGCACCCTAACCGCAAAGCCAACACCAGCCAGCACCCTAACTGCAAAGCCAACACTAGCCAGCACCCTAACCGCAAAGCCAACACCAGCCAGCACCCTAACTGCAAAGCCAACACTAGCCAGCACCCTAACCACAAAGACAACACCAGCCAGCACCCTAACCGCTGAGCCAACACCAGCCAGGTCCCTAACCGCTAAGCCAACACCAGCCAGCACCCTAACCGCAAAGCCAACACCAGCCAGCACCCTAACCGCAAAGCCAACACCAGCCAACTCCCTAACCGCTAAGCCAACACCAGCCAGCACCCTAACCGCAAAGCCAACACGAGCCAGCACCCTAACCGCTAAGTCAACACCAGCCAGCACCCTAACCGCAAAGCCAACACCAGCCAGCACCCTAACCGCTGAGCCAACACCAGCCAGCACCCTAACCGCAAAGCCAACACCAGCCAGCACCCTAACCGCTAAGCCAACACCAGCCAGCACCCTAACCGCAAAGCCAACACCAGCCAGCACCCTAACCGCTGAGCCAACACCAGTCAGCTCCCTAACCGCTAAGCCAACACCAGCCAGCACCCTAACCGCAAAGCCAACACCAGCCAGCACCCTAACCGCAAAGCCAACCCCAGCCAGCACCCTAACCGCTAAGCCAACACCAGCCAGCACCCTAACCGCAAAGCCAACACCAGCCAGCACCCTAACCGCTGAGCCAACACCAGCCAACTCCCTAACCGCTAAGCCAACACCAGCCAGCACCCCAACCGCTAAGCCAACACCAGCCAGCACCCTAACTGCAAAGCCAACACCAGCCAGCACCCTAACCGCTGAGCCAACACCAGCCAGCTCCCTAACCGCTAAGCCAACACCAGCCAGCTCCCTAACCGCTGAGCCAACACCAGCCAGCTCCCTAACCGCTAAGCCAACACCAGCGAACTCCCTAACCGCTAAGCCAACACCAGCCAGCACCCTAACTGCAAAGCCAACACCAGCCAGCACCTTAACCGCTGAGCCAACACCAGCCAGCTCCCTAACCGCTAAGCCAACACCAGCCAGCTCCCTAACCGCTGAGCCAACACCAGCCAGCTCCCTAACTGCTAAGCCAACACCAGCCAGCTCCCTAACCGCTGAGGTAAAAAATATATATAATGCAGGGGATAAAGTAGATCACATGCGTGAGAATATAATGCGATGATAACGTCAAAATGAAATCCGAATTGTATATCTGAAATCGTATGGTGTTCAATTCGAGGTGTCGATTTGTGTTTGTGTGTTTGTTTTACTTCAAGACATTCGTACATGTGGTCCCAAGAAGGTTTTAGATGGGGGAAAAATTGTTTTTCACATCCCCCGGGTTTCAGGGTGGGGAGGCCTGTGAGTTGGGGAGGGACATACATTATCTATCTATAATTCCATTAATCTCTGTGTGTATGTGTGTATGTGTGTATGTGTGTATGTGTGTATGTGTGTTTGTATGTTTGTCTGTGACCGCTGTTTCTCGACAACCACGGGTCCGATATACTTTAAACTTGCCAGGTATATTGCTGGGGACCCGAGGATGTGCCTTTTCAAGGTTTGAAATTAATCGGACAAGTACTTACCGAGCTATGGCGATTTAGCCGTTCGCCATTCGCTTTGGCGTTGCGAATGGACCAAACCATTGCATGTAAATAGAGGGGGGGGTTCTGTGGTCGTTGCGAATGGACCAAACCATTCATGTAAAAAAGAGGGGGGGGGGGTTCTGTGGTCGTTACTGCCACGTGGTTTCAAAGTTTTTTTTTGTTGTTGTTTGCACGCATGTTTTTTTGCACCCACGTACGGGCACGCCCTAGGATGTTTACACACACACACCCCTACACAAATTTTTTTTTTTTTTTTTTTTTGGCAAGGAACGGGCACCCACGTACGGGCACGTCCTAGCTTATATATAGTACGGGCATGCCCTAGTCTATCTATAATTCCATTAATCTCTGTGTGTATGTGTGTATGTGTGTATGTGTGTATGTGTGTTTGTATGTTTGTCTGTGACCGCTGTTTCTCGACAACCACGGGTCCGATATACTTTAAACTTGCCAGGTATATTGCTGGGGACCCGAGGATGTGCCTTTTCAAGGTTTCATATTAATCGGACAACTACTTACCGAGCTATGGCGATTTAGCCGTTCGCCGTTCGCTTTGGCGTTGCGAATGGACCAAACCATTGCATGTAAATAGAGGGGGGGGTTCTGTGGTCGTTGCGAATGGACCAAACCATTCATGTAAATAGAGGGGGGGGTTCTGTGGTCGTTACTGCCACGTGGTTTCAAAGTTTTTTTTTGTTGTTGTTTGCACGCATGTTTTTTTGCACCCACGTACGGGCACGCCCTAGGATGTTTACACACACACACCCCTACACAAATTTTTTTTTTTTTTTTTTTTGGCAAGGAACGGGCACCCACGTACGGGCACGTCCTAGCTTATATATAGTACGGGCATGCCCTAGTCTATGTAAATGTGTATCATATAGCACCACTCCCGATGTCAAGGGGTATTACAAGTCATCATAAAATATCCCAATTCTCTGCAGAAGGGGGAATTATCAGACTGAATATCATACTTATGTATGTTTGTTTTACTTACTCTTGAACCATTGGACGGAATGAGTCGAACACTTGTGGTTGTGCTTGGGTTGGGGCCCGGGGATGGTTTTAGGCAGGTAATTTTTAAAAAAATAATCCCGGAAATGCGAATATTATGAGAACTGAACCGCTGAAGGAATGATTTTAAAACTTGTGGTTATACCCTCGGTGTTGGTTTTTGGCGATTCAATTACATAATAGTCCATGGGGTTTGTGGGAACTCCACAATTCTCACAGTTTAGCTCTTTCACGAGACTCGATTCAGTATACAAAAAAAAGAAGAAAAAAAAAGTCAGTGTGTCGTTCAGCATCACATTGTGGGAGCTGGTGTGATGAGTCCAACGATATCAGGATGATACACCAGAGACATCATGAAAGTGGGGAAATCAACACGTCCATCTTATTTAACACGTTACATTAGTTCTTTGTGATTGTTGTTTGTGTCATTTATTGGCGCTGAGGAAGCGCCTTTAGCGATTGACTTCCAGCCAGTGTAACGCTAATTCCTGTCACAGGAATTCGGAGATCATATAAGTGGGCGTGGCAGTTCCTGATTGGTTCGTGTTGGGGAACGCCTTCTCGCTGCCGACGTGACGTAAATTCGCGCACGCGCACTGGTGATTGGCGCTGAGGAAGCGCCTTTAGCGATTGACTTCCAGCCAGTGTAACGCTAATTCCTGTCACAGGAATTCGGAGATCATATAAGTGGGCGTGGCAGTTCCTGATTGGTTCGTGTTGGGGAACGCCTTCTCGCTGCCGACGTGACGTAAATTCGCGCACGCGCACTGGTGATTGGCGCTGAGGAAGCGCCTTTAGCGATTGACTTCCAGCCAGTGTAACGCTAATTCCTGTCACAGGAATTCGGAGATCATATAAGTGGGCGTGGCAGTTCCTGATTGGTTCGTTTTGGGGAACGCCTTCTCGCTGCCGACGTGACGTAAATTCGCGCACGCGCACTGGTGAAGCTTACTCGATCTTACTCGATCCCATATTACATGTACTTTCATTGCATACAAATTATACTTCCTCCTAGAAATTCCATGCCCGAACCTCAGCGCAATCCAAGAGGATTCACTTGTTATATCCACAAAACAGAAGTTTTCTTGTTTCGAATGATTTTCAATTTTGTTTGACTGCCAGACAGGCAGACAGAGGAAAACAAATCGCACCAGTGTCCGAAGGAAGCGGTTCAGTTGGAATTTTTAATTTGAAATAGTCAAAGCCTGGAAATGAACGAAACCTTTTAGAATTACCCTTTATAACCCCCTATAATTACCCTGTAGAACCTTTTAGAAGTACCCTTTGGAATTATCCCTTTAGAATTACCCTTTAGAATTACCCTTTAGAATTATCCTTTAGAATCCTTTATAAATACCTTTTAGAATTACCCTTTAGAATCCGTTAGAATTACCCTTTAGAATCCTTTATAAATACCTTTTAGAATTACCCTTTAGAATCCTTTAGAATTACTCTTTAGAATTACCTTTTTGAATTACCCCTCAGAATCACCCCTCAGAATTACCCTTTAGAATTACCCTTTAGAATTACCCTTTAGAATTACCCTTTAGAATTACCTTTTTGAATTACCCCTCAGAATTACCCCTCAGAATTACCCTTTAGAATTACCCTTTAGAATTACCCTTTAGCATTATCCTTTAGATTTACCTTTTATAACCCTTTAATATTACCCATTATAAACTTTTCAAATTAACATTTATAACTGTACAGAATTACCCTTTAGAACCTTTCAGAATTACGCTTTAGAAGCCTTTAAAATTACCCTTTAGAACACTTTAGAATATTCGTCCTTGTCACATACGCAACATCTCTGCCACATTTCGTCCGAATCCATCCACAACTTTTTGAGATATCTTGTTCACAGATAAACAAACAGACAGACAGGGGTGAAAACATAACCTCCATCGACCTTTGGTGGTGGAGGTAATAATGTTAGTAATAACAAGCATTCTGAGTATTGCGCTGCAACACATGTCCCCTACCAAAGTTCAAAGTGCCATAACTTTGTCAAAAATGATCGAATATGCAAATTTATGCACGGTTGATGCTGGTTTTCAAACTTGATCTGAGGTATGCTGAGACACGTGTGTGTCACGCCTCGCCTCGTTGATAAGCCCCCAAGGTCGCTCATTGGAGCGGCCTGCACTGTGTGAATTATATAATTACCATCTCACGGTCTGAGGTACCAGCGATTCAAGAGATATCCATTTTTTTATATTTTCGTTTAATTGACGATATCTGCCAAACCACGTGCCCTATCGCAAATTCCAAAAAGACATTTTAGTAGACTGACATGCTGAACAGATTTGTGAAGTTTCCCCTCGATTGGATCAAAATTGAGGGAGGGGCTCGGTTTTAAAGGTTCATGCTTAAAACGTCATAACTCTGAAACCATGTGACGCATGACGTCATGCTCACTGACTTTTTTGTTCGTCATGGGTATGCGATTCTGCCTGCAAAGATTGGCCTCGATCTGTTCAGCCGTTGCAGAGAAAAAGGGTTTTTAGTGTTTTCACGAAAAACAATATGGCGGCCGAACCACGTCACCTGTGACGTCATAATTACCATTAAAATATTCTGCAGACCGAGTCCATCATATGGTGAAAATTTGATCTCAATCGGTCCAATTATTGCAGAGAAAAAGTTTTTTTAAGGAAATTAAAACTTAAAATGGCTCTGAGTTAAGGATCATCAGAATTATCAGATTCCCAAAGTTCAAAGTGCCATAACTTTGTCAAAAATGATCGAAACGTCGTGAGGTTCTAACTTGATCTGTAACTTATCGTGAGGAAACCATGTGCCAAGTTTGAAATCATTAGCATTAAGCGTTTAGAAAAACAGTCCGGAAAACTGTTCTTTGCGTGACGGACTGACGGACTGACGGACTGACGGACGGAGGGACGGAGTGCAAACCTATAGTCCCCTCCGGTGTACACCGGTAGGGGACTAATAATGATATCGTAAATATAATCGTAGCACTGCAATCCCTTTGTCGAGACTGCAAAGTTACTGGATTAAGCGGTGTATGGTTGGTTCATTGTTGACTCTAAACATATAGAATAAACCAGTGTCTCAATGCAATCTCTTCACTTCCATGGTGACAGACAGCTTAGAGACTTCGAGGAATGAATGAATACTTACATTAATTTATTAACTGGTATCCCCACCCAGGTCATGTTATTTACATGTTATTTACATTGATGATTATACTTTGCATGTATATTGTCAGTTTTCATTGTTACATTACATTATTATATTTATTTGTTTTCCCCAGAATGAATTAACTGCTCATGCTACCTTAGCACTCTGTTGAGCTGAAGTAAAACTAGGAATGAGCACTAAAAATTGTTTTCGATCAAACTAGTCAAAAACTGAAATGCTTGTGTCTAACTCCTATTCCTTTCTGACGACTGACTTTTTTGTTCGTCATGGGTATGCGATTCTGCCTGCAAAGTTTGGCCTCGATCTGTTCAGGCGTTTTGGAGAAAATTGGATTTGAGTGTTTTTCACTCAAAACAATATGGCGGCCGAACCACGTGACCTGTGATGTCATAATTACCATTAAAATATTCTACAGACCGAGTCCCTCCTATGGTAAAAATTTGCTCTCAATCTGTCCAATTATTGCAGAGAAAATGGTTTTTAAAGGAAAACAGAAAAAAAAATTCCCAAAAAAAATTCCCCAAAAAACTTCCTGGATCCGGAATAATTTCCTGAGCTTCACCAAAAACAAATCAATTCTTCCTTATCCCAAGTGCAATCATCCCACCAACTTTCATCCAAATCCGTTCAGAACTTTTCCAGATATCTTGTTCACAAACACACGAACACACACACACACGGACACGAGCGAATGCATTACTCCCTGGCGGGAGTAATAATTCCAAACAGGAAACGTAGTCTTTCTAAGGATGTCATAAAGGACACATACAACAGGCATGAATAATGAATGCAACATGTTAGATAGGGTGGTGTACTGTAATTGACACTGCGTCAACAGCAGTATATTCCATAATTAATTTATTTATATGACTTTTACAATCTTTATTTTATTTAAATTGAATTATATACTTTAACACTGTTGAATTATATTCTTGAACACCTATTGTCACTTCCAAAACCCTTCCATTTAGCAGAACTTGGACAAGATAAATAGTGTGGTGTACTCTGTACAAAACTGCTTCAAAAGCACTAAAGTTGCGCAATTTTCTTAACAATCTTTAAAATCGTTATTTTATTTAAATTGAAGTATATACTTAAACATTGTGTGGGGTAACGTGTTCTATAAACTCTCTAGTTACCCTCGCCAGAGGAGAGGGTATTGCATTTGAGTCAGTTTGTTTGTCTGCCTGTTTGTCTGTCTGCTTTGTCTGTCTGTGTGCTTGTCTGCACAGAATAAATATGATTTTCTATGCAACTGTTGGTCTGATTGACAGGAAATTTTCACCATAGATGCACCTCCACCTGTAGAATTTTTTAATTATAATTATGACGTCATAGGTCACATGGCACAGGCGCCATCTTGGAAAAACCGAAAAACTTTGCACCTCTATATCTCCCAAAGCGCTCCATAGAAAAAAATTGAGACATGGCTCATTGTAAAGAACTCTTCATGGGGAATAACATATGTTAATGATGATGTCATAGGTGCCTACATTATAACGTCATAATTCAACAAGTACAAAACTTCATTCGATCAAGATGAAATTTCTTGAGCATCATCTAGGGATGAATTGGTGCAGAAAAAAAAGAAGAATGATGACGCCATCGGTCACGTGGTTTGGCCTCCATATTTGATTTAACACAAAAGCATTAAAAACACTAAAAGCACGTCCTGACGAGGGTCTGCAATCTCTGATTGCTCTTTCTTATTACCTCCTCCACCAAAGGTGGATGGAGGTTATGTTTTCATCCCTGTCTGTTTGTCTTTTTGTCTGTCTGTTTGTTTGTGAACAAAATATCTCAAAACGTTGTGGACGGATTCAGACGAAATTTGGCAGAGATGTAGCGTATGTCACAAGGACGAAATGATTATATTTTGGTGAAGATTCGGATTCGGATCCGGCTACTATATTTTTTTAAGTGATTCTTCACCATTGGGAGATAGAGCCAAAAACGATACATAGCAGGATATCTCAAAAAGTTGTGGACGGATTTGGACAAAACTTGGTGGACAGGTTGGGTGTCTGACAAGGACAAAGAGATTCGATTTTGGTGAAGATCTGAATATGGATTCGGATATGAGGACTATTTAATTTTTTAAGTGATTCTTCGCCATTGGGAGATAGGGCCAAAAGCTATACATTGCGGGATATCTCACAAAGTTATAGATGGATTTGGACGAAACATGGTGGACAGGTTGTGTGTGTGACAAGGAAGAATGGATTCGATTTTGGTGAAGATCTGAATATGGATTCGGATATGAGGACTATTTAATTTTTAAAGTGATTCTTCACCATTGGGAGATAGGGCCAAAAGCTATACATTGCGGGATATCTCACAAAGTTATAGATGGATTTGGACGAAACATGGTGGACAGGTTGTGTGTGTGACAAGGAAGAATGGATTCGATTTTGGTGAAGGTCTGAATATGGATTCGGATATGAGAATTATTTAATTTTTTAAGTGATTCTTCCACATTGAGTGATATGGCCAACCAGGCGGAGGTATGCTTCTACTGAGTGCCGTTCTCATTGATTCATGTTTTGAGTAGTCAAATGGATTACTAACTTTACTTTGAAAATAATGTACATTCCCCTTATGCAAAATTAGGTATGTATCTTTACATCAGGACACCGAATCAAAACTAGTTGTGTCACAAAAAAAAAACCCTATTCATTTGATGCTGATGTCAGAGGTTGATAACTGGAATTCTCCTCTTATTATCTCAAGAATTACTTCACTTACTTTAGATGTCTTAAAATACAGCTGCTAGACTTGTCCATGCAAATAAGTGCAATTGTACCTCATTTTGTCTCAGCTACGTATTGATTCTCCTGTCATATTAATTTTATGACACTTTTTATACATGGGCTAAAGCTCGTAATAGAGCTGACACACACACACACACACACACACACACACACACACACACACACACACACACACACACACACAATAACATACTGACAAGACAAACACTAAACACATCCACTGAGCTTGGGGGAAGTGCCATCATTACCATCACTTCCCGAGATACTCTGGGTACTAGTGACGTCAAAACAAATCCACTGCTTTTCTGACCATACTCAGCGGGGCATTTCCTAAAGAGGAATTTCCCCCTCCCATGGATGCCAACCGATGGGGATTTTCCATTGAACCGGTCCCAACCGAATGGGTGTTTTTTTAGGAGACACCATCTCCTTACTGGATGGCCGTTGGCTCCGCTCATCCGCCCTTTACCAGGCGTTGTTTTTGGTCCTGGCAAGGTGTCACAGTCACCCTCCCCACTATCAAAGCCAGTGAGGGATGTCGGTTTAGTCGCAGACAACTTGACCATGCGGCAGGTAGCACTAGGTTACATGTTACCAGTGGCAATCCCAAAAGACCGACCTGACCTGGAAATTCCTTCTGTTATTCATCTTTTCATTCACTTATCGCAACAAATCCCTATCTTCTCACAACACCAGAATCCTGGCTGAAGTCATTTGGAATCAGGCCTCCTCAGTATTTCCCACAATTATGAAGTTCTTAGCACCTAAACATCTGTTCTTCAAAGGCTCTGCTTTTAATTCAACTTTGAACTGAAAATTTTTCAATTTGGCAAAGGTTGAAAAAAACTTTTAAACCAATTTACTTTTTGGTTTATTTATTTATTTATTTATTTATTTATTTAGTAATTTACTTATTTACTTAATAAATGTCATTGTCATTGGGACCGCAAGGCTAACCCCCGCTCTAGCAGGGAAAATGGCCTTAAAATGCATGTTGTGTGTTGTTGCAGTGTTTTGTGATACTTTGCATGGAAAAAGGCTTTATTAATACTGTTGATTTTATTACTATATTATTATCATTGTGATTTAATTTTTACATGTTTTCTGTCGCATGCAGCTGGGATGATTGCGTTAAAGAAACGGATATTGAAGATGACGAACATTCATCACGTTTTATTGCTTTCTTTCGGGTCATCATCCTCGGAATGCTCTTCTTGTTGGTTCTGGGTAGCAGTACCCTTAGCATGGTGAGCAACACATCATGTTTGTGTCTAAGTGTCCAAGTTAATGCTTGGCTGGGTAGCACATTAGTCCATGGGCCAGAGCAGATATCGGTACCACCTGGGGTGGCAAAGCCTCAGTGGGTTTTTTTTGGAAAGGTCTATGGCTAGGGAACATATTTTGATGTGTTGACCATTGCACAATGGCAGCTTTATAAGAGTTTTTGAAGGAAACCATGTTTTTTTAATTCCAATTTTCAAAAATTGGATTTGATCAATAAAATTTATTAACTCAACTGAACTATGTCCAGCTGAGTTTTTGTCGACACCCAGTGTCCGTCTGTCGTCTGTCTGTCTGTCTGTCTGTCTGTCGTCTGTAAACAATTCGACGTCTATGCTCTAAAAGTCACAAATATTGATTGGATTTGATGAAACTTGTTATGCAGCATCTTTAAGACATAAACTAGTTTGGGATTGCATTTGGGCGTCGCACGCCCAAAAATGGGCCTGGCAGGGCGGCCATATTGAAAAATAAATTTTTGTCATATATTTTTATTACATATAAACTTTCTAGTTTGTGGTTCTATTATGCATATTCTAACCATATTGATATAGACCAGTTGAGTTCAGGTTCCCTGGAACCTCTCTAGTTTGAGGGTGGTATATGGTTTTAATTAACTATCTGTCAATTTCTGAGTGAATTGCATGCATTTTGACATATGGTTGCCATGGAAATGGCCATCATGGGTGAAAAACTGCATTTTAAAAATAATTTTAAAATAATTTGAAATAACTCAAAGAATGGAATGATTGAATGACTAGGTATGGTAAGTCATAGGGCACCAAATACTAGAAATACATCACAATCATTTGAACACATCGATTTGATGTGAAAAGACGGTTTTTGGGTAAAAGTGGTTACTGAAAGTCATTTTCTAAAATTAGAAATATTAATGGTAGTACAAAAATGGCGATGGCATATGATTGATAATGGTACAATACATTCTTGTGAAGAAATTAAATGCTTGTACCAATGTTTCTACGGGATCTGGGTTAAATAAATACCTCGTTTTTTGATGTGCAATTTGTAGAATTTAGATTACACATAGAAGACACGTACATAGTAGGTTGTCAGTTAAGACATACACTCAAAATATGAAACAAACATTTTCTGTGGTTTTTTTTGTTTGTTTGTTTTTTTGTATACTGAATCGAGGCTCGTGAAAGAGCTAATATTAACTTCACAAACAAATCGACCAGACAAACAAAATACACAAAAAGAGGGAGCGGAAGACAAGATGGGGAGAAAAGGGGAAGGTTGATTTGTTACGGGTGTGGTGTACATGGACACACTCGGCAGTATTGTCCTGATGGGGAGAAAACGTATGCCACAGCAGCCGGACCACCTCCCCCCGTGACCATTATGGATGATTCTATAGATGTTTCGCCTTCAGTGCGGGAATCTACATCGGACCATCAAGGTACGGCTAAGAGTGGTGCTGATGAGACCCATACGGATGTGCTTCGTGTAAGCGATGAGTCATCCAGTACAGCTGGCCATCGTGCAACCGATGAGTCAGCAAATGTAAGGGAGAAGCCTCTACCTGTAGAGGGAATGTTTTGTGAGGAGCAGCAGATTGTAGATGCGGCGTCTCGGAAAAATTTGAAACGGTCACTTGTAAGTGCGAGGAATGAGGACAAAGGTGTTAAAGTGTTGGTGGTGCAGACAGGAAGCAGTTTAAACGATTCAGACAGTCCTTCACATGAAGATCAGCAAGGTGGTGAAACTATGGCTGACATGATACCACCTGCTCAGGATGAAGGGGAACTTTTTCCTGAAGGTTGTAAATCAACCTGCGAAACCGAACAGCCTACTGATGACCATATCAATTCTAATGGGGAATGCAAAATACCCATTACTACTAATAACGACTCCTCCCCCCCCCCCCCCCATTGCAATGATGCATGAGGATGAAGAGGATGAAGAACCTAAGGTAGATGGGGATGGAACAGGTGTTTCTGTACAGGTTCAGGAGGAACTCGTTACTAGCGTCACGGAGGGAATTCTAACTACAGAGACACTGATCGGCCATGAGGAACCAGTGGCAATGGTTGACAGGGCTCCCCCCCCCCCCCCCCCTCAGGAGGAAGAGCAGCCTTTGGAGATCTCAAAAGAAAATATTGTCAGATTTTTGAAGGAAACTTTCAGACAACGGCATGTACGAATTAAGGATCATTTTCCTAATATCCAGGCCTTCCTTGCAGCCGCAAAACCTTTGCTGCAAAGGAGTGAGCATGTGGAAATCTCCGAACCTGAATTTCAGCGGCTGAGGAAATCCATCACGAAGGCAAACAAGGAATTAATTGAGGAAGAGGACTTCACCCCCCAGAAGAATCAACCATGGAACTAAATGTTGTATCCTTAAATATAAATGGGGGTCGTGCCCCCTTACGGAGGGTGCAAACCATTCAAGCGGTTGGAAAAGAAAAGGCTGACATTATTCTCTTACAAGAGACCCACGCTACTAGTGCTCAAGTAGCCGATTGGGGGAAACTTTTTAAAGGGCAATGGTGGCTAAGTGGGTTCCCTACACCTCGGGCCGGTGTTGCCATTTGCCTAAGTCACAAGATTTGTGCTCAAAAGGTTTCATTTAAAGAAATCTATAAAGGGCACTTGATCTCCGTAGATTTTCTTTATAATACGCAAAAGATTATCGTAGTGAATGTTTATGCACCGTGTGACCCAATGGAGAGGAAAATTTTCTTTTCCACTCTGCGGGATTTTGTAAAAACTCTGGACCCAACAGCCTTTATCTGTATCACGGGAGATTTTAATTGCACAATTTGTCCGTCGATTGATAGGAATGGTCATGAGCCTCATGTTGCCTCTACGAAAGCTCTAGAGGACACCATCAACATCTTTCGGTTTAAGGATGTGTGGAGATCACAACACCCACTCTCACGCTGTTATACATGGTGTAGATGCAATGATGGTATTATGTCAATGGCAAGGCTGGACAGATTATATGTGAACAAGCCAATGTTGAATGTGGTGTCTGTCTCCAAAATTTTACCAACTGGATTCACAGACCACAGTTTAATCTCAATGTCCTTTAAGTTACCCTTTCCACCCGGTGGTAGTGCTTACTGGTCTTTGAATACTCGTCTCTTACATGACAAGGAATTTAATGAGGCCTTTCACGTCGTGTGGGAGAAAATTCGCTCCTCCAGACCTGAGTATGATAGTCTCCGGCTGTGGTGGGACATTGCAAAATCCCAAATTAAGAATTTCTGTCAACAATATAGTGCATACACCACCAAAATCCAATCAATATCAATCGATCAGTTAAAATCTGAAATTATATCGTTAGAACAGAATGTTGACGAGGTTGGGAGAGGTGCACGTGACCAACTAGTATGGGCAAAGAAAGCAGTGCTGGAGGAAGCGGTACGGCAACGGGCGATGGGTGCCTTGGTCCGAATGCGAATGAGCTATTTAACTCTGGACATGCCAAACAAAGAGTTCTTTAAGTTAGAGTCTTCCCTCAAAAGGTCACAACAAATTCATACTTTACTCACTCCCAATGGGTCGCTGGTGACCTCCCAGCAGGCGATCAGGTGTACTCTGAAAGGGTTCTATTCTAACTTGTATTCTCCCCAGAACGTGGACAATGAGGTGATACGAGAGTTAACTGCTGGGCTTCCGAGTGTCGAGGAGGATGAGCGATGCATGCTCGATTCTCCAATTTCGGCTGATGAACTTGAAGCAGCTGTGCGGAGCCTGAAAGATGGGAAAGCTTCTGGAATAGATGGCCTGCCCACAGAATTCTACAAGACCTTCTGGGCCCTTGTGGGACCTGACTTACTCGATGTACTCGATGAAAGCATACGTGTCGGAGAACTTCCAATGTCTTGTAGACGAGCAGTCGTTTGTTTGCTACCAAAAGCTGGGAGTCTTCAACTGGTTGATAACTGGCGACCTGTCTCCTTATTGTGTGTTGATTACAAGATTTTCTCTAAAGTACTTGCTAATCGTATGAAGACTGTGATCAGTTCAGTTATACACCCGGACCAGACCTACTGTGTGCCTGGAAAATCTATTTATGATAATATTTTTTTGGTAAGAGATATTATTTCATCCAATAAGTTCCTGCGTGACGATTTTGGGTTGCTGTTTCTTGATCAAACTAAGGCCTTCGATCGTGTTGACCACAAGTACCTTTTTTCTGTCCTGAAAGGAATGGGGTTTGGTGAAACTTTCACCTCTTATGTGAAACTCCTGTATACTAATACTCAATGTATGATGAAGATCAACAATAGGTTATGCTCTCCCTTTCCTTTCCAACGGGGTATTCGCCAAGGTTGCCCCCTCTCTGGGCTTTTATATATAGTCGCCCTTGAACCACTCCTTCGGTCTATTAGACAGCAAATACCTCAGGGAATGAGAAGTATAGAAGGAGCAGAATTTGTGCAGACGGCTTATGCTGATGTTGTCTGTGTTTTGATTAGAAGCTCCAATGATGTCTCTGCTTTACAACGTTGTATGCGAGATTTCTCTGCAGCCTCTTCCGGTGGGATCAATTGGAATAAAAGTACAGCATTATGGTGTGGCAAAGGCAATCTCTCTTGTGTATCACCACCCTCACTCCCACACAACCTGGTCTGGAGAACGGACGGGGTTAAATATCTTGGAGTGCATATCGGTAATCGTGAAACAGAAATGAAAAATTGGGAAGGAGTGTTGGAGCAAATTATGCACAGATTGAAAGCATGGGAAGGACTGCTGAGGTCCATCTCCTATCGAGGCCGTACCCTTGTCATAAACAATCTGGTTGCAACAAAATTATGGCACAGAATTATTGCTTTACAGCCATCAAACCAACTAATTATGGCTACTCAGCGAATGCTAGTAAACTTCTTTTGGAGTGGCTACCATTGGCTGAGGCCTGAGATATTGTACTACTCCCGGAAGGAAGGTGGCCAGGGCATTGTTGATATCTCTGGTCGGGTTGTGGCCTTTCGGCTGCAGTCTCTGCAGAGACTACTGTTCGCTGAACAGCTGCCCTGGCGGCCCTTTGCATTTTTTCTGTTACAACAGGCTGGTAGACTGAGATATGATCGGCAGCTTCTTTTGATAGACCTCGAGCATATACATTTTGCCTCTCTTCCGAGATTCTATCAGAGTTTATTGGACACTTGGAAAAGGTTTGACGTCCACCGCTTCCTTGAGGGCTATAATTGTCGAATGTTCCTTCAAGAACCCCTTTTCTTCAATAACTTTTTTCCTGGTATCCCTCATAGCCATGCCCTGATTAAAAAATTTATCCAAGGAGGGATTAACAAAGTATGTGATCTGAGAGATTCATCTGGAGTTAAGTGGAAACCTGCTGGTTTGGTGGCAACCTCAGTTGGATCTCGGTCTGTCCGACTTGTAGACCAAGTTGTACGTATAGTCATTAGAAAATTTAGACAGCTAAACATCGGCTGGGAAGGTGTTGGTAACATTGAGGACTTTCGGTTAGGTTTCCCTGAAATCAAAGTGCTCCTTTCGTCTTCTCTTCAGCCGGAGATTGAACATACCCCCCCTTTCATCTTGTAACTAAGATTGGAATCCGTGATCTCTCTCGACAAAATAAGAATGTACCCCTCTCTGGGAGAACACGAGTAGCTTTGTGGTCAGAGCGGTTAGGGTCGGGGTCTCCCTCTACCCCCCTTTGGCCTCACATGTACACCTTACCAATACATGGTGTGTTAGCGGACATACAATGGAGGTTAGCACACTGGGCGCTTCCCTCCAATATTTTTGTCCACCGTATTAACAGCTCACTGCCGGAAACTTGTCCTTTCTGTGACCAGAAGGAGGATTTGTTTCATGCTTATGTACAGTGTCGTAGACTGACATCGCTTTTCTTGTTCCTTGAATATCTTTTTCACCAATTGTCCTTCCCTTTCAATATGCATATGTTTATATTTGGTGTGTCTTTCAGGCCCACATGTAGAGATGTGGGTGTTCTTCTCAATTTTTTGGTTGCTGTTGCAAAATATGCGATATATAAATCTCGGAAAATTAAAATAGATAACGGCTATGGCTCTGATGCTATTTCTATTTTTAAAGGGTTTGTCTCAACACGACTCAAGCTAGAATTTGATTTCTTTGTCAGTAATGGAAACGTCCAACTTTTTGAGAGAAAGTGGTGTATTGGCAATGTTCTGTGCTCAGTCGATGATTCAAAAGTGGTAATTACTTTATAATTCCTGATTGATTTGACTTTTTTTCTTTGGAACTGATTGCATTGCATATATGTTTCTTCCTGTGTCCTTGAATACATTTCTCTCTCTCTCTCTTAGTTTTTCGCTTAATTTGCTCTTGATGTATTTATAGCTCTTGCATGAGCATTTCCTTTAAAATTGGTTGTGGTTTTGTTTGTGTCTTCCCCTTTGGTTTGTAAAATATATATTTTTTGTATATTTGCTGGTTTCTTTTAAATACCCTTTGCTCTTTTTGTGGTGTCTTCATGATCCTTATGCAATTTCTTTAAACTGGTTGCTGTGTTTTTTGTTTTTTTTACAACTGCTTTGTGAAATGTGTTTTTTTTTTACAACTGCTTTGTGAAATGTGTTTTTTTTACAACTGCTTGTGAAATGGCTTTACATTGTTTATAATAAAAGGACACAAAAGTCAAGTCTCTCTCTCTCTCTCTCGCCACCTATCGGCTGTCGGTGCGTTGGGTGTAGCGTCATGGCGGCTGTGAGCAACTGCTCGGTGTTTTGGTGAGTCCGTTGTGAGGGTTCCCCCCTCTCCTGCCCTCCCCTGCCCCCCCCCCCTGCCCTCCCCTGCCCCCCCCTCTCCTTTTCCATCCTGTGTGCTTCGGCATTGTGTTTTCATCCGTTCTGCACCCTTGTCTTCGAGAGAGAGAGGATTGAGAGCGAGCCCATTTTGGGTGCGGCCTACTGGCTTTGACGACGCTTTGTAAGCCTTTTTTGTGCTTATAATGCACGTTTATTATTTACTTTATTTCGATTATTTAGGTTTGATACCTTCTTGTCCGATTCGGACAAGGGGGGGGATTTCGCTGGTATGGCGAATACACGCTCTCGTTACGAGGCGTTCGAAAATTTAACGCGTAAGCATGCATTCGCATGTGTTCCGCCCGAAGGAGCTCCGGCTGAGGACATTATCCTTGCCGTGGGATCCAT
The DNA here is from genome assembly GCF_964187855.1 of Myxine glutinosa. NCBI lineage: Eukaryota > Metazoa > Chordata > Myxini > Myxiniformes > Myxinidae > Myxine > Myxine glutinosa. Next base: position 77,538,259 of record NC_136270.1, read on the forward strand.
CATAGGAGACGGTAATGTTCGTGCGGCGTCACGAATGAACCAGAAATTTGTTGTCTTCGTGTCAGAAGAAAAACTCGTTCATGACGTCGTTAGTACCGGTCTAACCATAAAAGGAGGTCATTATATTACGGTATCCCCTATGGATACGCCAGCTACCAAGATAACAATATCCAACGTTCCACCGTACATGCCAGGCGAGAAACTCCTATCCGTTCTGTCTCGTTATGGTAAAATTGTTTCCCGAATCTCAATGATTCCGCTCGGGTGTCGCAGCGATCGTGTTAAACACGTAATGAGCTTTAGGAGGCAGGTGTACATGATTCTCCCGGATCGCGGAGCCGATACAGGTTTAAATATATCCTTTAAAGTATCGTTGGATGCTCGGGAATACCACATGTATGCTTCCTCAGCCTCCTTAACTTGCTTTAATTGTGGAGAATTCGGACACGTTAAACGATTCTGTCCTAGGGCCTCTTGTCCGAAGTGTGGTGAACCGGGACATAACGAAAGGGTTTGTAAAAAGGCCAATCCCTCCACCGCGCCTTCTGACACCCCGACCATGCTCGCTGACACCCGGACCGTATCTCCTGTTACCCCTACCGTACCTTCCGTCACCCGGACCGTATCTCCTGTCACCCCTACCGTACCTTCCGTCACCCGGACCGTACCCTCTGACACCCCGACCGCACCTTCGGACGCCCCGACCGTACCTTCCGACACCCCGACCGTACCTTCTGACACCCCGACCGTACTTTCTGACACCCCAACCGTACCCTCTGACCCCCCGACCGTACCCTCTGACACCCCGACCGTACCTTCTGACACCCCGACCGTACCTTCTGACACCCCGACCGTACCTTCTGACACCCCGACCGTACCTTCTGACACCCCGACCGTACCTTCTGACACCCCGACCGTACTTTCTGACACCCCGACCGTACCCTTTGACCCCCCGACCGTACCCTCTGACCCCCCCGACCGTACCCTCTGACACCCCGACCGTACCTTCTGACACCCCGACCGTACCTTCTGACACCCCGACCGTACCCTCTGACACCCCGACCGCACCTTCGGACGCCCCGACCGTACCTTCCGACACCCCGACCGTACCTTCTGACACCCCGACCGTACCTTCTGACACCCCGACCGTACTTTCTGACACCCCAACCGTACCCTCTGACCCCCCGACCGTACCCTCTGACACCCCGACCGTACCTTCTGACACCCCGACCGTACCTTCTGACACCCCGACCGTACCTTCTGACACCCCGACCGTACCTTCTGACACCCCGACCGTACCTTCTGACACCCCGACCGTACTTTCTGACACCCCGACCGTACCCTTTGACCCCCCGACCGTACCCTCTGACACCCCGACCGTACCTTCTGACACCCCGACCGTACCTTCTGACACCCCGACCGTACCTTCTGACACCCCGACCGTACCTTCTGACACCCCGACCGTACCTTCTGACACCCCGACTGAGTCGTCTGTCACACCGGTGCTTTCCGATTCCAATGTGATGACACCCACCGATGTGACTGACACAACTAGCATTGCCCCCTTTCCCGAACCCATGAACGAAGAATCCATAGTGTATGGTAAAAAGCGAAGAGCACCAGCGCCAAGCATTTTCGCTGGTGCTGCAAAGAAGGCGGTCATGGGCGGCACCATTTCCGGTGCACATGTGTCCGAGTGTCCCTCTGACATTCCCTCACTAACTGAGTACATGAACGCCGTTGTCAATGACACCAGTGAGTCTCATTATGTAAATGAGCCGAAAAATAAAATTTGTACCTCTCACCTGGAAGTTTCCGAGTGCGAAACCTCCAGTGAAAGTATTACCATTTCCGAGCTGGGAAATGTTTTTCCGCTTGTCCCCCCTTTAAATACCGAGCAGACTAAGGATTCAATAAACATTCCCAGTTTACAAACGGGGCCGGTAAATCTGAGTTTGCTGGGATCTCAAACCCAAGCTCCGACCCCAGATACAAATATCCACCAAAGTGTTAACGAGTGCTCTCGGGAACACCTTGGGAAACTTGTGAAGTTGCCTCCAGACAAGACCGCGGGGGCAGCGGGTAATACCCCAGATCCTGACGACATATCTGACGTGTCCGAGTCCGAAGATGACATTGAGGCAACCGCGCTGTCACAAGCGATGACAGGTCACTCGCAGGTATCCCCTCAACTCATTCTTACCTTCCTTAATGAAACGTATCGTCACCCCAACATCGTCATTAAAGACTATTTCCCTGACTTGGCTGCATTCATGTGCACCGCAAAGTCAATAATCAAAGCGCGTGAGGATTTTGACCTGACGAAATCTCAATTCCACAGGTTAAGAAAGTTTGTTACCCGAGCAGGTACGGAGTGTTCCCAAGCACAGGGCGATTTCATTACCACGGAATGAAAAACATTTCCTTTGCGACCTTAAACATGAATGGTGGGGGTGCAAGCCACCTCCGTCAGGCCCAAGTCAAAAACTTGTTTGACCGTAAAAAGGCAAATGTTCTTTTACTACAAGAGACCCACATCACACCTAACGTGGAACATGACTGGTGCCAAACTTTCAAAGGGCAATGCTATTTTAGCAATCTGTCAGCCTCATCTGCTGGGGTTGGGTTTTTTCTAAAGCCAGGTCTAGCTTTTGAGTCTTGTCATTTTCAGGAAGTCATAAAAGGCCGGCTTATTTCCCTTCAGCTTGCACATCAAAACTTCCGCTGTACCATTTTCAATGTGTACGCACCTAGTGAGAGCAGGGACCGAAAGGCCTTCTTTACCTCCATGGTAAACCACCTGAAATCAGTTGATCTCGACCAATGTGTGTGCATTGGTGGTGACTTTAATTGCACCTTTGACCCTTCGAAGGATAGAAACTCTGCAGAACCCCACCCCGAGTCCCATGCGGACCTATCCCGTTTCTTTAAGACGGCCGGTCTACTGGATGTTTGGCGATTGCACCACCCCAACACAGTCCAGTTTACCTGGTGTCGATGTGCCAATGGCCGGGTGTCTTCGGCAAGACTCGACCGCTGGTACATTAATGTACCCTTTAGGAATGTCGCGGCCTCTTCAGGTTGTTTTCCGTCATTGTTTTCAGACCACCATATGGTAACCTTAGATCTTTCTTTTCCTCGACCCACATGCAGAAATAGTTACTGGAAGTTTAACGTTAAACTTTTAGAAGATAGTTTATTTACAGACTCCTTTCATGATTTCTGGGCTGAAATGAGTACTAAAAAAATCTTCTTTCTCCTCAATTAGCCTCTGGTGGGATAACCTAAAGGCCCAAATTCGAGTATTTTGTCAACAATTTAATTCGCACTGTACCAATGTAAAACATATCACGATGGCTTGCTTGGAAGCAGACATCTTAAGGTTAGAGAGCAAGTTGGCCAATGAGAGCAACCCAGTGAACTATCGGTTGCTACTCGAGAAGAAGGCCCAATTAAGGGATTTGATCCATGAAAAAGCAGCGGGCACACTAGTTCGGCTAAGAATACAAAATATAAAGGTTTCAGATACCCCAACTAAGGCTTTCTTTCACCTAGAAACTGTAGAGAAACCAGCACGATTTATATCTTCGGTTTTGGACCCAGGGGGGAACATTCTAACAAATCCGAGTGATATAAGATTAAATGTAATCGATTTCTTTTCTGAACTTTTCAAGGCCAAAACAGTTTCTCACGAAATGATAAATGTTTTGACCTCTCATCTTCCTTCCGTGGCTGAGGCCCAACGTCTGGAACTGGATGCTCCAATTACCCTTCCAGAGCTAACCGGTGCACTCGCTGAGATGGAGTCGGGAAAAGCCCCTGGCATCGATGGCCTACCGGCCGAATTTCTTTCGGCATTCTGGGACATTTTGGGCCCAGAGCTGCTCAATGTTCTGGATGCATCTCTTTTATCCAGAGAATTACCGCTCAGTTTTAGAAGAGCAGTACTCTGCCTGCTACCCAAGACTGGCGATCTCCGACACCTGTCAAACTGGCGTCCGATCTCTTTGTTGTGCACGGATTACAAACTGTTTTCCAAGGTCCTTGCGAACTGGTTGAAGACAGTTATTGGGGACCTGGTGTCACCTGATCAAAGTTGCGGCATCCCTGGCAGATCCATCTATGACAACATATACCTAGTTAGAGATTTGTTAACTGGTAAATGTGTCAGAGGATTTTGGATTGGTGTTTCTTGACCTTGCAAAGGCCTTTGATAGCATTGATCATGAGTTTTTGTGTCATGTGTTACAAGCTTGCGGGCTTGGCACTAATTTTAGAGCCTACATAGCTTTGTTATATGCAAACATCTCCAGCTTGATCAAAGTTAACAACGAATTTTGCCCACCCATAAAGGTTCAGAGAGGGGTAAGGCAAGGTTGTCCACTTTCAGGTCTATTATTTGCCCTCGCCTTGGAGCCCCTCTTAATCGCCCTCAGAAAGGATATCCCTGGACTTGTCCTTTCTCCAGGACACCCACCTTTGACCCTGTCAGCTTATGCCGACGACCTTTGTGTCATTATAAAAAGAAAATGCGACAGTGACGCCATGGCAAAGTGTTTGTCGGACTTCAACCTTGCCTCATCATTAAGGTGTAATTGGGGGAAAAGCAAGGCTCTGTGGATCCCCTTTCCAAAAAATGACTTACCTATGCCACCGTTATTACCACCACCTCCCCTTCCTGCAGAGCTAGTGTGGGCAAACGATGGCATCAAGTATTTGGGCGTCTACCTCGGTCCTCCTCAGTATGCCCAGAACAATTGGGACAGGATCATTGACCAGGTAGATGGGCGTTTGAGCCGATGGAAAAGAGCTCTACCCCACCTTTCCTATAAGGGTCGCGCGCTAGTTGTCAACAACCTCGTCACTACCCTTTTGTGGCACCGGTTCATCTGCCTGCAACCACCGGAGGTTTTGCTCCAAGCTATCCAGAGGAAACTGGTGGATCTTTTTGGGGGAGGCTACCACTGGCTTCGACCCAGCGCCATATGTTGTCCCTCGGCCGAGGGTGGTCATGGCCTAGTCGATGTGAAATGCCGCCTGTTGGCATTCCGGCTCCGCTCCATCCAACGCTTGCTTTATGCAGAACACCTACCAGGAAAGCCCTTAGCCTGCTCCATTCAATGAGCTGGGAGGCTCGGATACGGACAGGAACTTTTCCTGACCAACCTTCAACACGTCGATACATCTCTGCTCCCAGTCTTTTATCAGAGCCTCTTGAATGCCTGGCAGGGCGTTTCGATAAGTCGCCAAACAGACTCGTATGGCACTAACATGTATGCACACGAGCCTTTATTTTTCAACCCACTTTTCCCCGATATCCCGAGGAGTCGCGACTTCTGCCAGCATTTTATAGTGGCCAACATCCTGAAAGTGTGTCATCTCCGGCACGACTCTGGACAGGGATGGAAGCCTGCGAACGAGCTGGCAGACCTAACAGGTGTTCGGTCCAGGAGGCAAATCGGGAACATACTAAGAGCGGTGATCCGAAGGGGCCACCAGCTAGGCCTACATTGGACGCAGGACGCAGAGGTTGAGCCCACAGTCCCAAAATTAGGTGTCGCTTTTACCCCAAACGAGCTGCCCCCCATGAGCGCAGGGTCACCCCCCTTCCATGCTATGAGCAGCAAGAGTATTTATAGGTCTTGTGTGAAACTTCTTCTTGGGGACCCACCTCTAGCTGGGGTTACCCGGTGGAAAGGACTCTTGCCTCCCGGTCCCCCCTCTGAGCCTTTATGGGATACAATGTATGCTGGACTTATTTCTAAAAGAACAGGTGACCTTCAGTGGCGTTTGGCCCACTGGATTGTTCCTTCCAATGCTGTCATTCGTTTTTTTCCCCCCATTTCCGGCTGTTGCCCCTTTTGTCCGGTGAGGGAAGATTTGTTTCATGCTTTCATTAATTGTGAAAGACTTTCTCCTTTGTTTCATTGGTTAAATTTTATTTCCCATAGATTGCAGGTTACCTTTTCTTTGAAAGCTTACATCTTTGGCTTTCCTCCCAAAAAGGGAACCACATCTATTGTATTCGGGTTCCTAACCGCTACCGCTAAACTGGCCGTATACCTGTCGCGGAAGGCGAAGCTGGGCGGCAGACCCATGCAGGAATGCAGTATTATGGTGTTTTTTAGTTTGTTGGTGTCAGCAAGGCTCAAGCTTGAATTTGGCTGTATCCAAACTGCAAACGACCTTGCAAATTTTGTTGCGACCTGGTGTGTTGGAGGGATTTGTGAGGTCCAAGATAACAAATTGTTAATTTCTGTATAATACAGTGCGGGTGTTTCTTATACACTGTTCCATGCATCTCCTTGCCGGCATTTTTCTCCCCCTGGTCTTGACCTACTCTTTCTTTCTTAAGTCTCTCCTCAGGGCTGCAGATGCGATTGTAAATTTGTACATATAAAATTATGCCTAGTTTAGAAATTATGCCGAGATTTTCTCCTCGTGTGTTTTTTTTGGTATTTGCACCTTTTCTGTCGCTTGGTTTGCAGTGCACCGATTGTTTTTTCCTTCCGGGATTGCTATGATTTTACTGATTTTCCTGGATGAATTGCTTTTGGTGGTACTCTTGTTATATACTTTTATAATAAAAAGAGTTTAAAAGTCAAAGTCTCTCTCTCTCTCTCTCACCTCTAATTCCCCTCTCTTTTCTCCTCCTTCCCTCCCCACCCTTTCTCAGTCTTCTTCCCACACTCCTCCTTGTCTCTTCCCCACCCCTCTCTCTCTCTCTTCCTAACTCCTCTTTCTCTCTCCCCCACGACCACCCTCTCTCTCCCCAACCCCCTCTCTGCCCAACCCCTTCCTCTTTTCCTTCCCCCTCCCTCCCCCCTCTTCCTCATATTCCTCTCCTCCCCTCCCACTCCCCATCTCGCCCCCCCCCCCTTCGCTTCCTCACCCTCCTTTCCTCCCCCTTCACTCGCTTCCCCTCCTCCACTGTGTTGCCTGGCAACGCAGGGTACTTTTGCTCATCATTAATAACCATTGGTCCATTAACAGACAAGTGACATTTAAGTAGGAATATTCCATGAAGAAGGAGACAAAGATGTCCTCTCGTGTTTTACTCGATGCAACAAACCTCCACATTTAGGATGTGGTTTATCTTCCACAATAATCCTCCAAAATTATCCAGTTGTCTAGTTCTGTCAAGTTGTGGCCGACTTCTCGTGTCTTTGATAATCAGATTTCTCCAAACATCCCGATGCTGCTTTGATTCCCAAAGCTCTGACTGTAACGAACTCAAGCAGACTCCATCGTGCCGGAAGCGGAAAACGCGTTTATTGACGCGGTGATGATTCACACGTGTCTGACGAATAAGCGCGTCCGATAAACCACAACAACCATGCAAATACAAGTCAGAATAATACGTTACATCCTCCTTTCTTTCAAGGAAGCCACTTTAAAGGAAACCAGCAAAGCAAATAACTCTATAAAGTAAAACTTACACTGAATCAATTAACAAACAGCATCACATTCAGATCACGTGAATCAATTGATTTAAATCTAAAGATCCAGACGTCTGGGAGGGTTAACCGCTCTGCCGCTCCTTGTGATGAACTTGGTATTTCTGGGAGATGCAGTGGCTCGAGGCGATGACACTGTTGGGAGACTTTGGGATTCAGATGCTTGCTCACTTGGACTTGGGGACGTGCAGCAGTTCCCCACTGGGGTGTCCTGTTGAGTGGTGGGATCAGGGAAGTCCCTCATGTCCTGGGAAGAGTAAAAGCGAGAGAGTGGCTGACTTCCCACCGGGCCAACATTGGCTGAATGAGGCACTCTGCGGAGATGGAGCCTGTTACGCCGGTACACATTGTTTGGGGTCCTCAGCAAATATGACCGGGGGCTGTTGTGGCGCGCCTCAACTACAGCCGGAATCCAATGCCTGGCCTCCGGGTTTGGCAACATCCTAACACTGTCTCCCGGCTGGAGCGGTGGCAAATCTGACATAGATGGCTTGTCATGATAGTATTTTTGTTTCTCCTTCTGTGTGTCAAGGCGTGATCTCACAAGGTGATGGTCATACCGCGCAGGCATGAGAAGAGTGCGGTTGCAAGGCAGTGTGTTTCTGGGGCGTCTTCCCATTAGGAGCTGAGCCGGGGACAAGTTTATTCCTTCCAGTGGAGTGGTGCGGTAGTCTAGCAGGGCTAAGTACTTATCTGCTGACTTCTTCCAGAGCCTTTTCACTGTCTGGATCGCTCTTTCTGCCTCTCCATTGGCACGTTGGTGCTTGGGGGACACAATGTCGTGAGTTATGCCATATTCTTTGCAAAACTGAGAAAATTCCTCTGACGTGTACTGACTTCCGGAATCGCTTCGCAGCTTCTCTGGAATACCATGTCGACAAAACTGCTGCTTGAGAGCTTCGATTACAGAGCGAGCTGTAATGTCCTTGAGGCAATCCACCTCCACAAACTTGGAGTAATAATCGACCGTGAGCAAATACTGCTTTGATTCGAAGTCAAAAACGTCGCTTCCAACTTCGATGAATGGAAGATCAGGCGTGTAAGTCGGCAAGAGAGGCTCCCGTTGCTGAGTGCTTTGATACTCTGCACACTTGCAACAATTCCGTACAGTTTCTTCGATGTCAGAGTTCATTGAGGGCCAATACATGACCTCGCGAGCACGCTGCTTACACTTGTTCACTCCGAGGTGCGATTCATGAATCAAGCTCAGCATTCTGGGTCTGAGGCTTGGCGGGATGACAAGGCGCATGCCTTTGTAGACAACACTGTCTGAGACTGCCAATTGCGTTCTGGAGTCAAAGTACGGACGGACCTGTGCTGGGACTTCCTTTCGGGAGTCAGGCCATCCACTTGCAATGACACCGCAGAGAAGGCTCATTTGACTCAGAGTAGCTTCCTGGATTTCGAGGTATTTCCCACTCGTGATCGCAAGGAACTGGAACATGTTCACAGGCTCAAGGTCTTTCCCAGCTTCTGAGTCGGTGTCCGGTAGAGGTGCACGGGACAATGTGTCGGGGAGCACCATCTCAGAACCACGGCAGTAGTTAACCTCCAAGTCATACCGTTGAAGCTTGAGCAACATACGCTGTAAACGCATGGGAGAAGATAGGAGAGGCTTCTTGAAGATTTCCTCAAGGGGTTTATGGTCATTATATACCACTACTGATTTTCCAAAGATATAGTAGTGAAATGCTTCTGTTGCATGGACGATTGAGAGCATTTCCTTCTCAATCATAGCGTAGCGACACTCAGTATCGGTCATACTGCGTGATGTGAACGCTATAGGGTTGCCATTCTGGAGCAAACAGGCTCCTACAGCGTTTTGGCTGGCATCGGCTTGTATTTCAACTGGCTGACTTACATCGTAGTACTGAAGGACCGGGGCCGAAATACATGCTTGCTTCAGCTTCTTGAAGGACAGCTCCTGAGCTGACTGCCAGGAGAACTCCACGTCCGCCTTGCAGAGATCACGGAGAGGCTTGCTTGTGTCACTTAGGTTGGGGATAAACTTCCCTAAATACTGAACGAATCCAAGGAAACGCTTGACGCCTTGTTTGTCTGTTGGACGTGGCATTTTCTCAACTGCCTTCGTCTTGAATGGATCTGGTAGCACTCCTTCTGCAGTAAGCAGGTGGCCTACATAAGGGACTGAGGTTCGCCGGATGAGGCATTTTCGGAAGTTTAGTTGCAGGTTATAACTTGTAGCTCGTTGCATAACTCGCTTCAGTACACAGTCGTGGTGGGTGATGTCACGACCAGCAACTAAAATGTCATCCATTACCGCTGTTGCCCATTCTATCCCTTCTAGCATCTGGTCCATGATTCGCTGGAATATCTCCGGCGAGCACCTCAATCCATAAGGGAGACGCAGCCAGCGGTATCTCCCTACAGGTGTATTGAACGTGGTCAAGAATGAAGAAGGCTCGTCAAGGCGAATTTGCATGAACCCACTGCGGGCGTCAAGCACAGAAAATACTTTGGCTCCAGGGATTTGAGCTAAAACTTCCTGAACAGTTCTCATTGGGTAGTGCTCACGTTTTGTGCACTTGTTTAAGTCTTTGGGGTCTATACAGATGCGGACTTTGCCGTTGCGAAGAGCTACTACCATGGAACTCACCCACTCAGTCGGTCGTTCTACCTTCGCGATGTGACCTTCGGTGACCATCTCTTGTAGCTTGTCAACTATTTGCTCTCTCAATGCTGCAGGCTGTCTGCGAGGAGCGTGAACTATTCCCTGTGACCCTTCTACAAGCTTGATCCGATAAGTTCCGGGAAGAGTTCCAGTTGTCTTGGCAACTTCTGGAAACTCAGAGATTACTGCTTCCTGAGACACATTGACTAGAGGCTGAACAAGAGACAACTTATCGAGCTTGACAATGAGGCCTAGGGCTTCCGAGGTAGCGCCTGACATTACATTCTCCTGATCGAGGTCAATGACCTCAAAACTGGCTCTAACGGTCTTGTTTTTGTGAGAGAGAGGGAGTGTCACGGTACCGACAGGATGGATAGTATGGTTCGAGTATGTTTTAAGAACTTTATGCGACGATTGTAGATCGCCTGCGAGGTGCTGGACTAACTGGTAGTCGTTGAGTGTTAGTGTGTTGCACCTTGCACCCGTGTCAATCCGGAACCGAGTCGGCTGGCCCAGCAACGTGACGGTCTGTGCCCACTTGTCATGAGTAGCCGTATTGATGCTTGGTTGTAGAGCGGAGATCCTTAAAATTTCAGATTCCTTGACGAGTTCTTGAGGAAGATCTACATGATCTAGACTGGTCTCCTCATCAAGGGACTTTAGGTCGCGCAGTCTCTTCCGACACGCCGCAAACCAGTGACCAGGCTTCTTGCAGTAGGAGCAGCTAGAATTAATTGCTGGACACTTGGCTTGACACTGACTGGCCACATTTGCTGCAGGGACCGTCATTCCGAAACCGATTCTCAGCTTTGAACAGCTCGGTGGCTTGTGTATGCCTATCAGGCTTGCTCTTACAACGTTGAGTCTGGTGCTGAGTTCGTTCGTTTTCAGATCTGAGGGCTGAGATGAGAGCATCTTCATCTCGGACTATTCTCATATGTTTCTGCGAGAGCTCTAGCTGTTGGCCAATTTCTATAGCTTTAGCTAGTGAGAGCTCCTCACCCCTATCGAGTAATTTCTCTTGGACCCTCTTATCATGGCTGCCATCAATGATGCAATCGACGATTATGTCGTCTGGGTCTTGGTAATCGCAATCCATGAGAATTATCCTCAGATCTTTACTGAAATGATCAAAAGACTCACCACTCCGCTGGCGCCTTTGTTTCAGTCGGTGTCTGGCAACTCTTTTGTTCTTTCTGGGCTGCACATAGTTCTGGAATTTGTTCAGCACTTCCTGCGGGTCGTCTTTCTCTCCTTCCTCCCAAGATAGAGTTTGGTAGATTTGACGACCTTGTTCGCCGATCCACGTTCCGAGCCATCCTGCTTGACGAGGCTTCGTTATGTCTGCGAGCGGCCCTGACAAGACAAAACTGACGTGATTTCTGAACCGGCAAAACTCCTGGTAGAGATCCAGACTCTCCCAGTCGATCGAGGGATGATCAAAGTTCGGAGATGCCATATTTATGGAGACGAAAGGCGGCTTATGGCGTGAATATCAACGAACTTCTGACACCATGTAACGAACTCAAGCAGACTCCATCGTGCCGGAAGCGGAAACGCGTTTATTGACGCGGTGATGATTCACACGTGTCTGACGAATAAGCGCGTCCGATAAACCACAACAACCATGCAAATACAAGTCAGAATAATACGTTACACTGACATAGGAGAGTTTGGTCCAGCCTTTACCTCATCCATCCATACAAGGTTTGCCACTTCCTCTTCTTCCTTAAACCATACCAGGCATGGTTGACTTCTCCAGGCTTTAGTTTTCTGCACGCATGTTGTGTCCAAAGTATGAAAGTTTATATTTTAGCATCGGCGCTTCCAATGTACAGATTTCTGAAAACACTGGTTTGTTTCTTCTTCTTGCAGTTCATGGAATTTTTATCATTAATCTCCAACATCACATTTCAAAGTTCTCAATCCTCTTCCTTTCTTTCTTTTCACAGACCATGATTCACAACCACACAATGCAAATAGAAATAGATCATTCAGCAACCTCCTCTTGATTTGTTTTCTCCCATCTTTGTCAATCATGACCTGGCTGCCCTAATGCCAACCATCTATTAACCCTTAAAGAGCGTCGGGCCACGATGGTGGCCGAGACGTGTGTGCAAATGAGTTTAAACTGATGTCAACCCAAAGAATGATTAACCTTTATGACAATGTATAATACCCAGGTAACTGATGAAAGGTTGCTTCTGATTTGTGGAGAAAATCCGATGACAAAAAAGCATTTCTGGGCGAATAACCAGTAAATGCAGCACCATATGGGTTAATTTATCTTCTACATTTTCCACTTACTTCAATCGTAGATCCCTCCACAATTAGGATGTGATTTATCTTCCACAATTAGGATAATAGTGATAACGGTTGTACTCAGAATTATAAACCACTAGAGGATTAATCTGTCATCTGATCCAGAATGTTCCAGGGCTCTGAGGTGGGGAGTTTATGTTTTTATTTCCCTGAGAGAGTTTTATATTTTATATAAATACCAGTTATTGATAAGCCAAACAGCATGTGAAGTCGACGTTAACAGTGAGTACAATGAAATTGTTGCTGATGTTGAATAATAGCTGCAAAAGTAAAGTTTTGTCTTCAAAGAAATAATTAATGGAATAAGAATCAGAATGCCATTTCGTAAATAAATAATTATTTTATTTTTGTGGTCGAGTGGGCTGGTGAGTAATTAATCTCAAATAGTATTAAGTTATTACTTTCACCGAAATTATTTCAAAACGACGAGTTTGGATATCATTGAACCTTTTCCGAAGAGCTCTTGCTAAGACAAAGGTTAAATTAAAATTAAAGGGTTACTTCAATACTTCCCACGACAGAAAGCGCACTATTGTTAACTATCAGTTTATTAACCTGTTATTTGATTCATCTGTTGACGTGAACCGACACTTGGTTCGACAAAGTCGATATTCTACTTACACTTTTAATCAACTTTTAGGTTAAACGAACTTACTTTCTCAATTCTGTTCCTTGGATCTCCAACATTATGTTTTATTTGTCTTTCCAGTGATTTATTCAGCTCATTTATATATTTATTTTTATTTGAAGAAGAACAGAACAACAGACGAAAAATAACCGTTTTAGCAAAACAATCGAAACTAGAACTAAAATAATCCAAATAACATTGTACAGGTATGCTGCTAACACAAATTCAACGGGACCCGAGGTGAGCTGTCAGACAGGTGTGGTCCCAGCAATTCATAAGATTTTGACTTTTTGTTACAAAACGTGAAAAATTTAATTTTAATTTCATTTGATAATTAATATTGTATTGTCAGTGAATTCTACATTATTTCTCCACCAGATATTATCTGTACTGTGCGCTTTCATCAAATCGAAGCAGCTTCAGGTGCGACCCCTTGAGAGGTTTTTACTGTCGGAGAAGAACAGCACGGAGTTTAATGATGGGAATTGTGAGTGAGACAAACATGAAAGTTAAAATTTTAATTTAATTTGATAATATTGTATTGTTGGTGAATTCTACATTATTTCTCCACCAAATATTATCTGTACTGTGCGCTTTCATTGAATCGAAGCAGCTTCAGGTGTGACCCCGTGAGAGGTTTTTACTGTCAGAGAGGAACCGCACGGAGTTTAATGATGGGAATTGTGAGTGAGACAAACATGAAAGTTAAAATTTTAATTTAATTTGATAATATTGTATTGTTGGTGAATTCTACATTATTTCTCCACCAAATATTATCTGTACTGTGCGCTTTCATTAAATCGAAGCAGCTTCAGGTGTGACCCCATGAGAGGTTTTTACTTGTCGGAGAGGAACCGCACGGAGTTTAATGATGTGAATTGTGAGTGAGACAAACATGAAAGTTAAAATTTTAATTTAATTTGATAATATTGTATTGTTGGTGAATTCTACATTATTTCTCCACCAAATATTATCTGGACTGTGAGCTTTCATTAAATCGAAGCAGCTTCAGGTGTGACCCCGTGAAAGGTTTTTACTGTCGGAGAGGAACCGCATGGAGTTTAATGATGGGAATTGTGAGTGAGACAAACATGAAAGTTAAAATTTTAATTTAATTTAATAATATTGTATTGTCCTGAGGGATGGAAGTGGGAGAGTGTGGGGGGGGGGGGGGGGGCAAAGCACGGAAAGAGCAGAGGGTGCAAGACTACAAAGGAGGTATTATAGGACAGAGAGTTTACTGAAACTATGTGCAATAGGAAAATTATAGGCCCATAAACTCAGCTTCATCGTGGAACATTGCAATATTCTTGAAGGCCTTGGTTTCCACAGCGTCAAGCTGAGCAAGGTGTGAGGCAGGGGCGCCACCCAGAGGGGAGAGCAATACTCCATCAAGCTGTGGAAGAAGACCTTGCACAGAGATAGGAGTTCAGGTGTGCCATGGAATGACTTTTTTGATTCGCTGAGTGGTTCGAAATACAAACCAGGAACCTTCACACAGGATGCCCAGTCAGCGGCTAGCTTTGGAAGCAAACTTCGAAATGTAGTTTTCCCAATAAAGAACTTCGGTTTCTGCTCCCAAGGCTGGGCCGTTATGATGTTGGTTTGTTCCCTCCACTGCCAATCTCTGGAACTCTTTACCTTCCCATGAAATTTCAAAACACTTGCGACCTTTCCCTTTTCAAAAAGCAGATATTTTTCTTCCTCAAAAATTTCAAGACTATTCTCTCTTTCTTCACTTTTCTATAATTTAAGCTGTTTTATTAAGGCCTGGCATCGATGAGGACTATATAGTATATGGCGTCTTCAACATTATTTAAAAAAAGAAGGAAAAAACCATATTTCTGAGTTAGCCTTCAAAACCAGTCGCCACATCGACATCCTCTGTTGTACAAACTCCTTCCATGGCACACCTGAATTTCTAAAGCCCTACAAGGTCTTCATTTGCAGCTTGATGGAATAATCACTCCTTGCTCAGCTTGATGCCATGGAAACCAAGGCCTTCAAGAACATTGGAATCTTCTATGATAAAGCTGAGTGTTTGGGATTGTAATCTGCAAACATCCCTTATTTGTCCAAGTCTCCCTCTATTTTGTCCTTCAAACCTGCTGTTGGTATTTGCCCTTTGTTTGTCCTGTTCCTTTTGTTCTGTTGTGTCCTCATCCGTTCATGTTCTGGCTCCACCACGAGCATTGACTTTGTTTTGAAAATAAAGTAGTAATCTTACTTTTATTCTTTTTCTCCCACAGGGTTGACAAGCCTTTTCTCGGAGATGAATCAGTCACTGAAGCACGTGTTCTTCCTCCAAGCGATTTTCAATGAGCCACCTCAGGTTCGGCCCTGGGCTTTCAGTGTCTTCTTCTTCATCTACATTGTGACTGTCACTCTCAACCTGGTGTTGATCCTGCTCATTATCCTGAGAAAGCAGTTACACAAACCTGTCTACATCTTCCTTGCTTATTTGTTAGTTGTAGACATTTTTGGATCAACAACTGTGCTTCCTCGGCTCATGTACACTATCATCGTAAATAACCAAACTCGGATAAATCTTTGTTTCATTCAGGCTTTTTACATTTCATTTTATGCTGTAATGGAGCCTTACATACTCGCAATCATGGCTATCGATCGTTACCTGGCCGTCTGCCATCCGCTCCGTTACGGTGTCCTGATCACGAACAGTAAAGCTCACAGAGTGATGTGGGCCACAATTTGCTGGTGTTTCCTTGCTGCAGGTGTTCTTTACTTGTTATTGTTGCGATTGACCTTCTGTAAGGATGTACTTCCCAATGTCACCTGTCTTTTAATTGTTGTTGCGAAACTATCATGTGATGATATCACTGTAAACAATATGTGTGGGATTGTATTGACTTTTATCACAATCACCTTTATCATCACAGTTGTGATCATCACATATAGTTTAATTCTGTACGAATGTCTATGTTCAACCAAGAACTCCGAGGGAAGTAGTAAGGCTCTACACACATGTGTCACCCATTGCATGGTACTTTCTCTCTTCCTTTTCTCCTTTCTTTTTGCGATCATCTCTCTGCGTCTGTCAGCGAGCAAATCTTCCTCTCACATTTTTAAACACCTGAGTGATTCGTTGTTCTATTTGCTGCAGCCTCTTGCAAATCCGATCGTTTATGGATTCCGTATGGCTGAGATCCGCCGCAGCTTTCAGATTCTCCCTCAGATGATAATGCAGAAATTAATGAAACGGTATCCTGTGAAAGCTATTTGACTATTAAAACACAGGTATTCAGATTTCAGAACACCTCTCTTCACAACTGTTGTCACCTTCCTCCCTGGTCAGCGGTGTGATTGGCCATAAACGTGTACAACGTATACACAAAGAATTAAGTTAAGCACCCCCCCCGTTTTTTTACAACCTCGCACATTACAAGTTTGTTGTCGTCAAAACAGTGTAATATACCCATGATATTGCTATATTTTCTGGAGAAGTGATATTATGGTCACATAAAAACATAACAATCATGCCGTTTTCAATATTTTATTCTGAATAATTTAAGGTGAAATTTTTTGGGAATTTTAGGCATATTTTCACCTCAATTTAAGTATGGAGCTACAGGGCCATCACGGACAGTGTGGATGACGTTTATGTTTTCTAACGTACAGTCATTGTTCTGAGAAGACCTCTAGCGATCTTTGCGTCAATAACGTGTGTAGGACCCACGTGATCGGATCACTGACTCAACCAATCACTTTTTTTCACTTTGATCACTCAATTTCATCAATGGATAATTGCTAATGTCATACCAATCATTATTTGATCTCACATACCTTAGAATATATGCCAATGTATACATATACACAAAGAATATATATTAGGGGGTGCTTACCTTAATTCGTTGTGTAGGGGTGCTTAACTTAATTCTTTGTGTATATATGCAAAGTTTGGGGCCTTCACACATATGCGACCTGTGTATGAGATATGCAAATCGATTCCCGGCAGTTGTTTCGTGGTGTTCATGTAAGCGAGTCCAGTATTAAGAGCCAGCATGGCCGCAAGAGGAGACTTCAGTACTTTGAATTGTTGTTGTGCGTTTGGCTGGTGCTACAAAGGCTGCGGAAATTGCTGATGTGTCACGAGGAACTGTTTTGAAGGTGATGTTGGCCTGGGAAAGGGAAGGAAAACCATCATCATCGAAAGACAACAGTGGGTGTGAATGACAACATCGTATAATTATATTTGCCGTTAGTGGTTGTTAAATATAGCCTCATTATATCATATATTTTCATTTTCTTTGTACTGCAACTGGTAATGTTAAATTTAATTAACCGATATCTTGATTCATTTCTGACGCATTTCCGGTCATACAGTATGTCGGTCTTGGCGAGGACCGCATCGCAACTTTGTGTACATAACATACGTAAGCAGTAAATAGCGGTCCGACGAATTACCCAAATGTAAGTGAATTTACCCAAATGAAAGCACAATGTACTCAAATGTAAGTCGTACTATTTAAAGGAAGGTTATTTTATGCAGTAAAACGTTACGGTGTGCACAGTCAGGCCCATAGGGCAATGTGTATGGCCCATAGGGCAATGTGTATGGCCCATAGGGCAATGTGTATGGCCCCATAGGGCAATGTGTATGGCCCATAGGGCAATGTGTATGGCCCCATAGGGCAATGTGTATGGCCCCATAGGGCAATGTGTATGGCCCATAGGGCAATGTGTATGGCCCATAGGGCAATGTGTATGGCCCCATAGGGCAATGTGTATGGCCCATAGGGCAATGTGTATGGCCCCATAGGGCAATGTGTATGGCCCCATAGGGCAATGTGTATGGCCCATAGGGCAATGTGTATGGCCCATAGGGCAATGTGTATGGCCCCATAGGGCAATGTGTATGGCCCCATAGGGCAATGTGTATGGCCCCATAGGGCAATGTGTATGGCCCATAGGGCAATGTGTATGGCCCCATAGGGCAATGTGTATGGCCCATAGGGCAATGTGTATGGCCCATAGGGCATTGTGCATTTTTTTCTGCACCACATTATAGTTGTTGTTAGGGTTAGTTGTTGTTAGGGTTAGGGTTAGGGTTAGGTAAATTTGGGTAAATCGTCATTTTTGCGAATTTTCATTGGGTAAATATTCCACATCATTCTGATACAAATAATAAGAAAGTAGGGTGTAACTTTGATCAAATATTTATACTTCATTAATGTCTAGGATCAACCTATGTGGGTAAACTTACCGCCACCTTGGTCGCTTCAGCACGGATTCATTAATCCTGCAGATGTATAACGAGTTATGTCCCCCTGGCCTAAAATGGCTGCCACCGATCGGGCCGGTAAAATTTGTAAAATTGTGTTCGCATTCGTTTTCTTGGATGTCAAGAATCACACCGTAACGTTTTACTGCATAAAATAACCTTCCTTTACGTAGTTCGACTTTCATTTGGGTAAATTCACTTACATTTGGGTAGTTCGTCGGACCTGTAAATAGTGCTGTATATTACCCCTGAAATAGTGCTGATTTGTATCGATTTACTTTGGGTTGAACACTTTGTTACCACAATATGTGTTTGTCAAGCCCAGAGTTATGCATTGGAATACTTTTTTATATGTATGTGTGTGATTATTTAGACCATGTTCGAAAGTAGTCCGAACGGCTTTTATTCATTCGCCACAAGTCTTTGAATGGAGAACGGCCGTATTAATCCAAGCACGGAAACTCATCTTTAGAACCCAGCATAAAGAGGCAACAACGTATTCTTTCATTATAATTCGTTGCATAAATATGTCGGGCATCTATGGAACAAAGTATTATGTGGGTTCAAGGGTTTTAATGTCAAACTTTAGTATTATTTAATTTCGGTTCTCTTCTCAGCCCTCATGTTTCTAGGCCCAAACCGTGTGCTTTTGAGTTCATGTATCATGCTATATGTCTCTGTTAATTGGAAAGTTGAACTATTGAGGTATATATCAGATAATGTGACATTGTTCTAAATATTTGTATTTTGTTTGCACCGTAATAGTTTCTACGGTGTCAATAGGAGTTCGAAACTTCCTTACGGTGTGCAAGCGCTGTATTGTGAGGAGAATAAAGTTCAAGATACCCGTATTGAGATCTTTGCTCGTGATTATGCTGAGGCATCTACAGTAGAAACTTGCCTTCAACTCGGGACAGAAAGCGTAACCAAGGCGATTGTGAGCCGGTGCACTTCGGAGGCAACGTGAGGTCGGTTCTTCAAGCAGTGCTGCACGAAGAAGTAACATTTGGGAGTCGGTCCTTTCGTCGGGACGGCGAGGCACCTCGTGATCGTGTGTTCTGCTGACCATTCGACGCCTGATTGATGGAGTTTTTACCCACAGACAAAACACATTGAGTTCTCGAGTCTTCATTCGTCGAGGGTTGGACCGAGTGTTATAAGTAACGTTTTAAAGGTGACGTTCACAGTGCTCAGTAGGCTCAATCCTAATATATAAGGACTTAGAGCCAGTTTATGTGATTGTGACGTATGTCTGTGGTTGAATCCAATTGTGTATATCATTTCAACACAAAGTCATGAACTGTTACATTTGAAGTGATTTGTTAATGGATGCCAAACAAAATCGATTGTAACTTGATTAGTCAGTTGGTTGCCTCAAATTGGTCCAATAAGATTTGTTTGCTTATTCATTGATAGCCAAATCTATTTGGTTAAGCGGTTGATTTTGCAGAGATTGATGTAAACTATCTCGAATCATAATCTGTGTTGGAAACTGTTCAATGCTAGCCTTCTCCACCACTTAACTTGTCCATTTTCCCTCTAAGTCAGTGAAGTCTCGGTAACATGTCAGGCCCTAGTGGAAACCCCATGGTCCCAGAGAGTTAGAAGGGCAAATAGAAGCTCTTCAGGACGAAGTCACACAATTCCGAGAGGTACTGGAAGATGAAGAAGATGAGATTAAGAGGAATTGCATAAAAGAGAAAATAAAAGGGTGGGAACAACAAATTAGTGACCTCACTAATACACTTGGTGACCTGGATGTGTTGGGACCCAGGAGATCGGCTATATTCAACTATATTCAACTGTTGTTATGCTGTGTATTTGCGTTATGTAAATTAGTTCTGTATCGAGTCGGGCTTTCTCCGCAATAACTGAATAAATCTCTTAAACAACCTGGAGATAACTGTCTTTGAACCTTGAGATCTCCTGACATTCTTCTTCTTCATCATATTTCTTTCTCTCCTTCATTCTCTCTCTCTCTGTCTGTCTGCCTGTCTCTCTCTCACACTTTCCTTCTTCTTCATCTCTCTCCTTCTCCTTTCTTATTCTTCTTCATCTCCCTCTCTGTCTCCTTCATTCTCTCCCTGTCTCTCTCCTTCATTCTTTCTCTGTCTTTTTGTCTGTGTGTGTCTCTCACACCTTTTTTCCTTCTTCTTCTTCTTCAGATAAATAAAATTATTCAGACTTACTTATATTTAGAATAACTAGCAACGGTACCCACCCTATGGGTGGGGCTTCAATTGGGAAGCCCAAATGAAAAGGAAAAATATCAGAAATTGAAGGCTTTTTTATTTTAAACGATTCATATAAACATCCGTTGAATCATATCACACGCAAATCATCAAAATCTAAACAGTACATGGCGTCCATTTTGAAAAAAGATTGAATTCTGCAAAACGGAAGCGGCTGCCACACGTCTTTCTCAGTAGCATGTTTATGTGTGAAGAGTGCGTGCCGAATCTGTAACACGGAAGCGGCCGCTACACCTATTTCTCAGTCGCTTTGCACACGCTGCCATGTTACTTAGGAACCGTATGTTTATATAGGAAGAGTTCGTCAGGAGTCGATCTACTCTACCCTGGTACGTAGAATAAACAGTATTTGTAGAATTTCAACAAAAGCCACATCACTGTTCATAACGGTAAATATTATTCCATCGTGTTTGTAAAATTGGAAAACTTTGAAAAATTGGAAAAACAATATACCCTATTTTACTCCCAGTGGTCCCAGGAATACCCACCCAAAATATCGTTGTGATCGGTTGAGCCGTTTTTGCGGAACCTTTGAACGGACGGACGGACATTTGGTGAATTATAGTAAGATGATTAAAACAAGTGAATCCACTTGGATTCCGCCCAGGTTGGCACATGGAAATTATGATGTAGCATAATTATCATCTCGGGTCAAGATTTGAAATTATGCCATGGTTTTTGTAAAATTGCTACTAGTATTCACATTATGTACTTTTCTTTTGATTTAAACATCCATAAATACAAAACAAATAGTTTTGTAATCTTAAAAATTTATTAAATGTACAAAATTCCTATCCTATAACATATATATCCTATAACCTATCCTATATATATCCTATATCATATAACATATATCCTATATATCCTATAACATAACATATAACAAATATATCCTATATTATGTACTAGCGAGCGGCCGCGTACCAGCCAAAGGGGTAGCCCATGGTTAGCCTAAATATAGATTTGATGACGTCATGTTTACACATCTGAGCGACAGAAACTGTCTACACATCTGAGCGACAGAAACGTCTACACTGTTGGAGCTTCACTTTTGGAGAGACAGAAATTCTGGGTCATTTGGGTCCTCTGGGTCATTTGGGTCCTCTGGGTCATTTGGGTCCTCTGGGTCATTTGGGTCCTCTGGGTCATTTGGGTCCTCTGGGTCATTTGGGTCCTCTGGGTCATTTGGGTCCTCTGGGTCATTTGGGTCATTTGGGTCATTTGGGTCCTCTGGGTCATTTGGGTCATTTGGGTCCTCTGGGTCATTTGCGTCCTCTGGGTCATTTGGGTCCTCTGGGTCATTTGGGTCCTCTGGGTCATTTGGGTCCTCTGGGTCATTTGGGTCCTCTGGGTCATTTGGGTCCTCTGGGTCATTTGGGTCCTCTGGGTCATTTGGGTCCTATATTCCTATCCTATAACATATATATCCTATAACCTATCCTATATATATCCTATATCATATAACATATATCCTATATATCCTATAACATAACATATAACAAATATATCCTATATTATGTACTAGCGAGCGGCCGCGTACCAGCCAAAGGGGTAGCCCATGGTTAGCCTAAATATAGATTTGATGACGTCATGTTTACACATCTGAGCGACAGAAACTGTCTACACATCTGAGCGACAGAAACGTCTACACTGTTGGAGCTTCACTTTTGGAGAGACAGAAATTCTGGGTCATTTGGGTCCTCTGGGTCATTTGGGTCATTTGGGTCCTCTGGGTCATTTGGGTCCTCTGGGTCATTTGGGTCCTCTGGGTCATTTGGGTCCTCTGGGTCATTTGGGTCCTCTGGGTCATTTGGGTCCTCTGGGTCCTCTGGGTCATTTGGGTCATTTGGGTCATTTGGGTCATTTGGGTCCTCTGGGTCATTTGGGTCCTCTGGGTCATTTGGGTCCTCTGGGTCATTTGGGTCCTCTGGGTCATTTGGGTCCTCTGGGTCCTCTGGGTCATTTGGGTCCTCTGGGTCATTTGGGTCCTCTGGGTCATTTGGGTCCTCTGGGTCATTTGGGTCCTCTGGGTCATTTGGGTCCTCTGGGTCATTTGGGTCCTCTGGGTCATTTGGGTCCTCTGGGTCATTTGGGTCCTCTGGGTCATTTGGGTCCTCTGGGTCATTTGGGTCCTCTGGGTCATTTGGGTCCTCTGGGTCATTTGGGTCCTATATTCCTATCCTATAACATATATATCCTATAACCTATCCTATATATATCCTATATCATATAACATATATCCTATATATCCTATAACATAACATATAACAAATATATCCTATATTATGTACTAGCGAGCGGCCGCGTACCAGCCAAAGGGGTAGCCCATGGTTAGCCTAAATATAGATTTGATGACGTCATGTTTACACATCTGAGCGACAGAAACTGTCTACACATCTGAGCGACAGAAACGTCTACACTGTTGGAGCTTCACTTTTGGAGAGACAGAAATTCCCAGGCAAACGCTATAACGCACCAGGTTTACAACCTGTGCGTTAATAATCAGCTGAAGGCAGGAGGGTATGGAAAGTACCACAGGCCTCTTGAAGTTAGGCGATTGCTATTGTACCAATTAAACCTAGGGGCAACATGGAGTTATTGGACAACTATACTTCACTGGCCCTAAAGGTGCATGAAGTACCAGTGGCTTAAATGCCATATACGTGAACAACAGGTCTAGTATTGCATTGACCAATAGGTAGTATTGACCCCAGGATACCTCGAGGGAATATTATTCCAGGATACAGCAATTTGACAGGGATGTGGTCTGGAGTGAATCTTTAATTGAATAAGTAAATTAATTTTTGTAACAATGGACAGCTGAATGCAACATCACTGAAGATGCCGAAAAGGCTAAATATGTATATGTATGAGTCTAGAACAGAGAAGTGATTAGTGAGAAGTGATGTCAGTTTTCAGTGAGGTTTATGTGAGTGGGTGACAACTCATGAACATATGTCTCGGTGGACAGTTAGGATCATGTTGTTCTTTTATTGATATATATATATATATTGTTGCGGATCTCGGGCGTCGGCGCTCCCCTTATCAAGGGGGCGGGGGGGGGGGTTAATCCCCTTGTCTTTTTAGCTGGCCGTCCCGAGTCCTGGGGGTTATAGCGTCCTTCCCGGCGCGGCATTAGATAGGGTTTGTTAGGCCTAGGGGTTCACTACTACCAAAGTACCAACGCCGGCCGGAAACGAGAGAATAACTTCCGCTCGAACCACGGATATGTTGGTAAATGCCGAGCGGTTAGCAATCCGCGATCCGAGCTATTAACAAGCGACTAAACCCTATTCTATGCTGTTGCGATCGTGCCACGTTTACCCAATGGAAGAAAGGACGGATGCGATCGGATTAGGTAAAACCAAGAAAGAACAAGGTAATTTATTCACAAATATACAGAAAGGAAGAGGAAACGAAAGGAATATACAAGAAAGGAAGAGGAAGAAGCAGGATACAGGGCAGTCTTAAAGCAGTCTTATTCTATACCCCAGACAAACATACACACTCACACGGGGATTGTAGCTGGTAGGGTGGAAGGTCCAGGTCGAGGGTCCGGTGGTGAGGTCCGGCTCAAGGTGAGGCTCCAGTCCAGCGGGCGAAAACCCGGCAGGCAGCTCCGCGTATCGTTGGAACACGACCAGACCTTACATATAGCGGGGGGGGGGGGGGGGGAGGCTGGTGTTGAGTACGTGTGCGCCCCCGGACAAGTTCGTTAATAAGCGCGTCTCCAACCAAACTCGTGCGCATTTCCCAATCAGACTCGTATAAGCGCGTCTACAACCCAACTCGTTCGAATGCGCTCTCTCCCACCCGTCCGTTTGTCATGCACGCTGCTGATCAAGTCCAACCAGCGCTCCTGCATCAAAAGAAGCCCGTGTGCGCAGTCTGTTAATAGCGCCGCTCTCGCACGAGTCCTTTGCAAATGTGCGCGCCTCCAACACCGCGTTAGTCCTGTGTAATGCGTGCGCCTCCAACAAGTCCGTCAAGTCCTGTGAAAGGGATTTGCGTTTGCGCTTATATCATGCGAGCCAAGATCACTCCGTGCTTCATAAAAGCATGCCCGTAGGTGATATTCCCTCAGCCCTGGTTGGCTGGTGAGGGCTTACCGGCCACGCCTTTGACGGCTGGTTGACACGCCACACCTTGTTCTTGGCGTTCCGCCCCCTTTTTCCTCGGGCCTGACCGCATGGTTAATGGCGGCGCTTGAGCGAGCGCTGAGCCTGCTGGCAGAGGCGCGTAATGGCGTCGCTGGGAGAGAGAGGTTGGCAAAATGGCCGGAATTGGATTGGGGACCTACTCTTATTTAATTGATGCAACGCAGATTCAACTATTGGAGACACGGCCTTATCTAAAACACATAATAATGAAATAACTGAGTTCCTATGGTGGCCTACGTGTTGCTTGTGGACTAACTAGGGGTGCTACCTTTAACCTTTAATGTCATATTTTCAAGTGAGGGTTCTAAAACCGCAACAATATATACAGTCACGTGAAAAAGTAAGTACACCCCATGTAAAGTTTTGAAAGCTATATCAGTGCGATTTTCTGCCAGTGAATGAGTTACAGTAAGGAAAGACAAAGTAAATGTTTGAAGAGGAGTAAGAGAGTGAATGTAGTTGTACCAACAAGCTTTGAAAGCCGTTACATATATAAATGGAGGACAACAAGACCATATCCTTTTGGGGTCTTAATTTCCCTTCACATTTGCTTTTCAGTTGCTTTACTATTTTTCATAGTGACAACAAAGCTACATCAGTATGATTTTCTACCAGTTATATAGTTGTTGTAATGAAGAAAGTAAAGGGTTGTGAGTCATGTAGAAAGTAAATGTTTGAAGAAGATTAAGAAACTGAATGTGGTTATACCAATATAATAGTATACATGATGGACAGAGAGAAGTTGCTCTTAAAACAAAAATGTTTCGAAAAACAGTCTGTGATTCTTCATGATACCACCACGGTTCTGGAATTGTCACCCCTCAGCCTAATGGGCTAAGGGGTATTGTCGTCACGGGCGTCGTCCGGGCGGGCGGGCGGGCGTCCATCAACTTTTGGTTTCCGTCAATTTCAAGCAGAATGGCTTGTCCGATTAAATCCATTTTTGCAGTGTATGTTGGGGTTGAATAGAGGAAGGTTCCTTTCGAAAATGGACGTGCTGCGATTTTCAATATGGCCGCCTCGGCAGCCATCTTGAAATTGGTTTCCGTCAATTTCGAGCAGAACGGCTTGTCCAATTAAATCCATTTTTGCAGTGTGTGTTGGGGTTGAGTAGAGGAAGGTTCATTTCGAAAATTGGCATGCTGCGATTTTCAATATGGCTGCCACGGCAGCCATTCGGGCTTCCGTCAACTTTTGGTTTCCGTCAATTTCGAGCAGAACGGCTTGTCCGATTAAATCCATTTGTGTAGTGTGTGTTGGGGTTGAGAAGAGGAAGGTTCCTTTCGAAAATGGGCGCGCTGCGATTTTCAATATGGCCGCCACGGCAGCCATCTTGAAATTGGTTTCCGTCAATTTCGAGCAGAACGGCTTGTCCGATTAAATCCATGTTTGCAGTGTGTGTTGGGGTTGAGTAGAGGAAGGCGCCTTTCAAAAATGTGCACGTTGTGATTTTCAATAAGGCCGCCACGGCAACCATCTTGAAATTGGTTTCTGTCAATTTCGAGCAGAACAGCTTGTCCGATTAAATCCCTTTTTGCAGTGTGTGTTGGGGTTGAGTAGAGGAAGGTTCATGGGTGCGCTGCGATTTTCAATATAGCCGCCATGGCAGCCATCTTGAAATTGGTTTCCGTCAATTTCAAGCAGAACGGCTTGTCCGATTAAATCCATTTTTGCAATGTGTGTTGTGGTTGAGTGGAGGAAGGTTCCTTTCTAAAATGCGCGCGCTGCGATTTTCAATATGGCCACCACGGCAGCCAGCTTGAAATTGGTTTCCGTCAATTTTGGGCAGAACGGCTCGTCAGATTAAATCCATTTGTACAGTGTGTGTTGGGGTTGAGTAGAGGAAGGTTCTTTTCGAAAATGGGTGCACTGCGATTTTCAATATGGCCACCACTGTAGCCATCTTTAAATTGGTTTCCATCAATTTTGAGCAGAACAGCTTGTCCGATTAAATCCATGTTTGCAGTGTGTGTTGGGGTTGAGTAGAGGAAGGTGCCTTTCGAAAATGGGTGCGCTGTGATTTTCAATATGGCCGCCATGACAGTCATATTGAAATTGGTTTCTGTCAATTTCGAGCAGAACAGCTTGTCCGATTAAATCCCTTTTTGCAGTGTGTGTTGGGGTTGAGTAGAGGAAGGTTCATGGGTGCGCTGCGATTTTCAATATAGCCGCCACGGCAGCCATCTTGAAATTGGTTTCCGTCAATTTCAAGCAGAACGGCTTGTCCGATTAAATCCATTTTTGCAGTGTGTGTTGGGGTTGAGTAGAGGAAGGTGCCTTTCGAAAATGGGCACGCTGCGATTTTCAATATGGCCGCCACGCCAGCCATCTTGAAATTGGTTTCCATCAATTTCGAGCAGAACGGCTTGTCCGATTAAATCCATTTTTGCAGTGTGTGTTGGGGTTGAGTAGAGGAAGGTTCATGGGCGTGAAATGGGCTCATGGGTTCATGGGCGAAAATTTCATTACTTGCAGTTCCTACTCGGTATACAACTTCGCTTCAAATAACAAATTATCATCAATGCTTCCTTTCACCATGCATGGGCTGAGGGGTTACGCCTGCTTTGCGGTGCTATTTATTTTAATTTACGACCATTTTTTCCGGCTTATGTATTGCGTATGCTGTTAGCTGTTATCTGTGTTTGCTTATACCTGTTATTATGCTCTACTGGTGAATATATGAGTCATTTTGCTATGCATTGAAGATGTGGACAATTTTCCAACTTCCGTCATTTTATTAAATATAATACCAAATCGTTATGGTCTTTTTTGTACACCAGCCCCTCCCAATTCTGTTTCTAGGTGCTGCATGGTGACATCGGCGGGTACTTTAGTTGCCCGCTGATGTATGTTGTCCATCGCCCCCTCACAATACTGTCTCTATGAGCTCCACGGCGGTATTGCCGGGCGCCAAAGGCCAAAGGCGCCCCGGAAATGCCGCGCTGGAGGATATTTATTTATTTGGCATGGGGGTGGTGTTCTTTGAATGTATCTGTACTTGTACACCACTCCTTTCCTATGCCATCTCCAGGCGCTGCATAACGTCATTGCCGGGCACCGAAGGGGGCTCGGCAATGACGCACACTGAAGGAGTACACAGTTTTCACTCTGGTTGTTTGTGTTCTTGTTTGTTTTCTTGTTTGTTTATCCGGGTGATATCTCAGCCATCCTTTGAGAGCTAGGAAGCTGAAATTTGGGCACAACAGTGAGTAAGTACTTTGTCAAAAATAGTATTTTTTGTTTTTTGATTAATCAATTAATTGATGAATTACTTAATTATAATCGATTAATTCAGTACTTACACATTTCCTTTCTCTTCTGGGCATTATCTCAGGCCCCTTTTGAGTTAGGAAGCTGATATTTGGACATGCGAATGACCAAGTGATTTCGCTGTAATGGATATTTTCGATTTATTGATTAATCAATTAATTATTTAATTATTCGATTAATGACATTCTTTTTTCTTAAGGTACAGATTCTGATGAAATGGTGGTGGTTTATGTGTTCTATTAGCCAATTGATTAATTATTTAATTTTTTCATGATTATTATTTATTTATTTTCATTTTTAATCATTTATTTATTTTCTTTCTCATCTGGGCAATATCCTAGGCACCTTTTGAGCTAGGAAGCTAATATTTGGGCACGACAGTGACCAAGTGATGTGGCTCCAAAGCATATTTTTGATTTATTGATTAATCAATTAATCGATTAATTATTTATTGATTAATCAATTAAATATTAATCTTTTTCGATTAATGGCTTATTTAATTAATTTTCAAAAAGTTACAGCTTCAGATGAAGCACTGGTGATTTAGGTATGCTATTATCCAATTGATTAAGAAAATATTTTATGATCATTATTTATTGATTTTAATTATGCAATTAACCAATCAATTAATACACACCTCTCTCACTCAATAGTCTCTATGAGCTGCACGGCGGTATTGCCGGGCGCCTGAGGTGCCCCGGCAATGCCGCGCTGGAGGATATTTAATTATAATAGCGTAAGGACTCGACTTTGTTATCCCTTTTACGCCGCACCCAGTGACCCGATGGCCATGGCACTAATGGATTTACGATCTGCGAACCGCGCTCTTTGTTTATCACATACAGCGTTACAGCCATACTCGAAAAATCTGAATTAGCCGACGTTGGGGCCCAAAAGCATCCGATTAACTGCCGATACGACGCCATCTTATGACGCCATCGTATTGGCGTCTGCTGGGTGAAGGCGAAGCAAGCCGTCCGCTGATTGGACAGGCGAAGGCGAAAGCAAGCCGTCCACTGAGTGGACAATCCAGAGCATGTATTTGTGCCGGTGTCGGCGATTGTTGTTCATATACGCACTCTTCATTCTCATCTTTCTTCCTAACTCTTACTCGGACAAGCAAATCCCCTATGCCATCCATAATGGTACACTCTATCCATACACCACATCCTCCCTTCCGTGGATTTTCCACGGGTTTCGGCTAGTATTTAATTATTTGGCATAGGGGCGGTGTACTTTGAATGTATCTGTTCTTGTCATTATTATTTTCAAGTTTGTGGCAGAATGTATGAACTGGGCTTGTGGAGGAGCAAGAACTTAATGGGTCAGGACACAACAGAATAAAAGGAACAGTATAGAGTGGGAGGAAACACCAACAGCAGCATTGAAAGACAAAACAGACAGGGACTTGGACAAAATATGGGTTTGGGGAGGAATGAGGGGTAGGGGAGGATGCATGGGGTGGACAAGATAGATACAGAAGCAAACTCTCAGAAGGAAAAACTGGTCATTTAGAAGGAGGTGGGGTTGGGTGTGGGGAGAGGGGGAGTGGGAGGAGGTGGTTAACAGGTTTAGAAAATATTGTTATGAATTTTGGGGTAGAGAGATATATTGATCAGGTAGATCTGTGTCGGTATCATGCCCCGACTGTCGTGAAGAAGAAGAATCACCCCATGTAATAAGTAGAGGACCTGTTTAGCCCGGATGTCGGATTAAGTGTATATTCGTCCCCGCCACAAGGGGGCAGGGCTTGGTAACTAGATTAGGGCATAAGGGTAAAATTCCCTTGTACGTCGTTCCCTCTGTGATCATCCCTGTGTCTCTTATGGCATCGCATTAGACACGAGTTAAGAATCCATCCCCATTAGCACACACACTAATTAAATTCCCCTCCCACAATACAACTCAACGGAAGAGCAGACAGGAAGCCCCCGCGCATTGCGCCAGCATAGCGATGAAACATCGAGCAAGCCAGGCAATAGACACGCCCAGTAGGACTCGTGATTGGTCAAGGTAGGGGCAAGAAGCTGGCCACTGATTGGTAGAAGGAAGACACAAGGCAGGACAAAGACTGTCAATGGCAAAGTAAGGAAGGACTGGTGATTGGCCAGGGACGGGGCAAAAGCTTCCCTCGGATTGGTGGAAGGAAAGGAGCAAGAAGCGACATACTGATTGGCAACCGACCGATGGCATGAAGAGGAGAGCGTGAAGTGCTCGGCCAATGGTGAAGGACGGACGGGGGAAGAACATTCGGGAGGTTGAGAGGCGACGGACTGATTGGCAGAGAGAGAGAGCTGACGTCACGAGACAGCCGATAAAACAACTGGCTAGCCGGCATTTCCTTCTTCTTGCTCTGGACTTCCTTTGCGTTCTCGCGCTTGCACCTTCTGCTCGACCTGGTCTATCTCCCTGCTTGATTTTGTTCCGGACATTGGCGAGCGACGGTGTGCGGGACATGACCTGTCATAGGAACCATAGGAATGAAGGGAGCTGCAGATCGTTCGCTCACTCATGTGACCTGCCTGAAGGGGGGGGGGGCACGGACAGGCCATGCCGGAGGCCTTATTGAGGCCTGGTGAACAAGGGCGTGTCGAGGCCTTCTTTCCGCCAACCGGAGCCGTGTTCGGACGACGAGCTTGGGGCCTGACGATCCCTGACACTCCAGCCATTAGA
The DNA here is from genome assembly GCF_964187855.1 of Myxine glutinosa. Taxonomy (NCBI): domain Eukaryota; kingdom Metazoa; phylum Chordata; class Myxini; order Myxiniformes; family Myxinidae; genus Myxine; species Myxine glutinosa. The sequence goes on from NC_136270.1 coordinate 77,568,892, forward strand.
GCTAAGCCCAGCACACACCCACACCACGCGGTTCTTTTCATATATCCTCCTTTGTGTGTTTTAGACATCTGGTGTGGGAGCGCTCCACTTTAGAACATTATTTAATAACCAGCGCGTTTCCTTGTTATTGGATTCCGTATAAATAAATCTATTGTTTTTGTACATTTTACATCCGCCTCGGGTTGAGTTCATTTGCAGGGTGAAGACGCCTGCGCGGGGCCCATACAGGTGAGTCGGTATTCTTCTTCCTCCTCACGTATCATCTGCCATCAATTGAACAGAACGCCTTCAGTAACGCTCGTTTCCATCCGTGGCTTACTTTCGGTCTTAACTGAGAGCAGTCACAGGACAATATCATGGTTTTGGATGGGGGAGGGGGGTAACAAATTTGTTCAATCCAGCAACAAATTTGTTATTTATGTATTGGATCTGGTTCAGCCATGAAAGATTGAGAATGGTGTCGGATGTAGAACATGCCTGGTATGAGCTTAGATTTGGAAGCCCAATTACGCGGATAATTCGTGGGATAGTGAAGCTAGACTGGACTATTGTTTAGAATATGGGGGTACTGTACATTAGCTTGATCCGGATGACTTTGTGAACTACTTTATTTAAAATCGATTCAATTTTGGTGAAGATCCGGATCTGGCTAGTATATTTTTAAGTGATTCTTCACCATTAGATAGCGCCAAAAACGATACAAAGCAGGATATCTCAAAAAGTTGTGGACGGATGATTTTGATTAAATGTGATTCTGTATTGTGATTTTCTGGTCCACTCTGGGATACAAAACGTAAACTGTTCACCTGGCGGAGGTATGCTCTCTACTGAGTGCCGTTCTAGATTCTTGGTGGTCCTAGCACATTAGGCTGGTATATAGACATCTGCTGATCATAAACTGTCCGGCTTTGTTGCGTCAGTTTTGCATTGGCTTTGTTTGGGTCGAGTGTTAGATTATATCAGTAAGGTTTAATCAAGCCCATACGCGTGTCGTGGAAATAATTATTGAATGTCCCCACGATGTAGATTAAATGAAGGTTTAATACTGGAGTGATTCAACACCAACACCTACAACACAACACACCAAGCAATCTCTGAAGTTTTTCAGTCGAGGCAGGCCTTAAATAGTAATTCTCTGAACAAAGGAACGGGGTGGGGTTGCATTTGCGTGCATGGAGTGGGAAGGGGAGAAGAAAGGAGTCCTCGAAGCCTCGAGGAGATAGGGAAGTAAAAGGAATGTCCGGTCTGGGACTTGTGTAATTAACAAAGTTGTAAAGGTTTGAGAAAATGAATGCAAACGATGCATGGATTCATTAGTGGTCTTCGAGCGCCATCTATTGACCTTGGTTTTTTGGGAAGGCAGTTTGAATGTGTGGTGTGGTGCCAGCAAGAAGATTGAAAACAGATGTGGCCCTAGTCAGGAGGCAAAGGGTTATCTTGGATTAGCTATTTCCGTCACCCAGCCTCGATGGGAGCAAACCCATATTTATGTGTTTGTCCTTGCCTTCTATCAGAGATATAAGTGCTTTCTTTTTTTTGTTGGCTTTCTCTTTAATAAGCTTACATGCTGTGGGCTTGTCTGCGCACAGGGATGTACGATTCACACCTCCAGTCATTAACTACTCGGCCAGCCCGTGGAATGCTTTACAGGCAGTCCAGTGTGCAAAGCCCTCTTTATTTAATTCCATGTTCTTATTCATTACATTAAAACCATATATATTGTCGTGTGTCTACCCTGTAGTGAACACCACAGGATGACAGATGGCAGACGGAGCTTTACATCCGAGGCGTATATACTCAACTATGGCGGTAGTGACACGCGCGGGGGGTAGTGGAGGGCAGCGAGGTCCTTACCTGTATGGCCGGACGCGATGAGGGTTTTCCGAACCACCAACAAATAACCAGGACAGACCACAAGGGATTAAAAATGCACAAATGATGATTTAATAAAAATAATGCAATACAATTTTAAAAAATTACCCTCAATTCCTAACTGAAGGCCCTCCATGCAGACTCAAATGCAGACACATGGAGAAGTAAATTAAAGTAAAAATGTGGTGAGTAGTGTTAGCTGGTACTCAACTATGGCCTCTTCAAGCGGCCCTCGAGCCCTGGCGGTCGGCAAACGAGTCCCCGAGTCTGTGCAGGAAATGCACAACGGTGCGAACTCGCGCCGCGGGCGGCACAGCCAGCCTCCCGCGCGAGGCAGCCAACAATCTCTCCTCCGCCGTTCCACGCTCTACGAAGCTCCACTGTTTCCCACCCAGCACTAAGCACAGCTTTCACGAAGATCCAATGAGTGGAAGATATCCATCTGCTCGCTTGAAGCCCCGCACCGGGAAAGCACGCTAACGCGACCGCCAAGCCCCGAACAAAAGAGAGACCGGGAATGCAAATCGACTGCTTGTCACGAACCCAGGATAAGAGAGAGAGTATAACTGTGACTGCTCATCATAAAAGCCAGTGCAGAGGAGAACGAAAATGGCGGCACTTCGCCCTTTTACTCCAGGTGCTGGAATATTCTTTCTGACGTCACACTCTCACCAATCAGCGAGCGCTACCCACTCAACCCATCGTTCTTTGCCCAATCGTTCTTCAGGGCATGGCCTCATGACCACCCTTGGCGCCCATCGAGAAGATTCGACTTGGTGGTGTTAGTGGTGTCTGGGAATTGTCGGCGATTATGTTATTTAATGTCGGTGCTGATCGCATGGCTGGTGGTGTAAGTGTCATAAGGAATGAAGGGAAAAAAAATACAGAGGCGACTACACACAGGAGATCTTCCCTTATACCCTAACTAAATAGCGTAGCTCCATCCCTCACATGGAGACAAATATACACTTACGCAACATCCGGGCCTACTCAGTTACAGGAAGGTTTCTTCTTCTTCTTCGCGACATTCGGAGCATACTACTCTGTGCAATCCTACCTTGACTAAGGTATTTCATTACCTACCCTCACAAAATGTAACAAGCGTTACTCCTAGGTCCCCCGTCGGTGAAGTGATGTGAGTTGGCAAAGTGGAAGACGCAAGGCGGCCATCTTGGATTTTGACGTGGCGACCCAATTTTCAATAGCCTTCTCCCTTATGCGTAGATACACCCACACACCAGATTAGAAGTTAGTAGTTCGTTTATTTTTCAAGAAATTTCGCTCACAAGGTTCAGACATATATATGGTGGCAGCCATCTTGGATTTCGACATGGCGACAAAATTTTCAATAGCGTTCTTCCTTATGCCAAGGTACACCCACACACCAGATTAGAAGTTGGTACTTCGCTTATTTTTCAAGATATTCCGCTCACAAAGTTCAGACATACATGGCGTCAGACATACATGGCGGCGGCCATCTTGGATTTTGACGTGGGTTGCACCCACACACCAAATTAGAATTCGGTCCTTCGCTTACGCACGCACGCATGCACATACGCACGCCCACAGGGGAAAACCATAGTCCCCCTTTCGCTCCGCGGTGCGACTGGGGACAACAATATGTATGCTATGTCTTAGTAAATCTATATTGATTAATCATATCGAGTATGATTGTATTGATTATATATATTGATTATAGAGGTTGCTCGGAAAAAGCTTTATAGTCTATAAGCTTATGTAACATTTTCCAGGTTTGTCATTTTTTTGGGTAGATTCTTGGCACTCATGTCTAAACACATCTAGAAACTTCACTGATTAAGAAAAAAAATGGTGCCAGTTTTTCCATTAACATTTCGGGCCTCCATTTTGAATTTCAAAATGGCCACCACCAAAACTCAATTACTTTAAAAAATATTTGCCAATTAACTATACTATTCATTCAAATGTCATACAATATTTATTCCATTTTATCTAAACATATATAGGGGTCAACAATTCATTGGAAACAAAATGAGAGAAATACTCTAAATTAGCAAAAATCAAAGATGGCCACCAAATTTCAGACTTTTTTTTTAACGTAAAATGCCATAACTTTTGAACCAATGGACATAGGAAGATGTTTTTGGTGTCTAACCATATGTTTTGGCATAAGAGGCTTCCAATAATAACAACATATTTATGATTCGAACACTCTTCACCAATCCTCCAAAACATTTAATAGAAATAATGTAGAACATGTAATTCAATATAAATTTATTTGGGCGGTTATAGAACTTGAAGATGGATAATTTTTTTTAAAGGTACAACATGTATGAATCAGGAGTGTCAACGTTACGGATTAAAAGTCCCTAGTTGTCATTGTTTCAATCATCTTCTAGATTTTCGCCAATCATTGGTGGTGTGATGTTCGTACATATGTCGCCTTCCCCACCACATTTGCAAAGTTCGGTACAGACCACATTGTTTCCTCTGCATGAGCATCTTCTCAAACACTTTGATTTCTCACAGTTACACCTGACGAGCTGCAACACTGAGACTGGAGCTGTTGCAACCTGAGAAAGAACCGTCAGAAGCTTTTTGTCTAGGTTTCACCACCCCAAGGTCAGAGGGTCAAGACAAGTTGGGTTCAATACCATATCCTGGCGCCAGATATTAGCCTGCACATGGGCACGGCGTATATGTTCAATCCATGCTCCCTGAGTCGTTGGCAGTTTGTCAACTGCTTCTTCATCTTTAAGTTGCTTGAACAAAAACCATCTGAGCATCTTTGCTTGCCCAATGTGGACTCCACGTGGACAAAAAAGAGAACAAAGAAACTCTTCACAGCCACATAGAACTTCTGCGGACGCTTCATCTCCTTCGCCATGACTAGCTAGTGCTATCAGAATTGCGGGGCTTGCCGTCAGGAAAGTTGCAAAGCATCCCTTCTTTCCCTTTCCATGGATATGTCCTGTCGTATCACAGCTTGTGAGAGCATGCCAGTTGATCAAAGCTGCCGATTTCTCCGGGGCAAGCTTGTCATATATAGGCTGTAGGAAGACTTTGCGTCATCTTTCGCTTGTGCCCATGATTAGCGCAGAATGGTTGCCAAGTAGTGGTGTTCTTCGTAGAGTGAAAAGTAGCTCATCTGTGTCTTGTGAATATATGTGGACATTCATGCCGTTTCTCGCAACTTCTCCTGCATGATAAATCATAAGAGTGTCCGCCTCTTCCTGTGAGCTGACACCAGTCATTGTTTCACATTCATAATTCGTCATGACCTCTTGCCGTGTTGCAGTCATAACCTTGACGGTACTGTAGCGGACGAGCTGATGGGAAAGGTAGAGAGTTAGCGAATCCTTTGTGCTGCTGCTGGCGAGAAACATCTTTTTGTCTTTGATGCCCGCTAAGTCTTGAACGATGTAGGATTTAGTTCCCTTCACCTTACCTTTCCGCCGCTCTCTATTCTGTTCCTTCATTGATGCTTTCTTCGTGTAGTTATCAAATATAACTCGCAATTGACAATATCCTCGAGCCTTTGAGTCGATGAGTGTGATGAAGGATGTTGCAAGCTCTTTGCAAGTCCTGAAAGTCTTGACTGCCATCAACTCCTGTACCACTCCCATTCCATCAACTACAAGACATGTCTCCAATCCCTCTTCAAACTCGGTAGGCTGTGCAGAAGCTTGAGCTGTGTCGTTAGCCACCAGATCATCCAGAAGCTGAATCACAGTGCTCTTGTCTGAAGTGGGATGAATAGATCCATCCGGTGCCATGAGAAATTTGTTGGTGTCGGCAAACTCATGCATCCCAATTACTTCTTCCAAATTGACACTCTCTCGAGATGACCGGGCAATAACCAGCAGTCTGGCAAAGAGTGATGTGGTTGCCTTCAAGGTCAACACCTCAGACCCTATGTTCAATTTAATGTCTTTTGCAGCAGACGTCCATGTCTTCTGCTTGACTTTGGTCATCTTGGTCTTGGTCTTGACTTCTCTATTTGACAGAAGAAACAGTGTTTGTTTTCGAATGGAGGATAACGAGATCTTGTTAGTGTGCTGGTAGATGCAGAGCTTGCCTAGTTTGGGGTGTTAGATGTTTGGGATGCGTGAGGATGACCGCCAAATTTCTGTATGACAATACACTTGACTCTTGGGATGAAATCGCTTTGTCATATCTAGCTTTGTCTATCTCAATGTGTTGTTTGTGTGTTGCTTTACCGTGACATGATTTGTGCCACACTGCATGTTGGTTGTTCAGTTCTTCTCCAGATATGCCACTCAGTTGTTGATGCAACCGAACATACTCAGGGTTTAGGTATAGAGCTCTATTGTTTATACAGTTCACCAATGGTTGGTATGATTCCAATTCTGGTTGTCGCAGATGCTCCAGCTTATGAACACCTTTAATCTTCGTGAACTTGTCTCCTTGACATAACAAGCAGAGTCGAAAGTTGATGGAAGATTCAGTTGCACACTTCTTCCGTGGTGGTTCTTCACTGGACGCCATGGTTAACCTGGAATGAAAAGCATAAGTTAGAATAACAAGTTGCTATAAATCTCAATGCCATTCACCAAATGAAAAAACAAGTTTGCTTAATGAAAGACCAAATTAGTAAAACGAATAAAATGCCACACACATTTCAAATGCATGTTCAAAATAATGTTGAATACCAAAAAATCATACAGATCGGCTAAAAAAGGGCCGCCATTTTGAAATTCAAAATGGAGGCCCTAAATGTTAATGGCAAAACTGGCACCCATTTTTTTCTTAATCAGTGATGTTTCTAGATGTGTTTAAACATGAATGCCAAGAATCTACCCAAAATTTTGCTTTTTTACATAAGCCCACAGACTATTATATGCGAGTTCAAATGCAACTGCAAAAGGCTTTGTGTGTAATTGCTGACGGCTGTTGAGTTATGTAAAGTAGCGTGACTCGGCGCGCCCCGCGCACCTCACCACACGCCATTTCAGAGGGGTAGGCATCTTTGACCATTTCGATATCTTTTGGGTCTTCATGGTGTTTTGTGTCTTCAGGACCATTTGGGTCTTCAGGATCTTTTGGATCCTCTGGGCCTTTAAGGGTATTTTGGGTCTTTGAGGTGTTTTGGGTCTTCAGGGTCTTTTGGGTCTTTGGTGTCTTCAGAGGCTTTTGGGTCTTAAGGGTCTTTGGTGTCTTTTGGGTCTTCGAGGTCTTCAGGGGCTTTTGGGTCTCAAGGGCCTTTTGGTTCTTCTTGGGCTTTAAGGGTCTTTGGGTCTTCGGGGTGTTTTGGGTCTTCGGGGTGTTTTGGGTCTTTGAGGTGTTTTGGGTCTTCGGGGTGTTTTGGGTCTTCTGGGTGTTTTGGGTCTTCGGGGTGTTTTGGGTCTTTGGGGTGTTTTGGGTCTTCGGGGTGTTTTGGGTCTTCGGGGTGTTTTGGGTCTTCGGGGTGTTTTGGGTCTTCGGGGTGTTTTGGGTCTTTGGGGTGATTTGGGTCTTCCGGGTGTTTGGCGGTCTTCAGGGTATGTTGGGTCTTCAGCAGTCTTAACGCAATTAAGAGGGTTAATTAAGAGGGTGGTAATTTTTTTTGAAGAAGAAGAAGACGTTTTCGTCGCATATAAACATAGCGACATACATAACCATATACCTTTGCTCTATTATAATAATAAGATTCCATCGCTTTACGGAGCACAAGTATTTGGATATTGTCTGTGCTTGCAATAGGCAACCGTTTATAATGTTCTTACAACTTATTTAAACTTCAAGCTTCCATCTGGTATATATGTCTAGAAAATCCTCAATTAATTTATTTTACTACCGGTGTATCGATTTATAGAAGCATCTATCTGAAAAAGGCTTTATAATATTAGTGAGTCTGTTTAAAACACAAGTCAATGAAACACGTACAAATATAAGTCCGGAATTATTTTATCAATTAAATTATTTAACAGGCTAACAAATTGTACACTTCCACACGCGCCTCCCTAAAATATAGCGTTACATAATTTTTGAACAGTGCGATATGCGCGTTTCCCAATCAGGCCATTGCCAGATTTTTAAAGCCAATTCTGTCGTGCTTCATGACAAATCCCATACCAAGTATGACCACGTACAGATTTATATGAAGCATGGAGAGAGCGGGAACATGCTAAATAAATTATACACCTCTGACGTTCTTGAGGCCTGAGCCAAGATCCACTGTAATCTATCTACCCCATACCACGGAGGATAATAATATAACCCTTCTTGCCGCTCCTGTTCGGAGTGGGTGCACTAGTTGCCTGAAACCAGACCCAGCTGTCAGTCAGACTCGTAATTGATATTGAAACAAACCGTGAAGACCTCAGTGATGATTTGTAAAATACCTGCAACAGCAAAGGTGAGGGAGTTGAGTGGACAGAGGAGGCAAAAAAATACATTTTGAGTCGCAGGTTGTGATCACAGTGCGGGCATTCTTGTTATTTTGTGGATTTTCCAATTCTGAGTTTGAGGTTCCACAAAGCATCAAACTAACTTTTGAAAAACAAAATGCATCATACACAACCTTTGGATAAACAACAGGCCGATAAGTGACATTTCAATTCAAATAATCAATGGAGGAGACAAAGTTGTGCTGAAATGTTTTACTACAGACTTGGCATTTAATATGGATTATTTTTTTTGTGGGGGTGAACTTACTTTTCAAGATGTCTTAGAACCAAAAGTTCATTGGAATTATGTTGAAATTATTCTAGATTTTGTTAATGTGACCTTTAAAAGAAACAAAAACCACATTTGACATTTCAAAACAAATAAATTGATCCTTGAAAGTGATGTAAAGTGATATCGAACTCAATTCATGGACAGTACTGTGTTAAACTTTTGTACGTTTTCCAGAAGTATCTCTTTATTTTGCACATTAGCCAAATTTATTTTTAACAAAAACAAAAGTTAAATTACGACTGGGATTACGGACAGGAAAATTACAGTTCAGTACTTCGTGTAACCCCCACGAGCATTCAGGAGAGCACGTACATGTCGAGGCATGCTGTTCACGAGATTTGCCAAGGTTTGGACAGGAATCACTTGCCATGCAGTGACAATAGCCTGTTGCATTTCACGCACAGAGGCAGGCTGCTGGTCCAAGTGGTCGATTTGACGCGTTAATTCTGCCCACAAGTTCTCTATCGGATTCATATCCGAGGACATGGCAGGCCACTCCATATGTTCTACACCACGGTCAGCAAGAAAGTGTTGGATCATGCGAGCACGATGAGGCCGTGCATTGTCATCTTGGAAGACAAAGTTTCCTCGAAAGGCTGCACGAGCAAATGGAAGCAATGTTTCTTCCAGAATGGCCCTGTACTTGAACTGGTTCAGGTTTCCATTCAGAACAACCAGGTCAGTTTTGCCCCCTGTGTGAAAGGCAGCCCAAACGGTCACCCCACCACCTCCAGCTTGGACTCTTGGCACTATACAATCTTTGTTGTAGGCTTCATGCACTTGTCTGCACACTCGGACGCGGCCATCTTGACGATAGACCAGAAATCTAGACTCGTCACTGAAGATCACGTGATTCCAGTGTCCTGGCTGCCATTGACGGTGCTCTCTGGCCCACTGCAATCGGCGCTGGAGGTGTTGTCTGGTCAGGCGTGGCTTTCTCAGGCGATGCCTGGCACGATAGCCTGCTTGAACCAGTCGTTGGTTGACTAGCCTTCTGGATACAGGCACATTTGTCAGTTGCTGCCACTCAGTCATAAGCCGATTAGCTGCCTTGGTAAGGCCATTGCGGACTAACCGGTGCAGCTGGCGATCATCCCTCCTTGTGGTTCTGCGGGGATATCCTGGCCTCGGTATTGGAGTAGGAATACCCCTCTGAGCATTTCGTTTCAGGATCTTTGACACCTGACCTTGAGTGATGCCATATTGCCGAGCAATAGCACGCTGTTTCATGCCAGAATTTCGTAAAGCCACCACTCCATGACAAACAGCATTGTCAAGTTGACGGACCATCTCCAGAGGAAGCGGCAATAACTTTTGTAGACGTGCAGCAGTTGTTTTCCACTAATACAGAACGCAACAACCCTTATATACCCGATTGTGAAGCCAATCGTCAAATGTACCTGTCCTTACATCTTGTCACGCCACCTGTGATATAATCCTGTTATTGACTTCTTGCTGCGAAAGACAATCAGTGACATGGTTCTTTCAACAAAGACATCACCGAAGGGTAAAATAAACTCACCAGATTGATATACTGAGTTCAGAAAGTAAACCCAGGTCAAGAAAAAAAAAAAAATTCCATATTAAATGCCAAGTCTGTCGATGCGACAAACCTCCACAATTAAAATAATATAATGATCATGGTTGCACTCAGAGAATTTAAACCACTCGAGGATGAATCTGTCATCTGATCCAGTATGTTCCAAGGCTCTGAGGTGGGGAGTTTATATTTTTATTTCCTGAGAGGGTTTTATATATTATATAAATACCAGTTATTGATAAGCCAAACATAATGTGAAGTCGACGTTAACCGTGAGTACAATGAATTATTGTTGTTGATGTTGAATAATACGAAAGTGAACTTTTGTCTTGAAATAAATAACTAATGTAATAAGAACCCGAATGCAATTTCGTAAATAATTATTTTTGTTTTAATGGTAGAGTGGGTGAGTGTGTCATTAACCTGAAATTGTATTAAGTTATTAGTTTTGCTAAATTATTATAGAACGACTAGTTTAAATACCATGGAACATTTTCACGAGAACTCTTGCGACGACAAAGGTGAAATGCTTGAAATGTAAGAATTACTTTAATGCTTCCCAGGGCAGTAAGCACACTTAAAACTTGACTTGAAACTTAAACTTTATTATTATACATGACAAAATCAACAACACTGTCTGCAACGCCATGTAAAAAAACAAGTCAAGTTTCAAGTTTCAAATATGACTATTAAATATCGTGCTTCAAAATCGTCTTCGTAACGATTTATTTATTTCGTTTATATTTATTGTTTCATATGAATAAGAGAGAACAAAACAATAGAGGAAAAATAACAGTTTCATCAAAACAATCTAAACTGGAGCACTCGGTAAAGCGCAAAACCTCCACCACGCTTAACATTTCACGTTTTGTATCCCACTGATACTCGTGGTGACGAGGTGTGTTGATACAAAACATCTGCATCCGGACATCGACCAAAATCTTATTGGCTTGTTCTCATCTACCCAACACATCCACCAAGTGTTGGCAAAACTCATCCATAAACTTTTGAAATGTCGTGCTATACAGTATATCGTTTTTGGCCCTTTTCTCAATGGTGAAGAATCATTAAAAAAAAAAAAATGGACCTGGAACCAGATCCAGATTATCACCAGAATCGAATCAATTCGTCCTTGTAACATATCCACCTTGTCTACCAAGTTTCGTCCAAATTTGTCCATAACTTGAGATATCCTGCTCACGGATAGATAGACAGGAGTGAAAACATAACCTCCGTCCAGCTTCAGTGGTGGAGGTAACAACATTGTACAGGTGCGCTGCTTACACAGACACAATGAGACCCGAGGTGAGTAGTCAGACAGGCAGGTGTGCTCCAGAAAATGAGAAGATTTTGACCTTTTGTTCCAAAACATGAAAGCTAAACGTTGAATTTTCACGTGATAATAGTGTACTCCGAGTTAATTCGACATTATTTCTCCACCAATGATTACCTGTACTTTCAGCTTCAATTAGATCGAAGCAGCTTCAGGTGAGACCCCATGAGAGCATCTTTTTTTTTAACCATCGGAGTGGAGCCACACGTAGTTTCATGATAGGAATTGTGAGCGAGTCGAGAAAACTCTGCTGTTATTCATGTGTATATGTATATGGCTGTGTGCACACAAAGAGCCAAAAGGCTAATTTGTAGACAGATCTGGTATTGTAAACTAAAGGTTCCGACATGTGTGTGCCTCAGCAAGTGAAGTGCATGTCATGCACTGCCTGCACCTACGCACGGATCTCTACAGCGTTAATAAGTGGGCAATAAACGAGCCCCGGCAACAGGACCCAGAGCAGAGGAGAAAGGAACGACCCCAACCTGAATGGGGTTCTGTTTACTGGGCTTCGTAACATTGTGGCCACTCTACTTAGGGTTGTTGGCCTGACATACTGCCATGTCTGAGACTTAATTGAGTAATCACCCATGAGCTGTTGTGGTGAGTCAATATTTTGTGTTACCTGACAGAGAAACGCAATGCCTAAATTCAAATTTTGATGAATAAGCGTGGTTAAAATTGAAAGATTAATGAAAGTTATGAAAGCATGGAAGAATACAGCAATCATGTCATGGCTGCAGGCATATCTTGCTTCACTGCGAAATTCAAATTATACTGCATCAACTCATGTAGTACACAGATATGGCATTGGATAGTGGACACTGTTTATTCCTTTTGCTTATTTCTTACAACAAAATCTACTCTGTTATGTTCATTGGTGTGAGTTGGCATGTTTGGCATTCGACATATCACTCCATGACACAGTTTGATGGCGAGATCCGGTTTCAAATTCCATCCAAAGTACTGACTTGTGTATTGTCTTCATTTCACATCTATGCCTGCACTTTTAACCGTTATTTCTCGAAATATGTTTTTATAGACAGACTTGGCATTTAATATGGACTATTTTTTTTTTTCTTGACTTGGGTTTACTTTCTGAACTCAGTATATCAATCTGGTGAGTTTATTTTACCCTTCGATGATGTCTTTGTTGAAAGAACCATGTCACTGATCGTCTTTCGCAGAAAGAAGTCAATAACAGGATTATATCACAGGTGGCGTGATAAAATGTAAGGACAGGTACATTTGACGATTGGCTTCACAATCGGGTATATAAGGGTTGTTGTGTTCTGTATTAGTGGAAAACAACTGCTGCACGTCTGCAAAAGTTATTGCCGCTTCCTCTGGAGATGGTCCGTCAACTTGACAATGCTGTTTGTCATGGAGTGGTGGCTTTACGAAATTCTGGCATGAAACAGCGTGCTATTGCTCGGCAGTATGGCATCACTCAAGGTCAGGTGTCAAAGATCCTGAAACGAAATGCTCAGAGGGGTGTCCCTACTCCAATACCGAGGCCAGGACGTCCACGCAGAACCACAAGGAGAGATGATCACCAGCTGCACCGGTTAGTCTGCAATGGCCGTAACAAGTCAGCTAATCGGCTTAGCGCTGAGTGGCAGCAACTGACAAATGTGCCTGTATCCAGAAGGCTAGTCAACCAACGACTGGTTCAAGCAGGCTATCGTGCCAGGCGTCCCCTGAGAAAGCCACGCCTGACCAGACAACACAGCCAGCGCCGATTGCAGTGGGCCAGAGAGCACCGTCAATGTCAGCCAGGACACTGGAATCACGTGACCTTCAGTGACGAGTCTAGATTTCTGGTCTATCGTCAAGATGGCCGCGTCTGAATGCGCAGACAAGTGCATGAAGCCTACAACGAAGATTGTATAGTGCCAAGAGTCCAAGCTGGAGGTGGTGGGGTGACCATTTGGGCTGCTTTTCATGCAGGGGACAAAACTGACCTGGTTGTTCTGAATGGAAACCTGAACCAGTTCAAGTACAGGGTCATTCTGGAAGAAACATTGCTTCCATTTGCTCGTGCAGCCTTTCGAGGAAACTTTGTCTTCCAAGATGACAATGCACGGCCTCATCGTGCTCGCATGATCCAACACTTTCTTGCTGACCGTGGTGTAGAGCATATGGAGTGGCCTGCCATGTCCCCGGATATGAATCCGATAGAGAACTTGGGTGCAGAATTAACGCATCAAATCGACAACTTGGACCAGCAGCCTACCTCTGTGCGTGAATTGCAGCAGACTATTGTCACTGCATGGCAAGCGATTCCTGTCCAAACCTTGGCAAATCTCGACGAACAGCATGTCGAACAGCAAATCGAACAGCATGCCTCGACGTGTACGTGCTCTCCTGAATGCTCGTGGGGGTTACACGAAGTACTGAACTGTAATTTTCCTGTCCGTAATCCCAGTCATAATTTAGCTTTTGTTTTTGTTGAAATTTTTTTTGGCTAATGTGCAAAATAAAGAGATACTTCTGAAAAACATACAGAAGTTTAACACAGTACTGTCCGTTAATTGAGTTCGATATCAGTTTGCATCACTTTCAAGTATCAATTTATTTGCTTTGAAATGTCAAATGTGGTTTTTGTTTATTTTGAAGGTCACATTAACAAAATCTAGAATAATTTCAACATAATTCCAATGAACTTTTGGTTCTAAGTCATCTTGAAAAGTAAGTTCACCCCCACAAAAAAAATATTCCATATTAAATGCCAAGTCTGTAGTTGTCAACACTCGACCATTCTAGCGAAGGACACAAGGTGAGCTTTTTGTCGTTTCAAACTCCAAACAAGTTCTTCCACAGCTGCACGCATTTACACGCAGCACATGCTTAGAACCCCAACGCTACACGTCCCGCTCATCCATCATACCAGTTCCAACGGCTACTGGCAGATTGTCAGCGACAGCAAAGAAAGCACCACAAATGACAAAAGCTATGGAGCATGTACCAGTTGTACCACATGCAACGACAATAGCTGTCAACATATAAATATGAAAAACCCAAACAGGTGTGCCACTTGTAATTGGGGAAACGACCAATCAGTTCTCACCTAATCAATCATTCCCTGCCATGACTATGACGATATAATGATCAACTCAGCCCTTCTAGTTGTTCCTCAAATGTGATGTGAAACAGGCACAATAACATAACCATTTTATAAACGTTTGTAAATTATAACATTGCCACCGGAGTTATCGGGAAATTATCGGAATATATGTTTTTTTAAAGTCATTGATTAGAAACATTGACTTGAATAGGAAACTGCACAGTGCCAGGCAGCCATAGTTTAAAACTGCACAGTGCCAGGCAGCCATAGTTTAAAACTGCACAGTGCTAGACAGCCATAGTTTAAAACTGCACAGTGCTAGACAGCCATAGTTTAAAACTGCACAGTGCTAGACAGCCATAGTTTAAAACTGCACAGTGCTAGACAGCCATAGTTTAAAACTGCACAGTGCTAGACAGCCATAGTTTAAAACTGCACAGTGCTAGACAGCCATAGTTTAAAACTGCACAGTGCTAGACAGCCATAGTTTAAAACTGCACAGTGCTAGACAGCCATAGTTTAAAACTGCACAGTGCTAGACAGCCATAGTTTAAAACTGCACAGTGCTATAGACAGCAGAAAGAGTAGATAGGTTCACGGTTCACAGAGGCGGTGGTGTGGGTGGCTCCATACTTGTCACCCATTGCCTGTTAAATCAAAAGAGGTAATATTCAGTGATTCCCTGTGCACAATAATTTAGTGAGGCTTGACCTAAAATATTGTGTTCCGTTTTTGTCGCCATATCGAAGGAAGGACATACAGTAGTTGCTATAGAGAGAGAGTAGCGCATAAAGCAACACACACACACAATTAATTGTACAGCATCGGTTGTACCTAAACTTCAATATAACTTACAGGAATGTTGTAAATGATGTTCATTTCACAACATCCCATATTAAACTTTATTTAAATTGTAAACCTCAAAACATATTTCCCTTACCGAATGTAAGAACCTTAAACTGTAAGCAATTGACGAGTTTCCCGACGGATCATCATATAGGCACCGTTAGTCCTCGAGGTTTTCCTCTTTTCAGCCCAGGACCTCTCCAAACGGTGGATCCACAACCTTGGTCATGGATCCAAATCAGAAGATCACCCACATCAGTAGATCCACAACCTTGGTCATGGATCCAAATCAGGAGATCACCCACATCAGTAGATCCACAACCTTGGTCATGGATCCAAATCAGGAGATCACCCACATCAGTAGATCCACAACCTTGGTCATGGATCCAAATCAGGAGATCACCCACATCAGTAGATCCACAACCTTGGTCATGGATCCAAATCAGGAGATCACCCACATCAGTACATCCACAACCTTGGTCATGGATCCAAATCAGGAGATCACCCACATCAGTAGATCCACAACCTCAGTTTCCTCCAGGCTGTCAGTAAATCCATCAATGCAACATCACAAACCAAAGTTTACTCGAGAGAGGATTTAATATATCATCACATAGTTACCACTACCATTACACACTCCATTATATGATTAATGATAACATCCCCTAAAGCCCTTGTATTTCTATTATCCTTATATTTCATGTATAATGATAATATCTCCTAAAGCCCTTGTATTTCCATTATCCTTACTAGGGCATGCCCGTACTATATATATATCTAAAATCATATCCCCCCCCCTCTATTTACATGAAATGGTTTGGTCCATTCGCAAAGCCAAAGCGAACGGCTTGCGAGTACGGTGACAATCCCCCCCCTCTATTTACATGAAATGGTTTGGTCCAAAGCGAACGGCTTGCGAGTACGGTGACAATCCCCCCCCTCTATTTACATGAAATGGTTTGGTCCAAAGCGAACGGCTTGCGAGTACGGTGACAATCCCCCCCCTCTATTTACATGAAATGGTTTGGTCCAAAGCGAACGGCTTGCGGAGTTTGGTAAAGAAATCGCCATAGTGTGCACAAACGCGCAGGAAAGCGAAAGAATCGCAAATTAGTTTTAAAACATAGTTTAACGCCAACATAGCGCCAACATAGTTTGCCAACGTGAAATAAATGAATACGCTCTCAAATGTGCCGTCCGAGGCAGAGTCTGTTCGCCACGTTCGGCACACGTGATAGCTCGCTGCTCTCTGATTGGTTGAATCGTTTTTTGGACATAGCTCGGTAACTACTTCTCCGATTAATATGAAACCTTGAAAACGCACATCCTCGGGTCCCCAGCAATATACCTGGCAAGTTTCAAGTATATCGGACCGGTAGTTGTCGAGAAACAGCGGTCGGATACAGACACACACACAGAGATTACTGGAATTATAGATAGATATTTCATGTATAATGATAATATCTCCTAAAGCCCTTGTATCTCTATTATCCTTATATTTCATGTATAATGATATCTCCTAAAGCCCTTGTATCTCTATTATCCTTATATTTCATGAATAATGATATCTCCTAAAGCCCTTGTATCTCTATTATCCTTATATTTCATGTATAATGATAATATCTCCTAAAGCCCTTGTATTTCCATTATCCTTATATTTCATGTATAATGATAATATCTCCTAAAGCCCTTGTATTTCCATTATCCTTATATTTCAAGTATAATGATAATATCTCCTAAAGCCCTTGTATCTCTATTATCCTTATATTTCATGTATAATGATAATATCTCCTAAAGCCCTTGTATCTCTATTATCCTTATATTTCATGTATAATGATAATCTATATATATATAAAACACAGTTTGTGTGTGTGTGTGTGTGTGTGTGTGTAATGTTACCGATAGACTCCTAAACGGAGAGGCTCACGTACTTGATATTTGGCACAAGCATGGCGATTGAACCTGGGAAGAACATGGCCGACCTAAAAATGTATTTCATAATATTTTTTTACCATATTTTTACCTCAGCACATTTCAGCGAGGAATATTATGACCGGAATGGCAGAGCAGCGTGCTGATTCACTCAGAGCGATCACATGATGTTCCAACTTTGCCGCCATAATCTCACAGTTATGCGTTCGCACGTAATTCAGTTTTTTCACATTTCAGCGAGGAACATTGCCATTCACACCACATAGGTTTTTTTTTCCTTTCATCTTTAGATCCATATTTTTTGCCATAACGTAGCGCATTATGGCTCTCTCGAGCTCAAGTTAGCCAATCACCTGGGAGCATGAGGCCACGTTGGCCACGCCCACGACACGACGCAGAGTTGCAATCGATCGCTCAGAGCGATCACGTGATGTTCCTTGCCGCGCGATTGCGTTTTTTCACATTTCAGCGAGGAACATTGCCATTCACACCACATAGGTTTTTTTTTCTTTCATCTTTAGATCCATATTTTTTTTCAGCGAGGAATATTATACACGGAATCTGAATCGGTGGCAGAGCAGCGCGCTGATTCGACGATTCGTGCGCCCCTCCCCCCCCTCCCCTTCCCCTCCCCCATGCCCCTCCCCCTCTCCCCGCCTCCCCCTCCCCCTCCCGCCCCTCTCCTCTCCCATCCCGCCCCCTCCCCCCCTCTCCCTCCCGCCCCTCTCCTCTCCCATCCCTCCCCCTCCCCCCTCTCCCGCTCCTCCTCCCCCCTCTCCTCTCCTCCCCTCCCCCTCCCCCTTCTTCTCCCTCACGTTTATACACGGAATGCCGGGTACTCCCCCCCCCCTCTTCTCCCCTCCCCCCCTCTCCTCCTCTCCCCTCCCCCCCTCTCCTCCTCTCCCCCCCTCTCCTCCCCTCCCCTCCCCTCCCCTCCTCTTCCCCCTCCCCTCCCCCGCCCGGCAATGCCGGGTAATTCCACCCCCTCTTCTCCCCTCCCCCCTCTTCTCCCCTCCCCCCCTCTTCTCCCCTCCCGCCCTCTTCCCTCCTCCCCCCCTCTTCCCTCCTCCCCCCCTCTTCTCCCCTCCTCCCCCCCTCTTCTCCCCTCCTCCCCCCCTCTTCTCCCCTCCTCCCCCCCTCTTCTCCCCTCCTCCCCCCCTCTTCTCCCCTCCTCCCCCTCTCCCCTCCCCCCCTCTTCTCCCTCCTCTTCTCCCCTCCCCCCTCTTCTCCCCTCCTCCCCCCCTCTTCTCCCTCCCCCCCTCTTCTCCCCTCCCCCCCTCTTCTCCCCTCCCCCCTCTCCTCTCCTCTCCTCCCACCTCTCCTCTCCTCCCCCCTCTCCTCCCCTCCCCCCTCTCCACCCCTCCCCCCTGTTCCCCTCCCCGCCTCTTCCCCCTCCCCCTCCCCCCTCCCCGCCTCTTCTCCCTCCCCCTCCCCCCTCCCCTTCCCTCCCCCCCCACCCTCCCCCTCCCCCTCCCACCCCTCTCCTATCCCTCCCCCGCCCCCACTCTCCTCCCCTCCCCCCTCCCCTCCCCCTCCCACCCCTCTCCTATCCCTCCCCCTCCCCCACTCTCCTCCCCCTCCCACCCCTCCCCCTCCCCCTCCCCCCTCCCCCCCACCCTCCCCCCCACCCTCCCCCTCCCTCTCCTACCCCTCTCCTATCCCTCCCCCTCCCACTCTCCTCCCCTCCCCTCCTCTCCTCTTCCCCCTCCCCTCCCCCACCCGGCAATGCCAGCTACTTCCCCCCCTCTTCTCCCCTCCCTCCTCTCCTCTCCTCCCCTCTCCTCTCCTCCCCCCCCCTCTCCTCCCCTCCTCTCCTCCCCTCCCCCCCGTTCCCCTCCCCTCCCCCCCGTTCCCCTCCCCTCCCCCCCGTTCCCCTCCCCTCCTCTTCCCCCTCCCTTCCCCCGCCCGGCAATGCCGGGTACCTCCCCCTCCTCTTCTCTCCTCCCCCCCCTCCCTCCTCTCCTCTCCGAAATAATATCTCCGAAAGCCCTTGTATTTCCATTATCCTTATATTTCATGTATAATGATAATATCTCCTAAAGCCCTTGTATCTCTATTATCCTTATATTTCATCTATAATGATAATATCTCCTAAAAAAAGCCCTTGTATTTCCATTATCCTTATATTTCATGTATAATGATAATATCTCCTAAAGCCCTTGTATCTCTATTATCCTTATATTTCATGCATCTATCTATAATTCCAGTAATCTCTGTGTGTATGCGACCGCTGTTTCTCGACAACTACCGGTCCGATATACTTGAAACTTGCCAGGTATATTGCTGGGGACCCGAGGATGTGCCTTTTCAAGGTTTCATATTAATCGGACAAGTAGTTACCGAGCTATGTCCAAAAAACGATTCGACCAATCAGAGAGCAGCGAGCTACCGAGCTATGGCGATTTAGCCGTTCGCCGTTCGCTTTGGCTTTGCGAATGGACCAAACCATTTCATGTAAATAGAGGGGGGGGTTCTACCGTACTCGCAAGCCGTTCGCTTTGGCTTTGCGAATGGACCAAACCATTTCATGTAAATAGAGGGGGGGGATTGTCACCGTACTCGCAAGCCGTTCGCTTTGGCTTTGCGAATGGACCAAACCATTTCATGTAAATAGAGGGGGGGGGATATAATTTTAGATATATATATAGTACGGGCATGCCCTAGTAATGTTAATATCTCCTAAAGCCCTTGTGTTTCCATTATCCTTATATTTCATGTACAATGTTAATATCTCCTAAAGCCCTTGTGTTTCCATTATGCTTATATTTCATGTACAATGTTAATATCTCCTAAAGCCCTTGTGTTTCCATTATCCTTATATTTCATGTATAATGTTAATATCTCCTAAAGCCCTTGTATTTCCATTATCCTTATATTTCATGTATAATGATAATATCTCCTAAAGCCCTTGTGTTTCCATTATCCTTATATTTCATGTACAATGTTAATATCTCCTAAAGCCCTTGTGTTTCCATTATCCTTATATTTCATGTATAATGTTAATATCTCCTAAAGCCCTTGTGTTTCCATTATCCTTATATTTCATGTATAATGTTAATATCTCCTAAAGCCCTTGTGTTTCCATTATCCTTATATTTCATGTATAATGTTAATATCTCCTAAAGCCCTTGTGTTTCCATTATCCTTATATTTCATGTATAATGTTAATATCTCCTAAAGCCCTTGTGTTTCCATTATCCTTATATTTCATGTATAATGATAATATCTCCTAAAGCCCTTGTGTTTCCATTATCCTTATATTTCATGTATAATGATAATATCTCCTAAAGCCCTTGTGTTTCCATTATCCTTATATTTCATGTATAATGATAATATCTCCTAAAGCCCTTGTGTTTCCATTATCCTTATATTTCATGTATAATGATAATATCTCCTAAAGCCCTTGTGTTTCCATTATCCTTATATTTCATGTATAATGATAATATCTCCTAAAGCCCTTGTGTTTCCATTATCCTTATATTTCATGTATAATGTTAATATCTCCTAAAGCCCTTGTGTTTCCATTATCCTTATATTTCATGTATAATGATAATATCTCCTAAAGCCCTTGTGTTTCAATTATCCTTATATTTCATGTATAATGATAATATCTCCTAAAGCCCTTGTGTTTCCATTATCCTTATATTTCATGTATAATGTGAATATCTCCTAAAGCCCTTGTATTTCCATTATCCTTATATTTCATGTATAATGATAATATCTCCTAAAGCCCTTGTATTTCCATTATCCTTATATTTCATGTATAATGATAATATCTCCTAAAGCCCTTGTGTTTCCATTATCCTTATATTTCATGTATAATGATAATATCTCCTAAAGCCCTTGTGTTTCCATTATCCTTATATTTCATGTATAATGATAATATCTCCTAAAGCCCTTGTGTTTCCATTATCCTTATATTTCATGTATAATGATAATATCTCCTAAAGCCCTTGTATTTCCATTATCCTTATATTTCATGTATAATGTTAATATCTCCTAAAGCCCTTGTGTTTCCATTATCCTTATATTTCATGTATAATGTTAATATCTCCTAAAGCCCTTGTATTTCCATTATCCTTATATTTCATGTATAATGATAATATCTCCTAAAGCCCTTGTATTTCCATTATCCTTATATTTCATGTATAATGATAATATCTCCTAAAGCCCTTGTGTTTCCATTATCCTTATATTTCATGTATAATGATAATATCTCCTAAAGCCCTTGTATTTCCATTATCCTTATATTTCATGTATAATGTTAATATCTCCTAAAGCCCTTGTGTTTCCATTATCCTTATATTTCATGTATAATGATAATATCTCCTAAAGCCCTTGTGTTTCCATTATCCTTATATTTCATGTATAATGATAATATCTCCTAAAGCCCTTGTGTTTCCATTATCCTTATATTTCATGTACAATGTTAATATCTCCTAAAGCCCTTGTGTTTCCATTATCCTTATATTTCATGTATAATGTTAATATCCCCTAAAGCCCTTGTATTTCCATTATCCTTATATTTCATGTATAATGATAATATCTCCTAAAGCCCTTGTGTTTCCATTATCCTTATATTTCATGTATAATGATAATATCCCCTAAAGCCCTTGTATTTCATGTATAATGATAATATCCCCTAAAGCCCTTATATTTCATGTATAATGTTAATATCCCCTAAAGCCCTTGTATTTCCATTATCCTTATATTTCATGTATAATGATAATATCCCCTAAAGCCCTTGTATTTCCATTATCCTTATATTTCATGTATAATGATAATATCTCCTAAAGCCCTTGTGTTTCCATTATCCTTATATTTCATGTATAATGATAATATCTCCTAAAGCCCTTGTATTTCCATTATCCTTATATTTCATGTATAATGTTAATATCTCCTAAAGCCCTTGTGTTTCCATTATCCTTATATTTCATGTATAATGTTAATATCTCCTAAAGCCCTTGTGTTTCCATTATCCTTATATTTCATGTACAATGTTAATATCTCCTAAAGCCCTTGTGTTTCCATTATCCTTATATTTCATGTATAATGATAATATCTCCTAAAGCCCTTGTGTTTCCATTATCCTTATATTTCATGTATAATGTTAATATCTCCTAAAGCCCTTGTGTTTCCATTATCCTTATATTTCATGTATAATGTTAATATCTCCTAAAGCCCTTGTGTTTCCATTATCCTTATATTTCATGTATAATGTTAATATCTCCTAAAGCCCTTGTGTTTCCATTATCCTTATATTTCATGTATAATGTTAATATCTCCTAAAGCCCTTGTGTTTCCATTATCCTTATATTTCATGTATAATGATAATATCTCCTAAAGCCCTTGTGTTTCCATTATCCTTATATTTCATGTATAATGATAATATCTCCTAAAGCCCTTGTGTTTCCATTATCCTTATATTTCATGTATAATGATAATATCTCCTAAAGCCCTTGTGTTTCCATTATCCTTATATTTCATGTATAATGATAATATCTCCTAAAGCCCTTGTGTTTCCATTATCCTTATATTTCATGTATAATGTTAATATCTCCTAAAGCCCTTGTGTTTCCATTATCCTTATATTTCATGTACAATGTTAATATCTCCTAAAGCCCTTGTGTTTCCATTATCCTTATATTTCATGTATAATGTTAATATCTCCTAAAGCCCTTGTGTTTCCATTATCCTTATATTTCATGTATAATGATAATATCTCCTAAAGCCCTTGTATCTCTATTATCCTTATATTTCATGTATAATGATAATATCTCCTAAAGCCCTTGTATCTCTATTATCCTTATATTTCATGTATAATGATAATATCTCCCAAAGCCCTTGTATCTCTATTATCCTTATATTCCATTTATAATGATAATATCTCCTAAAGCCCTTGTATCTCTATTATCCTTATATTTCATGTATAATGATAATATCTCCCAAAGCCCTTGTATCTCTATTATCCTTATATTCCATTTATAATGATAATATCGCCTGAAGCCCTTGTATCTCTATTATCCTTATATTTCATGTATAATGATAATATCTCCTAAAGCCCTTGTATTTCCATTATCCTTATAATTCATGTATAATGATAATATCTCCTAAAGCCCTTGTATTTCCATTATCCTTATATTTCATGTATAATGATAATATCTCCTAAAGCCCTTGTATCTCTATTATCCTTATATTTCATGTATAATGATAATATCTCCTAAAGGCCTTGTATTTCCATTATCCTTATAATTCATGTATAATGATAATATCCCCTAAAGCCCTTGTATTTCCATTATCCTTATATTTCATGTATAATGATAATATCTCCTAAAGCCCTTGTATTTCCATTATCCTTATATTTCATGTATAATGATAATATCTCCTAAAGCCCTTGTATTTCCATTATCCTTATATTTCATGTATAATGATAATATCTCCTAAAGGCCTTGTATTTCCATTATCCTTATAATTCATGTATAATGATAATATCCCCTAAAGCCCTTGTATTCCCATTATCCTTATATTTCATGTATCATGTTAATATCTCCTAAAGCCCTTGTATTTCCATTATCTATCTATAATGCCAGTAATCTCTGTGTGTCTGTCTGTGTGTCTGTGTGTTTGTCTGTGACCGCTGTTTCTCGACAACCACGGGTCCGATATACTTGAAACTTGCCAGGTATATTGCTGGGGACCCGAGGATGTGCCTTTTCAAGGTTTGAAATTAATCGGACAAGTACCTACCAAGCTATGTCCAAAAAACGCTTCAACCAATCAGAGAGCAGCGAGCTATCACGTGTGCCGAACCGTTAATGCAATGCAAGCGTTAATGCGTTAATGCAAGGCTTTTCTTTTTTTCCCTCTTCTCTTTCTACTTTTCCTTGCGATTAAATTGCAAACAGCCAAAATACGTTGGCGCTAATTGAATAATTGGCCATTAACACTAAAATAATCGTAACTGCGATATGCCAACTTCCGGACAGTGCAGCCTTCCATGTTGTTGTTGTTTGCAGCAGCTGTTTGCAGCAAGGCAAGGCTTTTCTTTTTTTCCCTCTTCTCTTTCTACTTTTCCTTGCGATTAAATTGCAAAAAGCCAAAATACGTTGGCGCTAATTGAATAATTGGGCATTATGTTTTACAACTAATAAAAACGAATTTGCGATTCATTCGCTTTCCTGCGCGTTTGTGTACGCGATGGCGATTTCTTTACCAAACTCCGGAAGCCGTTCGCTTTGGACCGAACCATTGCATGTAAATAGAGGGGGGGGATTGTCACCACTCGCAAGCCGTTCGCTTTGGACCAAACCATTTCATGTAAATAGGGGGGGGGATATAATTTTAGATATATATATAGTACGGGCATGCCCTAGTCCTTATAATTCATGTATAATGATAATATCCCCTAAAGCCCTTGTATTTCCATTATCCTTATATTTCATGTATAATGATAATATCTCCTCAAGCCCTTGTATTTCCATTATCCTTATATTTCATGTATAATGATAATATCTCCTAAAGGCCTTGTATTTCCATTATCCTTATAATTCATGTATAATGATAATATCCCCTAAAGCCCTTGTATTTCCATTATCCTTATATTTCATGTATAATGATAATATCTCCTAAAGCCCTTGTATTTCCATTATCCTTATATTTCATGTATAATGATAATATCTCCTAAAGGCCTTGTATTTCCATTATCCTTATAATTCATGTATAATGATAATATCCCCTAAAGCCCTTGTATTTACATTATCCTTATATTTCATGTATAATGATAATATCTCCTAAAGCCCTTGTGTTTCCATTATCCTTATATTTCATGTATAATGATAATATCTCCTAAAGCCCTTGTATTTCCATTATCCTTATATTTCATGTATAATGATAATATCTCCTAAAGCCCTTGTATTTCCATTATCCTTATATTTCATGTATAATGATAATATCTCCTAAAGCCCTTGTGTTTCCATTATCCTTATATTTCATGTATAATGTTAATATCTCCTAAAGCCCTTGTATTTCCATTATCCTTATATTTCATGTATAATGATAATATCTCCTAAAGCCCTTGTGTTTCCATTATCCTTATATTTCATGTATAATGATAATATCTCCTAAAGCCCTTGTATTTCCATTATCCTTATATTTCATGTATAATGTTAATATCTCCTAAAGCCCTTGTATTTCCATTATCCTTATATTTCATGTATAATGATAATATCTCCTAAAGCCCTTGTGTTTCCATTATCCTTATATTTCATGTATAATGATAATATCTCCTAAAGCCCTTGTATTTCCATTATCCTTATATTTCATGTATAATGATAATATCTCCTAAAGCCCTTGTATCTCTATTATCCTTATATTTCATGTATAATGATAATATCTCCTAAAGCCCTTGTATCTCTATTATCCTTATATTTCATGTATAATGATAATATCTCCTAAAGCCCTTGTGTTTCCATTATCCTTATAATTCATGTATAATGATAATATCTCCTAAAGCCCTTGTATCTCTATTATCCTTATATTTCATGTATAATGATAATATCTCCTAAAGCCCTTGTATTTCCATTATCCTTATATTTCATGTATAATGATAATATCTCCTAAAGCCCTTGTATTTCCATTATCCTTATATTTCATGTATAATGATAATATCTCCTAAAGCCCTTGTGTTTCCATTATCCTTATATTTCATGTATAATGATAATATCTCCTAAAGCCCTTGTGTTTCCATTATCCTTATAATTCATGTATAATGATAATATCTCCTAAAGCCCTTGTATCTCTATTATCCTTATATTTCATGTATAATGTTAATATCTCCTAAAGCCCTTGTGTTTCCATTATCCTTATATTTCATGTATAATGATAATATCTCCTAAAGCCCTTGTGTTTCCATTATCCTTATATTTCATGTATAATGATAATATCTCCTAAAGCCCTTGTATTTCCATTATCCTTATATTTCATGTATAATGTTAATATCTCCTAAAGCCCTTGTATTTCCATTATCCTTATATTTCATGTATAATGATAATATCTCCTAAAGCCCTTGTATTTCTTGTTCAACCACGGCGATGTCATCACAGTTATTCTTGCATGTCATGTCATGTATGTGCAAGATTGTGTACAAGACTCAGATTGAAAATGTTATAACAAGTTATATGATTATTTAGGATGCATTGTTTTAGATCATCCTGGGCATGTTTATAGATATCAAATTTGTGGGGCAGTCACATGATAAGAAAGAAACGTGTTTAATCACTAGGTGATCTATAATTATTGATACCTTATCATGGATTTCATATTAAAGAAACATAATTTAATCCTGCATCATCACCACAGATTCACTCAAAATTAATGAAAAGAAAGAAAATGACACAAATCAAGTAAATATTTACATTGGAGAAAGACAAAGGTGTGCTCACGTGTGGATACATTGAACAACCTCTCCTGTTGAGGATTTTCCCACAATAATTTGTTTCAACACACATAGCGCAATGCAGGGTTAAGCAATAGGTTCACTCTGTCTGTTTGTTTGTCTACAGACGTCCGTCTATGATCGAGGTACAAGGGCATTTTATATTTTGCACACATTCTATAATTGAAAATCATTCCAAACAGGAAGCACTGTTTTTAGGGATGTCATAACGGACGCATACAGTGCCTTAGGAAAGTATTCACACCCCTTGACTTTTTCCACATTTTGTTGTGTTACAGCCTGAAATTGAAATGGATTACATTGACATTTTTGGTCACTAGTCTACAGTCACATGGAAAAGTAAGTACACCCCATGTAAAGTTTTGACTTTTTCAACACATTTCAACATACAGCTATTTGATCTTCATTTCAACAATATTGATAGATAAAGGTGATATAATATAACAAATATCATGAAACATTTACATTTTCTATTACATTGTATAATTTAAATAAACATCAATGCAAATTTCACATGTGGAAAAAGTAAGTACACCCTTGGCTCCAACAGGTGGTACTGCCCCCTTTGGCAGAAACAACCTCAAGTAGGCGTTTCTTATAACTGTCTACGAGTCTCTGACATCGACTGGGAGAAATTTTTGCCCACTCCTCCATGCAGAATTCTTTCAGCTGTGCGATGTTTGAGAGGTTTCTTGCATGCACAGCTCGTTTCAAATCCCCCCACAACATCTCGATGGGATTTTGATCCGGGCTTTGACTTGGCCATTCCAGAACCCTCCACTTCTTTCTTTTCAGCCATTCCTTGGTGGATTTACTGATATGTTTAGGGTCATTGTCATGTTGCAAGGTCCACCTTCGGTTGAGCTTCACCTTTCCGACAGAAGGCCTCACATTATCCTCAAGCACCCCCTGGTACAATGAAGAATTCATAGTGGATTATATGATGGTGAGCTGCCCAGGCCCTGATGCAGCAAAGCTGCCCCAAACCATAATATTTCCACCACCATGCTTTACAGTTGGTATCAGGTTCTTGTGGTCAAATGCTGTCTTTGGTTTTCGCCAAACATATCTTCTGGTACTGTGGCGAAATAGCTCTACCTTTGACTCGTCTGTCCAGCACATCTGTCCAGTAATAAGAGCACATTGTTCCAGAAGTGCTGGTCTTTGCCTAGGTGTTCATTGGCAAACTTTAGTCTTGCCCTGATGTTCTTCCTGGACAGCAAAGGTTTCTTCCTGGCACACCTCCCATGTAGATCAAATTTGTGCAGCCTCTTTCTAATGGTAGACTCATGCACTTTGACATCAACAGTAGCAAGAGCTACCTGTACATCCAGTGATGACATTCTGGGGTTCTTAGAGACTTCTTTCAGCATCTTGCGGTCTGCTCTCGGGCTGAACTTGCTGGGGCGGCCTGGCCTGAACAAGTTGGCAGTTGTTTGGAATCTTCTCCACTTGTCGATGATCTTCTGGACAGTCGAACAATTGATTTCAAATTGTTTGGAGATCTTTTTAAATCCCTTCCCAGACTCGTAGGCAACTGTAACCTTCTTTCTGAAGGCCTCAGAGAGCTCTTTTGATCTTGGCATGCTGACGCTGCACACTTCAACAAAAAAGAGCAAACCAAACTAAATGTCTGAGGTTTAAATAAGACAGGTTCCTCCAAGATCCTCTCTAACGATGTTCTAATCATTTGCACCTGAGCTGGTGCACACGATTCTAATTTTAGGTATTTGAAGTAGTGATAAATGTAGGGGTGTACTTACTTTTTCCACATGCGAAATTTGCATTCATGTTTACTTAAATTATACAATGGACTACAAAATGTAAATGTTTCATGATATTTGTTGTTATATATCACCTTTATCTATCAATATTGTTTAAATGAAGATCAAATAGCTGTATGTTGAAATATGTTGAAAAAGTCAAAACTTTACATGGGGTGTACTTGCTTTTTCACGTGACTGTACACATGACAAAGTGGAGTGAATTTTTTTTTTTTGCTAATTAATTTAAAATGAAAAGTTTGAATGTCTTGAGTCAATAACTATTCAATCTCTTTGCTATGACACTCTAAATTGACCTCAGGTGCATCCAATTTCCTTTGATCATCCATGAGATGTCTCTACAACTTGATTGAAGTCCACATGTGGCCAATTCAATTGATTGGACATGATTTGGATAGAAACACACCTTTCCATATGAGGTCCCACAATTGACAGTGCATGTCAGAGCAGAAACTCTACCATGAAATCCAAGGAACTGTCCGTAGAACTTCTGCATATAATTGTGAGGAGGCATAGATCTGGGAAAGGGTATAAAACAATTTATAGTGTGTTAAAGTTCTGAAGAGCACAGTAAGCTCCATCATCAACATGCCTACTACTCTCAAATTATCCACTCTGGCTCCGGAAACCCAAAAGCACTCTTCTCGACAATAAACAAACTCCTCCGCCCCCTGGACACCACCACCCAGTCATTCACAGTAGACAACTGCATCTCCTTCCTTTCTTTCTTCCAACGCAAAATTGACAACATCTACAACAGCTTGACCACCGCCGCACCCGCTCCCCCTCCAACCACCTGCCCCCCCTTATCCTGCCTTCCCCTGTCTCAATTCTCCCCGGTCTCCCCTACTGACCTCTCTGAACTCCTCATAGGAATGAAAACTGCCACCTGCACTCTTGACCCCATCCCCTCCAGCTTTGTCAAGGCCTCCCTCCCTGCTCTCTCTCCACTTATCATTGCAACAATAAACTCCTCCCTGTCTACAGGCATCGTCCCACCATCCCTCAAAATTGCTGCTGTTACCCCCATTCTAAAAAAAACCTGGTCTAAACCCTGACACCCTAAACAACTTCAGACCCATCTCCAACCTACCCTTTCTGTCGAAAGTTTTGGAACGCGCTGTAGCCACTCAACTCAAACATCACCTCTCTGCCAATAACCTGTATGAAACATTCCAATCCGGATTCCGCTCCAACCACAGTACTGAAACTGCTCTCCTCAAAATCACCAACGACCTTCTCCTCTCCTCTGACGCTGGCAACCTCAACATTCTCGTCCTCCTCGACCTCAGTGCTGCCTTTGACACCATCGATCACACCATCCTCCTCACCCGACTTGAATCCACCTTTAACGTTACCGGCACTGCCCTCTCTTGGATTAAATCATACCTCTCTGACAGACGCCAGTTCATCTCCATCAATAACTGCAAATCCCCCACTGCTCCCCTCCCCCAAGGTGTCCCCCAAGGTTCAGTTCTTGGCCCCCTCCTCTTCATCCTTTACCTGTCCCCCCTCGGTCACTTAATCTGCCGTCATGGTCTCCAATTCCACTGCTTCGCCGATGACATCCAGCTTTTCATCTCCACCAAGTCCGTCTCCACCGACACCCACTCTATCTTGACAAACTGCATCTCTGAAATAAAATCCTGGCTTCAAATCAACTTCCTCATACTTAACTGTGATAAATCTGAAATAATCATCATTGGCCCAAAAACGCTCACAAAATCCACCCATAACTTTGCCCTCAACATCGACGGTATCCCAGTATCCACCTCCCCTCTCATCCGGAATCTTGGCGTCATCTTTTACCAAACCCTCTCCTTCGACAAATACACGAAACAGATCACAAAGACAGCCTTCTTTCACCTGAAAACCATCGCCCATCTCCGCTCATCCCTCTCCTCCACGGCTGCAGAAACCCTCATCCACGCCTTCATCACCTGCCGTCTGGACTACTGCAATAGCCTCCTCTATGGTTCACCCTCAACAATCACCAATAAACTCCAATACATTCAGAACTCCGCTGCCCGTCTACTCACCCATTCCCGGACCCGTGACCACATCACCCCCGTCCTTTACAAGCTTCACTGGCTCCTCATCTCCCAGAGAATCCAGTACAAAATCCTCCTCTTGACCTACAAAGCTCTCCATAACCTGGCCCCATCCTACCTGGCTGACCTCCTCTCCAGACACACTCCCACCCGCAACCTCCGCTCTGCTGGTACCAACCTCCTGACCCCCCCCCCCCCATCCGGACCAAATTCAGATCCTGGGGGGACAGAGCCTTCTCCATCGCTGCTCCCACCCTCTGGAACTCACTACCTCACACCATCAGAGACTCCTCCTCACTCACCACATTCAAAACATCACTCAAGACCCACCTGTTCAGCACTGCATTCAACATTCAACCCACAGCATTTAACCCCTGACTATCACTTCTCCTTCTCCCTCCTTTTGCTTTAAATATTTCCCTATTAATTCTTGTCTTTTTGCAATTGTTGTTTTCATGTTTTGTTATGCATTATGTTTTGCACTCTGTCAAAGCGCCTTTGGGCTTCATGAAAAGCGCTATACAAAATAAATGAATTATTATTATTATTATTAGGAAATGGAAAGAATATGGAACTACCCAGACTCTTCCTCGAGCTGGCTGTCTGACCAAACTGAGAAACTGGGCAAGATGGACTTTGGTCAAGGGAGATGATCAAGAACCCAATGACCAGTTTCTTGGCTGAGATGGGAGAACCTGCCAGAAGGACAACAGTTTCTGCAGCCTTTCACATATCCAAGCTTTTTGGAGAGTGGCCAGATTTTTTTTTTTTTTTTTTTTTTTTTTGTATACTGAATCGAGGCTCGTGAAAGAGCTAACATTTATTTCACAAACAAATCAACCAGACAAACAAAATATACAAAAAGAGGGAGCGGAAGACAAGATGGGGAGAGAAGGGGAAGCACACATATGAGAGCAGGGAGAAGTGTGGGAGGGAGAGGGCTTGGGGGGAGGAGGCGTGGGAAGGGGGGGAGATGGGGGGGGGGGGGGGGGGAGGTATAAAACACAAGGGGACCGAAATTAGCGGGGGTACAAAAGATCAAGGTTTTGGATGGGGGAGGATAAGAGATGGTAGTGAACAGCTGTTTTAAAGACCTGGAGGGTGGAGTGGGATTGAAGAGAGTGAGGGAGTTTGTTCCAGAGGCGGGAGAAAAGAGGAATGAAGGAGTGAAGGTGAGCAGAAAGTCTTGATTTTGGCAGTTTAACCATAAGAGGGTTGCAGGCAGATCTTGTGCGACCTGTAGGAATATTTGGGGGACAGAGCCCAGAGAGAGCTGGGGGGGCAAGGCCAGAGAGGAGTCGGTAGAAGACGGAAAGACCACCAACCTGCCTGCGGTGAGTGAGTGAAAGGCCCTTGGAGTTAGCTTCATCGCCGGAGATTCCAATGATTCTGAACGCTTTGGTTTCAACAGCGTGAAGACGAGCTAGGTGTGAGGCAGGAGCACCAGACCAGAGGGGAGAGCAGTATTCCATAGAGCTGCGGATGAAAGCCTTGTATGTGGTGAGGAGCTCAGGTGTGCCAAGGAAGGACTTCGCACGACAGAGGATGCCCAGTCGGCGACTGGCTTTGGAGGCCAGATTTGAAATGTGGTTTTCCCAGGAAAGATCATGGCAAATAGTGAGACCCAAAAGCTTGAGTGACAGAACTTCTTGGAGAGGATTATTCAGAAAGTGGATGGGAGGGTTGTCCAGTCGGTCTTTTCAGAGAGACATCGTAAGAGTGTGAGATTTATCAGGATTGAAAGACATGTTCCATTTGTTTGCCCAGTCTGTGATTTTGTCCAGGTCTGCAGAGAGTGAGGAGGCTGCAGACTGCCGATCTGAGGGATGAGGAATGGAGTGACAGAGAATAGAGTCATCAGCAAAGAGATAGAGAGGATTTTCAAGAGAGTCAGAGAGATCATTGATGAAGACCAGAAAAAGCACAGGCCCCAGAACACTACCTTGGGGAACTCCAGCTGAACAGGAAGAGGAGATGAGAGAAACCCATTCAGGGCCACACGTTGACTACGACCAGAGAGGAAGTCCGCCAGCCATGCGTGGAGATTTCCATGGATAACCAAAGGAGGAGAGTTTGGTGAGCAGAGCAGGGTGCCAGACCGTATTGAAGGCACGTGAAATGTCAAGGGAGACAGCTCTAATTTCCTGTTTGGCATTGAGGACCTCCATCCATTGTTGAGAAAGCAGAAGCAGCATGTCCAGAGTAGAGTGACCAGGTCTGAAAACCAAATTGATGATCAGAGATCAAGCCATTGGAGAAGAGGAAAGATTTCATATCTGAAGCAATGATGGATTCCATGACTTTGCTGATAATTGGGAGAAGGCTGATTGGTCTGTAGTTGCTAGGATCTGTTTTTGCACCCTTTTTGTGCAAAGCGGTGATGTTGGCTGATTTCCAAGCAGATGGCAGATGACCTTGAGCAAAAGAGAGGGTGAAGAGAACAGAAAGAGGGAGTGAAAGAGCGGAAGAACATGATTTTAGGACCCGTGGGCTGATGCCGTCAGGACCAGTTGCAGAATCAGAGTCGAGGGTTGACAGAAACTTTTCCACCTTGTCAGGAGGAAAGGACACAGAGTCCAGGAGCAGCTGGGTATGACTGGGTACGGTGGGTACAGAGAGGGATGGGTTTGGGACACAAGATTTAGAGGCAAACACAGAGTTGAGGCATTCAGCTTTTTCACGTGCGGAGTCAACCGTTAAGCCGTTTGAGGTGAGGGAGGGGATGGAGGGGGAACAAACACCAGAAACAGATTTGACCAGATGCCACTAGGATTTGGAAGAGGGAGACAGATAAGAGAGTTCGGTCTTGAGAACGGTGAGATATTGTTTCCTGGCTCTCCTGAGGGTGGACACACACTTGTTTCGGGCTTTGTGAAAGGAAATGAGATTTCCTTCCGTTGGATTTGCTTTCCAGGAGACGAAAGCAAGTATTTTCAGGGCAACAGCCTCACCACAAGATTCCGTGTACCATGGACGGGAGGAAGGGTATGACAACTGAAGACGAGATGGGATAAATCTGTGCATGAGAGAGAGCAATTTACTTTGAAAGAATTCCCAGGATGAGTTGATGTCAGAGGCGGTAGAGATGGGAGACCAGTCCAGATGATTGATGGCTGCTTGAAGACCGTGCCAGTTGGCCTGAGTGAAATGCCAGACTCGTCGATGCTGAGGAGGCTCTCTGAGAATGGTCAGAGAGATGTCCACTTTGACAAGCACATGATCAGATGAGCCGATTGGAGCAGAAGAAGAGCAGCAGACATTTTCAGGGAAGTTAGTCATAACCAAGTCCAGAAGAGAAGATGCTCCATTGACTGAGATCTGGGTCGGGAAATTGACAGATTGTGTCACTCCCAGTGAGTCGCAGAAGTCCTTTGCTGAAGAGCCATGGCTGGTGAGAGAGGGTACCCACACCCAGCCAACTGGCATGGTGACAATTGAAATCACTACATATGAGGAAGAGAGAGTTTGGATGGGTGGATAGAAGTTGGTCCATATTATCAGACAGCGAGATGTAGATGGAGTCATCACTGTTTGGTGGACGGTACAACACACATATGAACAAAAGGTGGGAGCGAAGGGGAAGCCATAGCCAAAGGTATTCCCTGGGGGTGAGGAGGAGAGAGGGCAGTGGAGCGCGAGTGAGGAAGAGAGTTTTTTTATAAAGATAGCAACCCCACCTCCAGGACGAGGTTCAGGTCTATCATACCGGAGGAGGGAGTAACCTGGGAGAGATACCAAGGCATCAGAGACATCATGAAGGAGGAAAGTTTCTGTTAAGCAGATCACATCTGGTTTGTCAGAAGCAACCTGTATGGAGAGATCAGACAAGTTTGAGCGAAGGCCCCGGATGTTTGAGGTCCATACCGTTAATGAAGAGGAAGGGGGAGCATCGGGTACAGAACAGGGGGGGGGGGAGGGGTAGGGTAAGATGTGGAAGAGGAGGAATAGGTAGGGAGAGCTGTTGAAGGTGTGTCAGAGATTTCAGAGATTTCAGAATAGCTTGGAGAAAGGGAAGAATGGGGCGGACAAAAGGTTTGATGGAGATTGGGTGAGGCACAGTGAGGTGTTATTTGAGGAGGGGGAAGAGTGAGGCAGAAGGTTGGGGGAGATGAAGGTGAAAGTTGGAAGGGGGAAGAAGCAGGGAGGATGCTTTGAGGAGGAGGGGTGAGAGGGGAGTCTAGGAGGGGAGGAGCGAGGGAGAGTCTCGGAGGAGAGGTGTGGGGGGAGTTTAGGAGGGAGGGGAGGGAAGGGGCAAGGGGGGAGATTTGAAAGGGATGGGTGATGGGGAGGATTTGGAGGGGAGGGGTGATGGGGAAGTTTTGGAGGGGAGGGGGGATGGGGAAGTTTTGGAGGGAAGGGGGGATGGGGAAGATTTGGAGGGGAGGGGTGAGATTGGATTTTGAAAAGTGTACGATTCATGGGAAATGAACATTTTTTGCAAAATGAGTTTGAGACCTTCGAGTCAAAAATATGTTTGAGGACGCTGAAGGAGGGGTGGAGTTCTGGAGAGTTTAGGGAATGTTGAAAAGAGGAACTGTAAGAGATGGTATTTTTTTTTTTTTTTGGAATGAATAGATTTGGTGAGCAAGACGAAAGCATCCTTTTGTAGGAGAAGAAGAAAAAGGTGTTATAATATATGAGAGAAAATAGTTGTTCAGGGGAGAGATTATACATTTCTAACCACGTGATCGCGTGATCGCGTGATCGCGAACAACGTGAACGAAGAACGAACGAACAAATAAGAACAACAAATAAACGAATAAGACCTGAGAAGGAAATATTTTTTTGGGTTGTTTTTTTTTGAGTAGAGATATTAAACAAGGAGGTATGGGGTGAACGACTGGGACGAAACAGAGAACGAAAATAATTGCAGCGCATTCGACGAACCGCTGAGAGAAAAACAAAACCACAAGGTCGGAGACGGTACGGTAGCCTAAGCCTACGAGTACTATGCCTCAGAATACTCGATACGCATTAACCGACGATTGTATATACATGCACGAAAAATTAGCACCGAAAATTTTCCTAAAGATACGCTGTAGGTACACACACCGAAAGATAGATACAGTCTCGACAAAAACACAATTGTGAAAGATTACTTAGCTTCGAAAGCGTGAGCGCATGGAACAGCTTCGAAAAGACATGACCTCGCCGTGATCTCATGTAAGCCCCACCTGAGAAAAAGGCACATGACAGCACACCTG
This sequence comes from Myxine glutinosa, assembly GCF_964187855.1. Classification (NCBI taxonomy): domain Eukaryota; kingdom Metazoa; phylum Chordata; class Myxini; order Myxiniformes; family Myxinidae; genus Myxine; species Myxine glutinosa. The sequence continues at coordinate 77,604,635 of NC_136270.1, forward strand.
GAGTTTGCAAAAAGGCATGTGAAATACTCAGAGCATGAAGCAAAAGATTCTGTGGTCTGACGAGAAAAAAATTGAACTCTTTGGACTGAATGCAAAGCGCTACGTCGGGTGGACACCGTGCACAGCTCATCACCCATCTAACACCATCCCGACCATGAAGCATGGTGGTGGCAGCATCATGCAATGGGAATGCTTTTCAGCAGCAGGGACTGGGAGACTTGTAAGGACAGGGGGAACAATGAATGGAGCCAAATACAGGCAAATTCTTGTGGAGAACCTGCTTTGGAGTGCAAAACACCTTAGACTGCGGAGAAGATTTACGTTCCAACATGACAATGACCCCAAGCATACAGCCAAAGCAACACTGGAATGGCTTCAGAACAAGACCGTGAAAGCCCTTAAGTGGCCCAGCTAAAGCCGAAACTTCAATGCCATTGAGAATCTGTGGAAAGACTTGAAGATTGCTGTTCACCGACACTCCCCATCAAACTGGACAGAGCTTCAGCAAATCTGCAAGTTAGAATGGGAGAAACTACCCAAATCCAGATGTGCAAAGCTGAGACAGACATACCTACAAACACTCAAAGCTGTAATCACTGCCAAAAGCACTTCCATGAAGTATTGATTCAGGGGGTTGAATACTTATGTTAATTTCGATATTTCTGCATTAAATTTTTTATTATTTTGCAACAAATTCTAAAAACAAAATTCCACTTTGACATTATGGGGTATTATGTGTAAATCAGTGACCAAAAAATCAATTTTTACAACAAAATGTAAAAAGGCAAGGGGTGTGAATACTTTCTGAAGGCACTGTACAACAAGCACATATAACCAATGTAACATGTTAAATAAGGTCGTGAAAAAGACGGTATATCAACGATGGTAAACTTCTGCAAAAAAAGTTTGGTTTGTTTTTTTTCTTCAACTTTTAAAACTTTCTTTTATTTCAATTAAATTATGCACTTGAACAAATAGTCTGGTTGGCACTTCCAAAAACCTCCAGTTTAACAGTACAGTAATACCCCGATTTATGTCTCCCCATGTTACATTGTTTTGCAAATCTGTCGTCACGTTATCATCTGGCTTGCGTCACCTCAACTCACACTTACGTCACTTTAAAGGCCATATCTTTTTCACTCGAACATTTTCAGAATTTACAAGACTAATAAAGATGCCAGACTACATCGCCAAAATACTAAATAGGGAGATCGCAAAATCGCCGAAAGAACTACTGAACTTTGCTTCATCGCCGAAAGTAGAGAGGCTAAGAGGCATTGTAAAAGTGTTACCTTAGAACTGAAATTAGATGTTATTTATTGAATGGATGCTGATGAACGTGCGTTGATGTTGCCGGCCTATTAAGTTTGCCTTCAGTGAGTACCATCTATAAAAATGCCAACGCTCAAGGAAGATGGAGCAAAAAGAAGAGATACCGCTTTGACCGCTTCTGGAAATGGTTCGGGTAGTAGGTTTAGATCTTTAGATCAAAGGTTTGGATCAAAAAAGGGTAATACCATCGCTAAATAAAATGTGTGAAGTGGAGACGTTGGGAATGCATCCCTTGCTTATTGCATTATTCTTATAAGAACAAGTACAAAAAGTTTTAATTAAAACAAAAGCCGCATCGATGTTACACAATGCCTAGATGCAGCTGTGCCTATAACGTCGATGTTATAGGCACAGGACATTCCTATTGATTCGATTACTTGATGTTATTTTTGTGCAAAGTGAAAATATATGTCGGCAATTTCCCGTGTGTGGCGACGAATTTTTAATATATCTCGGCATTTTCCCGTCTGTTATTTCAGGCGGTGTATGACTGACCATGCCGCGATTTTAAAAAAATATATCTCGGCAATTTCCCGTGTGTGGCGACACGTGAACGAAGCTATGCTCCTCTCTCCACATTATTGTGACGACGTATAAATTAAATATTTCATCGTGACGATTGTCATCAAATGGACGAATTTTTAATATATCTCGGCATTTTCCCGTCTGTTATTTCGGGTTGTTGTATGACTGACCATGCCGCGATTGAAACAAAATATATATATATCGGCATTTTCCCGTCTGTTATTTCGGGCGGTGTATGACTGACCATGCCGCGATTTAAAAAAAAAAATCTCAATGGACTTGAAGTTACAGGCCTTTGAGAATTCATTTCGTTCTATAAAGGGCAACTTTCATCAGATTTTCTTCCCGTTTTTTTTCAACCGAGTCTAAAACTATGTTAGCGACTGTGAAAAATGAAATGATATATCGAATTTGATTTGAAATAAAACTGTGTCGGAGAGGAAGACACCACGGGCCTACAAAACAGGCCTCAAAGCTATGCGAGTTAATAAAATGGTGGATATTTGTTTATATGAAGGCTCTCCCAGGATGGGTGGAGCTATGGTTCCCAGAATGGGTGGAGCTTTGAGGTTTTGTCTTCTCTGCAAGAACAAGAACAAGAAGAACAACAACAACAACAACAACAGCAGAGGGCACTCTATGACCAGCGTCTTACGACGCAGCTAAAAATTGCTTTCATTTACGTCGTTTCGATATTTGTCACACTATTCAGGAACGCATCCCTGACATAAACCGGGGTCTGAGAGTACTTCGACAAAATATTGCGCCATTTTACACCACCATCTTGATCAATTTGGCGATCGCACCCTCAGCATTGGGGAATGTCGAGAGCCAGTCAAAATCGTGGCATGTAGGAAATATAGATTGTGCTCGGAAACGCAAATGAAGAGGTGAAAAGACTGCTCCCACGTACTTTTTCCTCAAGACTGCAAGGGGTAAGGTGTTCTATGAACTGTCTAGTTACCCTCGCCTGAGGATGGGGTAGCATCAGCATTTGAGTCCGTTTGTTTGTCTGTTTGTCTGTCTGTCTGTTTGTCCGCACAGAATAAATATGATTTTCTCTGCAACCGTTGGTTCGATTGACAGGAAATTTCTACCATAGATGTAACTCCACCTGTATAATTTGTTAATGATAATTATGACGTTATAGGTCACGTGGTTCGGCCGCCATCTTGGAAAAACCCAAAAACCTTTGCACCTCTATATCTCCGAAAGCGCTGAATATAAAAATTGAGACATGGCTCATTGTAAAGAACTCTCCATGGGGAATAAAATATGTTAATGGTGATGTCATCGGTGCTTCCATTATGACGTCATAATTCGACAAGTACAAAACGTCATCGATCAAGATGAAATTTGAACATAATCTCGAAATAAATTAGTGGAGAAAAAAAACAATGATGACATCTGTCACATGGTTCGGTCGTCATTTTTGTTTCAACACAAAAGCCTTCAAAAACCACTGAAAATACATCCTGGCGAGGGTTTGCAATCTCTGATTGCTCTTTCTTGTTACCAGATGTTTCATTTCCTTTTTGAAAAATCACAAGTACTTTGGCACAATGCGGATGCTTAGTTTAAGTAACCTTAGTTTTTGATTACAATATGTAACCTTAGCTTTTTTTTTCTCCCTCAGTAAGCTTTTCTCAGAGATGAATCAGTCAGTGAAGCACGTGTTCTTCCTCCAAGTGATTTTTAATGAGCCACCTCAGGTTCGGCCCTGGGCTTTCAGTGTCTTCTTCTTCATCTATATTGTAACTGTCTCTCTCAACCTGGTGTTGATCCTGCTCATTATCCTGAGAAAGCAGTTACACAAACCTGTCTATATCTTCCTTGCTTATTTATTGTTCATTGACATGATAGGTTCAACAACTGTACTGCCTCGACTCATGTACGGTATCATTGTAAATAACGAAACTTGGATCGGTCATTGTTTCATTCAAGCTTTTTTCATTTCATTTTATGCTGGAATGGAAACTTACATACTTGGAATCATGGCTATTGATCGTTACCTGGCCGTCTGCCATCCGCTCCGCTACAGTGTCCTGCTCACGAATAGCAAAGCTCACATAGTGATGTGGGCCACACTGTGCTGGTGTTTCCTTACGAGAGGTGTTTATCCCTTGTTATTGTTGCGACTGACATTCTGCAAGGATGTACTTCCTAATGTAGGATGTGTTCCTATTGCCATAGCTAATCTATCATGTGAAGATATCACAATTAATAGTATGTATGGGATTGCAATGTCTTTTATCACACTTGCCTTCATCATCACAGTTGTCATCGTCACATATGGTTTCATTCTGTATGAATGTCGAAGTTCTGCCATGCACAACGAGAGAAGGAGTAAGGCTCTACACACATGTCTCACCCATTGCATGGTACTTTCTTTCTTTCTTTTCTCAATGCTTTTTAGCATTATCTCTCTGCGTTTGTCAAGTGGAAAGTCTTTCTCACACGTTTTTAAACACCTGAGTGACTCATTGTTTTATTTGCTGCAGCCTCTTGCAAATCCGATCATTTACGGATTACGTACAGCTCAGATCCGACAGGGTATGACTATGCTCCCTCAGATGTTTCTGAAAATAAAATGAAATTGTATCCTGTGAAAGTTATGTGACCTTAAACATCATGTTGTGGCGGACACTAAAGCTCACTGGCGTGATGGCATCATTCCGCGCACCAAGTGGGCGTTGGCCACGCCCGAGGGGTAGGCGTGGCCTCGGGATATACACGGGGCTCGCAGCCCCGAGCTCCTCAGTGCTACAGTGGAGCTCTTCCAAGAAAGACTCTTTCTTATTACCTGCGTTGTCCGCTTCCCTTCTTGGTAAGCAAGTCGTGCGCGTAGCATCGCACTACATTTGGTGACCTCGACGTTGGATCAGCCGTAGCTGACCAACCAAATACGCCATAGCAATGGCAAACAACGCAGTTGTGGTCAAACTCCCTGAGTTCTGGGAGGCTCAGGCCGAGGTCTGGTTCGTTCAGGCCGAGGCCCAATTTCGGCTTCGGCGCATCACGAGCGACGAGACCATGTACTTCCACGTGGTCGCCTCCCTCGGGCCCGGCACCGCCGCCCGCGTCGTGTCTGTCCTGAGGAACCCACCAGCCCACCACAGGTACGAGGCGATCAAGCGTCTCCTCCTCGCCACGTTTGGCCTCACGGAGGACGCCAGAGCCGACCGCCTCCTGGACCTCCCCGAGCTCGGCGACACGCGACCGTCGGTCCGAATGGACCATATGCTGTCGCTGATGGCGACGAAACCCCAAATTCTCTATTCCGGGCGTTATTTCGACACCAGCTGCCGGCATGAGTACGCCTCGCGTTGGCCGGTTCCGTGATAACGGAACCCCGAGCTCTCGCTGCCGAGGCCGACAAGTTCTTCGCGGCTTTGGACACGCGGGTGAGTTTCGGTGCGGCCGTCGCGGCTCCCGGGGCTGCGGCGGCTGCGGCTCCACGCCCCTACTCCGAGCCCGAAACTGCTGCGGGTGACCACCCCTACTACGCGACGCACCGCGTGGCCGCTGAACCTCCTGTGGGTGACCACCCCTACCCCGACGGGCGCCTCGTGGCATACGCCACGCCACGCCCACCTCCGCCGCCGCGGAAAAAACCGCAAGCCTGGTGCCGGTTTCACACCAAGTTCGGCCACGAGGCTCGGCAATGTCGCCCGCCGTGCTCATTCGGCAGGTCGGGAAACGCCCGGGCCGGCCCTCGGCAGTGGCACTGAGCGCCAGCCGTTCAAACAGCCTACTGTTCATAACGGACACCTTATCCGGGCGCCGTTACCTGTGCAACACGGGAGCGCAGGTGAGTGTCGTTCCCGCTAGTACATCCGACAAGCAGACCGCGGGCCGGGGCCGGGGCCCCGCGCTGCTTGCTGCCAACGGTACGTCCATACGCACATACGGAAAACGCTGCCTCTCTCTGCGGTTCGGAGGGCAGGTTTTCCGGTGGTCGTTCGTCACTGCCGACGTGCCTATGGCACTGCTTGGCGCGGACGTCCTGTGTGCCAATGGCCTGTTGGTGGACGTAAAGCACAGAAGGCTTGTCCAGGCCGAGACGTTCAGCTCGCTCGCTTGCGCGCTGCCCGCCTCGTTGAGCAGCTCCCGGAGCGGCTCGCAGAGCGGCTTGCTGACCGGTTCGGTTCCGGCCAGGTTCATCTGTACGCTTCCGGCAGCGGACGAATTCACCCGCCTCCTCGCCGGCTTCCCGGGCCTCACGCGGCCCACCTTCTCGGCGGGGGCCATCAAGCACGGGGTGGAACACCACATCCCCACCGCCGGGCCACTGGTCTACGCCCGGGCACGCCGCCTCGAGCCGACGAAGCTCGCGGTAGCTAAAGCAGAGTTCGCTACGCTGGAGCGGCTCGGCATCGTGCGGCGCTCCGAGAGTGCTTGGGCATCGCCGCTCCACATCGTGCCAAAGCCCGGCGGGGGATGGCGACCGTGCGGGGACTACCAGCGCCTCAACGACGCCACCACCCCCGACCGCTACCCCGTCCCCCACATTCAGGACTTCTCCGCCCGTTTGGCGGGCATGTCCTTCTTTTCAAAGGTGGACCTCATACGCGGCTACCTTCAGGTCCCCGTCAGGCCGGAGGACATCCCGAAGACAGCGGTCATCACGCCATTCGGACTTTTCGAATTTCTTCGGATGCCCTTCGGGTTGAAGAATGCGGCTCAGGCGTTCCAGCGACTAATGGACAGCGTCTTGCGCGACTTGGATTTTGTGTACGTCTACCTGGACGACATCCTCGTCGCCAGCGCGTCCCACGAAGAGCACCTCCACCATCTCCGCACGCTCTTCGAACGCCTGGGACAGCATGGCCTCATCGTGAACCCCGCCAAGTGCCGGTTCGGCATCGCCGACATCGACTTTTTGGGGCACCGCGTCACCAGGCACGGGGCCGTCCCCCTACCGGCCAAGGTGGAGGCGGTGAAGGGGTTTCCGCGCCCCCGCACGATCAAGGGGCTCCAGGAGTTCCTGGGCATGGTAAACTTTTACCATCGGTTCCTGCCCCGCATCGCACAGCTCCTGCGCCCCTTGCACGAGGCCCTCCGAGGGAAGCCGGGCAAAGGTGACGTTACCTGGACCGAGCAGATGGACGCGGCGTTCGCGGGCGCGAAGCTCGCCTTGGCTAACGCCACCATGCTCGCGCACCCGGCGCCCGATCGCCCTCACCACCGACTACGCGGTGGGCGCGGTGCACGAGCAATGGGTGCGTGGTGCCTGGCAACCGCTGGCGTTCTTCAGCCGGCAGCTTCGCCCGCCCGAACGCCGTTATAGTACCTTCGACCGCGAGTTGCTCGGGCTTCACCTGGCGGTCAGGCACTTCCGCCATCTGCTCGAGGGCCGTGCGTTCACGTCCTTCGTCGACCACAAGCCACTGGTCTTCGCGATGGGCAAGGTCGCCGAGCCGTGGTCGGCCCGGCAGCAGCGTCACCTCTCGGCCGTGTCTGAATATACGACGGACATCCGGCACGTCGCGGGGAAGGACAACCCGGTGGCGGATTGCCTTTCCCGGTCCGTCACCCACGCAGTCCACCTTGGCATCAACTATGCCCGGATGGCGGCGGACCAGGCCGCCAACCCTGGCGTCCAGGCCTTGCGGACCGCCGTCACAGGCCTCCGTGTCACCGAGGTGCCGTTCGACGGCGCGGGCACGGCCCTCTTGTGCGACGTCTCCCTCGGGCGGCCTCGCCCCATCGTGCCCGTGGGCTGGCAGCGCCAGGTTTTTGACGCCGTCCACGGCCTGTCCCACCTGGGCACGAAGGCCTCCCAGAGGTTGGTCGCCGACAAGTTTGTCTGGCATGGCCTCCGGAAGGCCGTCCACGGCTGGACCAGGACGTGCCTCGCGTGCCAGCGCGCGAAGGTGCACCGACACACCCAGGTCCCATTGGCCCTGTTTACGGTGCCGGAACGTAGGTTCGACCACGTTCACGTGGACCTGGTGGGACCTCTGCCCCCCTCGCGGGGTTTCACCCATGTCCTCACAATGGTGGACCGCACCACCCGGTGGCCAGAAGCCATGTCTTTGGCAGCGACGATGGTGGCGGACGTCGCGCAGGCGTTCATCGCCACCTGGGTCGCCCGGTTTGGCGCCCCCTCGGACATCTCGTCCGACCGCGGCCCCCAGTTCACCTCGGAGCTCTGGGGGGCGGTCGCGCGGGGGCTCGGGGTCCAGCTGCATCGAACCACGGCCTACCACCCCCAGGCCAACGGCCTGTGCGAGCAGTTCTACCGCTCGTTGAAGGCCGCGCTCCGGGCCACCCTCCGTGACGGCGGCTGGGTCGACAGGCTCCCCTGGGTCCTGCTGGGCCTCCGGACGGCGCCCAAGGACGATCTGCGCGCATCCGCGGCAGAGTTGGTCTTCGGACAACCGCTGCGGGTGCCGGGCGAGTTCCTCCCCGACCCCACGGCACCATGGTCCGCGGTGCAGGAGCGCTCCGCGCTGCAGGAGACAGCCCGGAGGTTCGCCCCGGTGCCGACGGCGCACCACAGGCACCCGCCTACGCACGTCGCCCCGGAGCTTCGCACCGCGGAGTACGTCTTCGTCCGGCACGACGCCCACCGGACACCACTGCGGCCCCCGTACGACGGGCCTTTCCGCGGGCTGGAGACCAGGGTGAAACATTTCACCTTGGACATCGGCGGTACTCCCGACCGCGTCTCAGTGGATCGCCTCAAGCTGGCCCACATAGACGTGGACCACCCACCGCCGGTGGATCGGCCCCCGCGTCGGGGCCGCCCCCCTGCGGGCGGACCCCCGGCACCACCCAGGCCCGCCGGCACGCCGCCCCCCGGTCCTGCACCCATCCCGGGTGCAGCCGGAGGCATCCCAGCTGGCATCCCTGCACCCCGGATGCCGCCAGTCGCCAGAGGGCGCTTCGGCCGGGTCATCCGTTTGCCCCGCAAACTGGCCCTCCAGGTGCGCGGGAATTCTGGGGGGGCGCGTGTGGCGGACACGAAAGCTCACTGGCGTGATGGCATCATTCCGCGCACCAAGTAGGCGTTGGCCACGCCCGAGGGGTAGGCGTGGCCTCGGGATATACACGGGGCTCGCAGCCCCGAGCTCCTCAGTGCTACAGTGGAGCTCTTCCAATAAAGACTCTTTCTTATTACCTGCGTTGTCCGCTTCCCTTCTTGGTAAGCAAGTCGTGCGCGTAGCATCGCACTACAATGTGACACTCCGATCTTTATCTTGCCCTCTTCCTTCCTGCTAAGTTTTGTGTAATTTGTCATATTTGTGTTCTTCCATCATGTTTCTCCATTGCTGTTTGTAGTGGAGCTTTGACTTTGCTGCACCCGTGCTTTCATGTATTTTGCCTCCTTTGTGCCCAAGTTTAGTTATATCCCCCCAACCCCCTCCCTTTTCCACAACCAACCATCCCAACTCCCTCACTCTCCTCCTTTTTCAGACCTCCATTTTCTCTTCCGCCATTGTTTAGAAACCCAACCCTCCTAGATTGGGTAACTAGGAGGGGTGACATAAAGGTGAGTTAAGAAATTGGAGAAAGGAAGAGCTGTAGGAGTTTGAATTTTTAGAAACAATGTTTGAAAGAGCAATTTGAAAGCAGCCTTTTTAAGAGGAAAAAGAGGAGTGAATTATTATAATATAACAAATAAAAAAAAGCCTGTCCAAAATGACGAGTTGGTACAGTTTATTTGATGGGGCAGCCTCTTAGCATGCCAAAGTCTGAATCCTCGGCCTTGTGTCATGTGTGCTTGTATTTTCTTTATGAGATCATATAGATGTAAATGAACACTCATTTTACTCTGCATGCGTTACACGTCACATGCAGCGAATTTCACCTCCCTTCGCCTTGTATTTATTGTTTTGTTTTTTTAACGTTTCTGTACACCACCCTTGAGGCTCGGTTTGCAAGCCGCCGTCTACAGTTCCAATAGAAGAGACATAATTACTCTTTTGTGGAAAATGTTTTTCAAGTTTGTTTTATCCTCAAAAAATATACCGTAGTGAAATCATATTCGTGTAAAACAATTGGCCTTTAAACCCTACCCTTATTAAGGGGGACAGACAACTGTAGGCTTACACAAACTGACATTATGTGGCAGACAGAGAATTCAACACGGGAGTAAAGAGGAAGTTGAAACATTTTAGAGCGCCGCCGTGAGTACCATATGCATATTCACCGAAAAAAGAATAGGGAGGCTAGGAGGATAAAGTTGTAGACAGAGGTTCAAAAAGAAGGAAAAAACCCCATTACAACCAGGTTAACAAGCTAGGTGGAGCGTAGCTCGAAGGGTCATTGAGGTGTATATAAGCAGTTGCTTGCCACGGTAGGAGGGACTTTATTTATTTATTTTTTTCTTGAAAGTTAGGTAAAAGAAGGGTAGAGTAAAAGAAAAAGGTTGAAAAAGATTGTGAAGGTGTATGATGAATACCTTCAAAATCAAAGTGGGAATGGAAAGGTGAATCAGCAAAATGGAGGAAGAGGGGAGGGAAGACAACACTGCATGGTCGTGGGTGGTGTGAGGTAGGAAGGAATGTTTTCTTTTTACATTTTAAGACATTAAAAAGATGGTGTAGCGGCTACCGCTGGGTTTTCACAATCGCCTTGCACCTATCAAGGACGCGGAGCGATCACCATGCCGGGCTCGTCCAGGACGCCCGGGCAGGCCCGCGCTCAACTTGCCAGGCCTCGGTCGGGACGCCCGGGCATGCCCGGGCAGGCTCGCCCTCAACTTGCCAGGCCGCAGCCAGGACGCTGGGCCAGTGGGCCACGCCCCCTCTCGCCTTTCCTGGGCAAACGCTCCGGGATAATATGTATATATATTGCTGCCCGATAAACGGGCTTTTCAGAGTGCCTGAGTGTTTGGTTTGATTAAAGCAACTCGGATGAATTCCAGCTTTTTGTCACGTCCATTCTTCCGATCGACGTGGGAACCCCAGCTCCTTCAATGGTATAATTGAGAGGAACTGAAGGAGTAGTAACGGACTGAAAATAATAGAGAGAAAAGACAATAAAAAACTATCGTGTACTCAAACAAGGAAAAAACTAGGCCTCAAAGAACCTGATACGAAAAGTCCGATGACTACTCACAAATTTTAAAACAAAACTGAACTAGAAGCAAGCAGTAAATATGGAGACAACAAAATAACAGTAAAAACCACGACAAAAATGACCGGCAAAACATATCTTTGAGAAGATCGGCAGAGACGATAAAATCATGACCAAAACTCAAGTACCGGCCTGCTCTTGCTCCAACATGGGCCCTGGGCTCGATAGTAAAGCCCATAGTGACCCAGGCCCCACTTTCCTTGGAGGCTTCTTGTTTTTTTTGTGACGCTAGGTTTCATGGTTTTGGACGTATGGAGGAAACACACCAACTGACTGACACACTGACACACATTCTCTTTTATTATTACTAGAACACCCGCACACTACGGGAGCGACAGGAAGGGTCATTCCTATTTGGGGTATATAGATTACAGTCGATCTATGGTCGGGTCTCAAGAACATTGGGTGTGTTCATTTACCAAGTTTCTTGTGGAGAGATCACCAAGTGGTTTATGCATTCGAGCAAGCACTCCATTCAAAACCGTTAAGGAATGGGTGGCTTGGCAAACACTAGCTAGCAGCTTGGTAAAGGAGCACAACCGGGCTTCCTCCCTTTCAGTTTCGTGTTAAATAGCACGAGCGATTTTCAAAAGGCCGCCATGATAAAACGCCAGGTTAGCGCCAGGAAGGGTCATGTTATTAACCCAACCCTCTCCTCTCATGTCTCATGTCATCTCTATGTAAAACTTACCTCACGGATTTCAGGATTCCTCCAACTTTCTTTGTTTAGTGTTATAAACAGCATTGGCGACTGTTTACAAAGCTAATCATACGTGTTTGTGGTTTATAGCCGGCGGAGCCAGTGTTGTGAATGAACGCGTACGTATTATGTTGAAAAGCCAGATTTTGCTGGATCCCTTGAGAATTTCAAAGCTTTGATGCACCAAATCGCTCCATGGAGGCCGCCATCGACCGGATGCGGAAGTAAGCATAACAAAATTGCGAAAAAGTTCAATAGGAGTTTGTTTCACCCGTCTTTGTTTGATTCACAATCTTATGCACCTCTAGTTTGTAATTAAAATACTTTAAGACCAACCTCGTTCCCCGGGCCCCCACGGGCCCTGGTTATCTTCAACAAAAATTGTCACCAATTACCGGAACCAATGAGATTCGAGCATTTGAAAAAATATTTCAAAAAAGCTTTTTACCGCGTTTCGGAGGCTGAAAACGGGGTCAAATATTCTAAAATTGACGAATTTTTTTTTTTAAATCTCGCGGCCGTAGGGGATAGTTTTTCACGGCCGGAAATATCCGAAGTTGAGACGGAATTCACCGAATTAATCAAGAAGGAAATTGTATTAATTTTAATCTCATCCAGAATGCAAGTGGTGTCATTTTGAACTAGGTACGGTACCGACTACACCGACCTACCACCAACTACCTAACCTACTGATGCCATAGTGATGAGTAAAATAGTGGCAAGAGGCTTTGGCTTCGCCGGCTCATTGCGGCTTTGCAGTCGGGTACTAGTAATACTTTGCTTTCCAGCTTTGTTGCGTCAGATTTCCATTGGCGTTGTTTGGGTCGTGTTAAAATATTTGGAAAGTTTAATCCCTAAAAAATACCATGGTGTAATTTTTGAACGGTGCCATTTTGAACATGTGTGTGTGTGTATGTGTAGGAGGGTGTGTGGGAGGGGGGGGGGGCGTGTGGGGGAGGTTTACAGGGGTAGAAAATATCATGGTCCTGGATGGCGGTAACAAATTTGTTCTCTCCAGGGTCGAATTTGTTGTATTGGATCTGGTTCTGCCATGAAAGGTTGAGCATTGTGTCCGATATAGAACATGCCCAGTGTAGCTAGATTTGGAGGCCCAATTGGAAATGTAGCCTTCTTCAGATGAGTCATGGGATGTTGAAGCAAGATTGCACTATTCATCAGATGTTGCTCACTCCGGTTTGTGTGTTTGTGTGTGTGGTTGTATACTTGGCAAATTTTTTTTTTTTTTTTGCAAGTATGTTGATCAGTCCGGTTTGTGTGTGTGTTTGTTTGTGTGTGGTTTGTGTGTGTGTGTGTGTGTTTCTCTGTCTGCCTGCTCATTTATACTTGCCTACAGGTCACAATTTTAAACCAATCTTCACGAAACTTTACCAAATGGTAGAGTTCGTGGTGCGACAAAATCCTATATGTTTTTGGGGTCAAAAGGTCAACATAGGCCAAAGGTCAACCACTTTTTTCAAATTTCTAAAATCCTCAATTTTCATCCGATTGACTTGAAATTTGAATAAGATATACATATCGGCAAACTGAATTCAACCACCAACAATTTTTGAGATCAGCATAGGCCAAAAGGTCAACATAGGCCAAAGGACAACAACCATTTCAAATTTCTACAATCCTCAATTTTCATCTGATTGACTTGAAATTTGAATAGGATTTTCATGTCAGCTAACTGAATTCAACCACCAATTATTTAAGAGGTCAAAAGGATGCTCTACTGACTGCCATTCTGCTTTGTTCTCTTTTGCCAAGTGTCGTTCTATGAGTGATTTTTCATTTGTTACTTGCCGGAAAAGATTTCGGCAAGTATGTTGATCTGTTCGTTTGTCTGTCTGCCTGTTTGTCTGTTTGCAGCTAGTACGGATTCGTCACTTCCGTTTGGGGTTTTCCCCCACTTGACATGTTTCTGATATGTATTATTATTATTCTCAAAAGGTTTATTATTCAGGAACAGCTATCTAAAGTTAAAAAGGTTAACGTAAAATGATACAGGAAACCGACCCGGAAGAAAAAGGCGGTGAAGAAGAAGAAGGCGTGAGGACAGTGAAAGACGTGTCTTGAAGCTCCGTACGGAGCGTGGTTGAGCGAACGTCGCGAGTGAACTTTGAGTCCGTGAAAATAATTGTGCGATTGGTGTTATCACTGGAGGAGTGGAAAAGCCTGCGAAGTCAGGTATAGGCGTGATGTTCCGGAGAATCCTCGCCTAGAGGCTTTGGCTCGAGTAGAGCCGGCCGCCATTTTGGACCCTCGCGCGTCGTTCACTTGAAAAGGTTTCTGCCGCGTCCGCTGGTCTCACCCTCCGGTGGTCTGCCGGGGCTGAATGTGCACGAAAGCGGCGTCTGAAGATTGCACTGCGGTTCGCTGATTGAACGGTGCATGTGCACGTCTGGATCGCGTCTTTGGGAGTTCCCTTTCCACTGCCCTTTTGCTGTTGGTGTGGATCACGTGGCAGTCCACGCCTTGCCTACACCTCCTTACTCGCCATCGCCCCGTCGCCTCATCTCCGTTGTTATATTGAGGGGTTTTTGTTCCAGTCACCGGGAACGCAGTGAGTTATGTGACTCAGTGGTGGTACCATCCTAAGATATATTGATTGTCTGGATTTGCTATTATTTATTGGTAATGTTATTCTTGTGTGGTTTTTAATATATTATTGGTTTATTTATACCCATTGGTGTGGTTTCCTTATCGATTTCGACACAGAATAATATATATTTTTCTGCCGTGACTCCTCCCGGGGTTCGGAGGTATACCGAGACAAGGTCGGGGAGGAACACGTAACAGAAATTGGGGGCTCGTCCAATTGACTCGTGGGCTCGAAATTGGGTCTGCGTCCGGGATCTAATTCCCTAAATTTCGTCTGGGAAAGAATTCCCAAATTTGGAACTTGTTCCAACATTCCCAAATTTTTCCCCAAAAAAAAAAAATTTTTTTATATTTCTTGTGTGAAGGTTAACAGGTGTTAACAATAGTCACCATGGAGTTTGATGCAGAGAAGTTTGCAGTGACCCCTAGTGAAGCACAGTTCAGAGCGTTAGTAAAATCGGACCTCTTGAAATTGGCCAAACATTTTAGCTTGGAGGTCCGAACTAATATGAAGAAGGCAGAGATGCAGACAGTGGTGATACAATCTATGGTGGGATTAGGAACATGGGAAGAGGTAGCCTGGGATTGGTTACCCGAGGAACCAGAAGATGAGGAACTCTGGAAACTGGAGTTGCAATTGCAGAGCCAGGAAAGGTTAAAAGCAGAGGAAAGGAAAGCAGAAAAGGAAAGAGCAGAACAGGAACGAGAACTCCAGGAAAGGTTAAAAGCAGAGGAAAGGAAAGCAGAAGAGAGAAGAGAAGAGAAACAAGCAGAGGAAAGGAGAGAGGAAAGAGAACTCCAGGAAAGGGTAGAAAAGGAAAAAGCAGAGGAAAGGAGAGTTGAAAGAGAACTCGAGGAAAGAAGAGCAGCACAGGAAAGAACTCCAGGAAAGGTTAGAAAGGATGAAAGCAGAGGAAAGGAGAGTTGAAAGAGAACTCGAGGAAAGAAGAGCAGCACAGGAAAGAGAACTCCAGGAAAGGTTAGAAAGGATGAAAGCAGAGGAAAGGAGAGTTGCAAGGGAACTCGAAGCAGAGGAGAAAAAAGCTGAAAGGGAGTTAAAGGCACACAAAATGGTGCTTCAGCAGGAAATTAAAGCCAAGGAGCTGGATTTAATGAGAGAACAAGGAGAGGTACCATCCATGCCGACTGGTTCGACAACTAGTCAGAACACCTGGGATGTTGGCAGACCTGTGAGGCTGGTTCCACCCTTCAATGAAAAGGAGGTAGCCAATTTTTTTTCACACTTTGAGAAAGTGTCTCAACTGCTAAAATGGCCTGAGGAGGCCTGGACCATATTAGTGCAAAGTGTTCTGGTGGGTAAAGCTCAAGATATTTATTCAGCTTTACCGATTGACTAATGTGCAGATTATGAGATAGTGAAGAAAAACATTCTCAAAGCCTATGAATTGGTCCCGGCAATCTCAAAGCCAAAGCGGCAAAAATTCCGGAATGTCAGGAGAAGGGAGAGTGAGACCCATGTGGAGTTTGCCAGAATGAATGAAACCATGTTTGACAGGTGGTGTCATTCCAAAGGGGTTGGGAAAGACTTCACCTAGCCCGTCTTCACGCTGTTGAAACCAAAGCGTTCAGAATCATTGGAATCTCCCGCGATGAAGCTAACTCCAAGGGCCTTTCACTCACTCACCACAGGCAGGTTAGGTTGGTGGTCTTTCCGTCTTCTACCGACTCCTCTCTGGCCTTGCCCCCCCAGCCCTCTCTGGGCTCTGTCCCCCAAATATTCCTACAGGTCGCACAAGATCTGCCTGCAACCCTCTTATGGTTAAACTGCCAAAATCAAGACTTTCTGCTCACCTTCACTCCTCTTTTCTCCCGCCTCTGGAACAAACTCCCTCACTCTCTTCAATCCCACTCCACCCTCCAGGTCTTTAAAACAGCTGTTCACCACCATCTCTTATCCTCCCCCATCCAAAACCTTGATCTTTTCTACCCCCGCTAATTTCGGTCCCCTTGTGTTTTATACCTCCCCCCCCCCCCCCCCCTTCCCACACCTCCTGCCTCCAAGCCCTCTCCCTCCCACACTTCTCCCTGCTCTCAAATGTTGTGGTTGTGTGCTTCCCCTTCTCTCCCCATCTTGTCTTCCGCTCCCTCTTTTTGTATATTTTGTTTGTCTGGTTGATTTGTTTGTGAAATAAATGTTAGCTCTTTCACGAGCCTCGATTCAGTAAACAAAAAACAAACAAAAAAAAACAAAAAACTATTGCGACAATTGATCCTGGTGGAGGAATTCCAACAGTGTGTCCACGAGGACATTAAAGTTCATCTGGAGGAAAGGAAAGTACCAAAGTTGTATGAGGCAGCAGCCATGGCTGATGACTATGCCTTAACCCACAGGATGGGGTTCCACAAACCTAACTTCTCACCTAGACCTAGCCAGGGGAGCTATGGTACATCAGGGGCGGAGAACGAAAATTCATGGGGGCGGCCTCGAGATGAGTACGAGGACCGCTCTGATACCACGACTTCGAGGAATCCGAAGACAAGAGTTCCAAGGCAGACTTACCCTCCTGGGGCCTCGAGGCAAACCACGAGGTTCTCCTCCGGGCCTACTTGCGCTTTTTGCCATAAACCTGGACACTTGATGTCCCACTGTTATGCTCTAGGAAAGGAAAATCAGGAGCGGAGTTCGACTAGTACCACTCCGAATGCAATGGCAAATGTGAGTAATCACCCTCAAAAGGGTTACCAACCATTTATTTCAGAGGGGTTTGTGTCACTGGTTGGAGCCTCGACTAACCGGAGACCTGTTAGGGTATTGAGGGACACCGGAGCACATAAATCTTTAATGCTTCAAGGCATCTTGCCATTGTCAGAGGAGACAGCAACTGGTGATAGTGTTCGTTTACAAGGGATTGGTGGCTGTGTTAGAGCTCCACTTCATGCCATCCATTTGGAGTCCGATGTGGTGTCAGGACCGGTCACCGTAGGTTTACAAGCCACTCTTCCTGTAAAGGGAGTATCTGTTGTTATCGGGAATGATTTGGCCGGTGGTCAAGTTTATGGTAACCCGGTGGTTGTTAAAAATCCCAGTAGGGAAAATAACACCACACCAGTTAGGGAGGCCGACAAATTTAGCAAGTTATTTGTAGGTGGACTGAACTTCAAAACAAAGGAAGATGTTCTGGAGTCTGCCTTCAGCAAATATGGACCACTTTTGGAAGTGCTGCTGATAAAAGACAGGGAGACACAAAAGTCAAGGGGGTTTGGCTTTGTCACGTTTGAAAACTCAAATGACGCCAGAGAGGCAGAAAAGGATCTGAATAGCAAAGAGTTGGAGGGTCGGACCATATCAGTAGGAAAGGCATTTCATAGGTGTCGTGGGAGCTACAGAAGAGGACAACGGAGTAGTAGTGAGGGTGGTGGCCGCAATCGATATTATTATGGAGGCTCCCAGAGTTACGGCAGCTCCCGAAGGAACGATTACCAGAGTAGTGGCCGAGAAGGAGACCGCTATTCATGTGACTACAGTGACAAGCGGTCCCACCGTAATTATTATGAAAGTTCGGAAAAGTTGAAGCACTGAATGCTGCGGAGCCGCCGAGCCAGGATTCCTACACGGATTAACCGTGAACGCCACGTTCCTAAAGGCGTCCATGTAGTGAACTTCCCTACACGGACTAACCGTGAACTCCATGTTCCTAAAGGCGTCCATGTAGTGAATACTTCCAGGCCTCACCACCCAACCACCCTGGAACCTGGCTTTCAGCTCGGCCTCCCAGGGAAAAGTGCTGCAGACTTGCTTGACTTGGGATTTTGATCACAACCCCTTAACCGTCATTCAAAAAATGAAAAAAGATAAAAATCAGAGGTTGTCTGCAAAGAAAGTTTTCGCTGTGTTCAAACTTTCTTTCTCGAGGAGGGGAAGTGTTACGGATTTGTCACTTCCGTTTGGGGTTTTCCCCCACTTGACATGTTTCTGATATCATGTCTTATTATTATTATTCTCAAAAGGCTTATTATTCAGGAACAGCTATCTAAAGTTTAAAAGGTTAACGTAAAATGATACAGGAAACCGACCCGGAAGAAAAAGGCGGTGAAGAAGAAGAAGGCGTGAGGACAGTGAAAGACGTGTCTTGAAGCTCCATAAGGAGCGTGGTTGAGCGAACGTCGCGAGTGAACTTTGAATCCGTGAAAAGAATCGTGCGATTGGTGTTATCGCTGGAGGAGTGGAAAAGCCTGCGAAGTCAGGTACATGCGTGAGGTTCCGGAGAATCCTCGCCTAGAGGCTTTGGCTCGAGCAGAGCCGGCCGCCATTTTGGACCCTCGCGCGTCGTTCACTTGAAAAGGTTTCTGCCGCGTCCGCTGGTCTCACCCTCCGGTGGTCTGCCGGGGCTGAGTGTGCACTAAAGCGGCATCTGAAGATTACACTGTAGTTCGCTGATTGAATGGTGCATGTGCACGTCTGGATCACGTCTTTGGGAGTTCCCTTTCCACTGCCCTTTTGCTGTTGGTGTGGATCACGTGGCAGTCCACGCCTTGCCTACACCTCCTTACTCGCCATCGCCCCATCGCCTCATCTCCGTTGAGTTATCGAGAAATTGAGGGGTTTTTGTTCCAGTCACCGGGAACGTAGTGAGTTATGTGACTTAGTAGTGGTACCATCCTAAGATATATTGATTGTCTGGATTTTCTATCATTATTGGCAATGTTATTCTTGTGTGGTTTTTAATATATTATTGGTTTGTTTATACCCATTGGTGTGGTTTCCTTATCGATTTCGACACGGAATAAGAAATATTTTTCTGCCATGACTCCTCCCGGGGTTCGGAGGTATACCGAGACCAGGTCGGGGAGGAACACGTAACAGCAGCACTACGTCTACTACGCACTCTCGTCTGCAGCACTACGTTGCACGTAGAATCGCCAAACTTTGCACACGTATTTGGCTTGCCCTCTAATATAGTGCCAAAATGATGGTCATCGGTCACGTGGTTCGGCCGCCATCTTGGAAAAACCGAAAAACTTTGCACCTCTATATCTCCGAAAGTGCTGAACAGAAAGAATTGAGACATGGCTCATTGTAAAGAACTCTCTATGGGGAATAAATTATGTTTATGATGACCATCGGTCACGTGGTTCGGCCGCCATATTTGTTCTAAATGGCCGATAAAAAAGTACATTCCAGCAAGTCCTCGGTCTCTGACCGATTTTTCATTTGTTTGTTTGTCTGTTTGTCCGCACAGAACAAGTACGCTTTTCTCTGCAACCGTTGGTCCGATAAGATATGTCGGCGAATTGAATTCAACCACCAACTATTTTTGAGATCAGCATAGGCCAAACGGTCAACATATGCCAAAGGTCAACAACCATTTCAAATTTCTAACGTCCTCAATTTTCATCCCATTGACTTGAAATTTGAATAGGATTTACATATCAGCGAACTGAATTCAACCACCAACTATTTTTGAAATCGCCATAGGTCAAAAGAGCAACATAGGCCAATGGTCAACAACAATTTCAAATTTCTAAAATCCTCAATTTTCATCCGTTTCACTTGAAATTTGAATGGGATTTACATATCAGTGAACTGAATTCAAACACCAACTATTTTTGAGATCAGCATCGGCCAAAAGGTCAACATCATAAGCCAAAGGTCAACCATATTTTTCAAATTTCTGAAAGCCTCAATTTTCATCCGATTGACTTGAAATTTGAATTGGATTTTCATGTCAGCTAACTGAATTCAACCACCAATTATTTAAGAGGACAAAAGGATGCTCTACTAACTGCCATTCTGCTTTGTTCTCTTTTGCCAAGTGTCGCTCTATGAGTGATTTTTCATTACTTGCCGGAAAAATTTTTCCGGCAAGTATGTTGATCTGTTCGTTTGTTTGTCTGTCTGTTTGTCTGTTTGTCTGTCTGTTTGTCTGTCTGTTTGCAGCACTGCGTCTACACCGTTGCACGGAGAATCGCCAAACTTTGCACACATATTGGTCTTGCCCTGGAATAGACTGTGCCCAATTGATGACGTCATCGGTGACGTGGTTCGGCCGCCATCTTGGAAAAACCGAAAAACTTTGCACCTCTATATCTCCGAAAGTACTGAACAGAAAAAATTGAGACATGGCTCATTGTAAAGAACTCTCCATGGGGAATAAAATATGTTAATGATGACATCATCAGTCACGTGGTCGGCCGCCATCTTGGAAAAACGGCAAAACTTTGCACCATGAAATCTCCAAAAGTGCTGAACAGAAAAAATTGAGACATGGCTCATTGTAAAGAACTCTCCATGCGGAATAAAATATGTTAATGATGATGTCATATGTCACGTGGTCGGCCGCCATCTTGGAAAAACGGCAAAACTTTGCACCGCTATATCTCCAAAAGTGCTGAACAGACAAAATTGAGACATGGCTCATTGTAAAGAACTCTCCATGGGTAATAAAATTTGTTAATGATGATGTCATATGTCACGTGGTTCGGCCGCCATCTTGGAAAAACCGAAAATTTTTGCACCTCCATATCTCTGAATGTGCTGAATAGAAAAAATTGGGACATGGCTCATTGTAAAGAACTCTCCATGGGGAATAAAATATGTTAATGATGATGCCATCGGTCACGTGGTTCGGCCGCCATCTTGGAAAAACGGCAAAAACTTTGCACCACTATATCTCCAAAAGTGCAGAATGGAAAAAATTGAGACATGGCTCATTGTCAAGAACTCTCCATGCGGAATAAAATATGTTAATGATGACGTCATCGGTCAGGTGGTTCGGCCGCCATCTTGGAAAAACCGAAAAATTTTGCACCTCCATATCTCCGAAAGTGCTGAACAGAAAAAATAGAGACATGGATCATTGTAAAGAACTCTCCATGGGGAATAAAATATGTTAATGATGACGTCATCAGTCACGTGGTTCGGCCGCCATCTTGGAAAAACCGAAAAACTTTACACCTCCATATCTCCGAAAGTGCTGAACAGAAAAAATTGAGACATGGCTCATTGTAAATATCTCTCCATGGGGAATAAAATATGTTAATGATGACGTCATCAGTCACGTGGTTCGGCCGCCATCTTGGAAAAACCGAAAAACTTTGCACCTCCATATCTCCGAAAGTGCTGAATAGAAAAAATTGAGACATGGCTCATTGTAAAGAACTCTCCATGGGGAATAAAATATGTTAATGATGATATCATCGGTCACGTGGTTCAACCGCCATCTTGGAAAAACCAAAAAACCTTGCACCTCAATATCTCCAAAAGTGCTGAATAGAAAAAATTGAGACATGGCTCATTGTAAAAAAACTCTCCATGGGGAATAAAATATGTTAATGATGACGTCATAGGTGCCTCCCTTATGACGTCATAATTACATTTAACTCTGTCTGCAATATAACAGATGTTCTCAGCTTCATCAGTCGTAATTTCTTTGTAATCGTTGATCCAAACACCACTCACTTTTGGTATTTAACTAAAAACAAGTCACATCCAGGAATCAAGATCGACCTGACAAAGAACAATACTAGAGATACTTTCTGACCAGTTTCAGCCATTCTAGAATGTCATTGAACTTTCAACTGAGTCGATTGAATGTTATGAAGGCTGTGTCCACTAGCACTGAGGAGAAAATCAAAGGTTGTGAAGAGTAAGATCACACAAGTGCATTATATGCAAGATGAGATACTATCTTTAATACAGATGCTCAGAACACATGTGCACAACATACTACTCTGTACCAGAAAAGTGAAATGTGATATTGAGTGTATGTCAAAACCATATTCTGATTCCCACCGAACTAAAATCACCATGCTGGACGTGTAAAATGTAAATCACATGATGTAAAATCACAAATGATGTAAAATCACACTCATTTTCAGGTATTTTAACAAAGGGTAGTCAACATTGTACAACACTAATCAAGTCACATACAGTATAGTATCACACCAGAGGTCATTGGTGTTACAAGATTCAGATGACGAGATCATTCACTGGTCATGATTGACACCATTGGGTTTAGCAGTTCTAGAGAATTTGATATAGCTTCTGATGAAGAAGTGTATCCAATTTGAAGTGTTGCTGTTCATGTATTTTGAACTCATCTTTCCAGAGACAACCATTCAACCTTTATTGGATCACATACAGATTGATAGACTTGTGACTGTCTCACTGGAGGAAGTTCACATGTATCAATATTTAATTACTGATGTTAATTACAATCAGGTAAATATTTGATAATGTAGCTCTGTCTGGGCTAAGATATGTAATGTACTGTTTGAAATCATAGTATGCTGTCATATATGTCATGCTTGCGGAGAATATCTGCTATAACAACTTACAACGACATCAATTATGTCTCATGAACCATTCATGTACACTCTGTGGTGACAAAAGTCATGTCATGATCAGAATAGTACGTATCATGCACGTCCATGTGAACTTGTTCCGGTTCATTTTTATTGAAATATATGTGATCTATCATTGTACCTCTATCTGTTGTTGCCTGGTTAATACATTGTTTGAATCCATAGCGTTGCATGAGCTTTGTCAACTCTGTTTGTCTTTGGTTTGTCAAATCATCATTGAAGTCACCAAGTATGATTGTTGGCACATGTAACGGCATCAAATCAAGAAGACTACTTAGTTGTAGCAAGAAGGTTTTCATTGGGAATGATGGTTTCCTATAAACTACAGCAACAACAAAACGTGATTTCTGCGTTTCTAAAACTATCGCTTTTGACTCCAATCCTTTCACAGATATCAGTTCTAGTTCTTTAGGTTGCAGATCAGTCAGTGCACATATCATCACTCCGTGCAAATTACCATGATCATGCATGCTTGGAATATTTTGTCTGAAAACTGTATATCCATATTTCTCAGCAAATTCATCAACATTATGATCATCTGTCAGATAGGTTTCAGTGAAACACATAACATCTGTTTCAGCTAAAATTTGATTTTCTCTATGACTCATCAGGTCTGCTAATTTCTCTAGGAAATAATGGATATTTAAGTGACCCACTGTTATCCAGTCAGGTTTGTGCAAGGTCAAAAGATTTAACTCTTCCATTGACAATGTATTAACACGCATTTCATTAATTTCATGTTCCAATTTATCATTAGCTTTTATTCCAGCTGAATCAAAGTCAAGTATATGCAAACCAAGCAGAGTCTTCACTCGACTGAATGCCACATATGCTTGTCCTTTTCCAAATCGTTTTGCACCCTTCATGCTGACAACAATTTCATCCACTGTGAGACCCTGACACTTATGAATTGTTACTGCCCAAGCCAGTGTAAGCGGGAATTGTCTTCTGGAGATTTGCGCTGCCTTCCTGTTTCCTTTTTCAAATTTCCCTTCGTGTCTTTTGATTGGAACTGCATTGGGATATCGGTCTTTCCACTGACTTCCAGAAATAGCACTTGTACCTACATTTTCGTTGTCAAATTTCACCAGAACTATAGCAACTCCTTTGTTTGTATTTTCTATGATACTTTCAACAGTTCCAATTACACCATTAACAAGTCCATCTCCAGTATCCACATTATATGTGAGCATCACTCGTGCACCAATTGCCAAAATGAGAGTCGTATGAAGACCAGCAGTTTCAGAACGTTTCTGTGAAGTTGGTATTCTTTCCAAATTTAGTTGTCCTGTGCTGTCCGTTTTGTCATCTGATGCATGAATGTAAATACGCTGTTTAGGACTTGGTGCAAGTTTCTCCAATTTTGCCATATTCCTGTCATCAACATCACAGTTGAATGCAAATACGTGGAGTACATCGTGTGGGTAATTTGGATCATCTAAACTGATTTCTCTAGATTTCAATACATCCAGATCTCTATTTGTACATTTCCCAACTCTAACACGGCAAAGCAATTCTGCAAATGCACAGTCATCTTTCTGACGCATAACTTCATCCAACTCATGTATTTTGAACTCTTCTTTCCAGAGACAACCATTCAACCTTTCGACTGGATCACGTACAGGTTGATATATTTGTGACTGTCTCACTGGAGGAAGTTGATACAAATCTCCAACTGCAAGAATACACACATTACCAAAATATATTGAATCTCCAGTAACTCCTTTAATTTCCTCTAGACGCTTGTGGATGTTCAACAACATATCTGATCCAACCATGGAAATTTCATCAATGATAACCAAGTGCAGATGTTCCAGCTTGGATCGTAGAGAATTCAGTTTCTCAAATGACAGATGGTCACCTTCTTTCCCATACTTAGTTGTTCGGAGAAGCAGCGCTGAGTGAACGGTCATTCCTCCAATATTAAATGCAGCAACTCCTGTAGGAGCAGTCAACAACACCGTGACATCTGTTGGTTTTATCCCACCTGACGGTGCTAACAACTTTCTAGTGTCTGAATGTATCAGTTTTATCACATGACTTTTTCCAACACCACCAGGACCACTCAAGAAAAGTCTGTATGGTTTTACAGTTTTACCCTGTTTCATTGCTATTACGGCAGCTTTGCACCACTGTCTGTGATAAAAAACGATCTCTGACTGTTTCACATTGAGTCTACGAATCATTTTTCGATATTCTGAGGGTGACATAAGCTCTCGGTCAGCTTCAGCTTGATAACGTGCTACAAGTTCTGATGTCTGGATACATTTTGGCGATTCAATCATGTTGGCATTTGCATCAAGATCTTCCTGGTCAATATCCCTCTCCACATCAATGTCTTCATTTATATCTTGCAAATTGTTATGCTCAGCACCGGGTGCAATGTTTGCCCATGCGTGTTCCGGTGGTCCATATTCTGCATGATCATGCATAGCTTGATCGATTAGTTCCAAATTTTGTGTGAATTTTGCCTCATTTTCACATATGGCATCGGCAACGGCAAAATAATGAGAAGCATAATCAGGAAAGCCTGCAGTCAGATCAACATCCTCATTTCTCCATGGTAAATATAGCATCAGTTTTGCTCGATAGAAGTTACTGGAGTCTTTTTCAAAACTAAACTTTCTAAATCGAATTACTGCTTCACATCGACGTTTATGCATTGTTCCTTTGCCATCTTTCAACTTGATGTACTTCGGGAGTCTATCTCTGTCAGCTAATCCTGCCTGTTCTTGATCCATTTCTAATACCACAGGAACACTGTCATCTATCTCTTCACCTCTGTCACAATGACTAACCGTATAATTGGCAGCAAAATCAGCAAGGCACAGGTTTTCCAATATGTTAGGCCTTGAAGCATATCTTATGATGATGTTACTTTGGAATATATCCTCATCTCCATCATCCAGATCATCAAGCTCTTTTTGTGGTTTCAGCACAGCTGATCGTTCTGTTTTTGCATCAGTATTGACAAACAACACCTGTCTACTGAATTTCTTCATTGGCATTGACAAAATTCGATACACAGCTTCTTGTGCACTTACTTCACGATGGTTCAAGAATACTGATCCCACACGTCTCAACATTGTTTTGATGTCCTGATCTTTGTATTCTTTGCACACTTGTTTCAATAGCTCTCCTACACCTTTTTCATTCTTGGTCATGTAAGCAGCTACATACATAACACATGCATATGCATCAACAATGAACTGGATATCAATGTTTGCTTGCCATGCTTTCAATACAGTAGGATTGTATGGATTAACATTAACTTCAGAAGGGTTTCTCCTCAGCAGTATATGTTTGCCTTTCTCAGAAACTGGCAACGCATTTGCATAAAGTTCTTCTGGTACATTCGCCATATCCAACAGTTTTGTCATACTAACATTCTTTGGGGTACTTTCATCGGACAATACCTCTTTCACTTTGCTGAGAACACACTTGGCACTTTCCTTGACCAGTTTTGAATTTTGTTCATCTGGTTCTCTGGCAATGATAGTTCTTGAACTCGGTGGTTTTGGGTATTTGAATCGACAACAACCCTTTTTTCTACAGTAAGACGAGTGACTATGGACTTGCAACCTTTCAACTAATGTGTGTAGCACAGGATCATCATCTGGCAGAGCACAAGATACATGTTTGTCCATGAAAGATGCAACAGCTTCATCAGATGCAACATCTAATTTTGGTGCATTTTTTACCCAAAGTAATGTGTGAGCATGAGGAGATCCACGAGCTTGAAATTCTATACGGATCACATAGTCAACAATCTCACCTAGTGGATGAGCATTCGATTTCAGTACATCTCTGAACAAAAGCTCTAATCTGTATTGAAACTGGCGTGCAGCAGTGACAGGGTTTGATCTCAACCACATTGATCTATCTGCAAATGACATAATTTTCACATCATCGTCACTCAGTATTGTACCATACTGTCGAGCTATTGGTTGAATTACATCAGGCCATTGCATGTCGGCAGCAGATACTGTGAAAAACCATGTAGGATTACCTACTTGTCGAACCATGGCGAGTACATCATAAAATACAGTTTGAAAGTAGGCCTGTGTCCCTCTAACATTCTTCAGGATTCTATATGCATGGTCAGATTGTATAAGTCTACTCATGTGTTCAACACTTTTCGCCATACCAGCTGTGAGTCTTTTGCCACGAAAGTGTTTGCCACTAGCTCTACGAAACATGAAGTGATTGATATCACTCTGAACTTGTTTGCTTTCAGTAGCATATTGTGCACTAAGGAGATATTCAATTGATTTCGCAAATCGTCCATCTACATCAAGTAGTCTTTGGTTGAAGTATTTTCGTGGAGTTAAATGAATTGGTCGATCAGTTGTCAGTGCATTTGATCCATCTGGATATTTATCTGGATGTGACAATTCCTCAAAATTAGGATCACTCAGAAGTGGCATTGGCTTCTCGTTATCTCCTGGTGCAACACTTATCAATTTGTTTACTAATTCTGGATTTTCATTCATCATGCTGGTTTCATATGGCAAGCCGCAAACTTTAGAAGCTTCTTCAAAAGCATGCTCATCTTCAGCAACTAGTTCCTCATCAGAGTCATCACTTTCTGTGTTTTCCTTAGTCACAGTTGTCTTTCCATCACACGTTTCAGTCTCCAAAGATGATGCCACTCTACTCGTGTCAGACATATTAACATGTTTTTCAAGCACTTCGTCATTTGACAAGGATACACTTGTACCATCGCATACAGAGTATGGCTCAAACACAACATAGTGAGATTGACCAATCAATCCAAGATGAAATTCCTTATCACTGTGATATCTGGAACATACAGTGTGCATGGTAGAGCTTGACGTTGCATGAACATAAACAGTGAATGAAAACATATCTGCCAGTGCCTGTAGTGTTACGTGGTCTCCCCATTGATTTCCATATTGAACTTCATCAATGTACCTTATCCATTGCAACTCTCTTTGTGTTTCGATATCCAGTATTTCCCTGATAGCTCTATCATGTTCCGTTGGTTGCTCAGTATCAGCATTAGACAAATTTTCTGTTGCTATCCTGGCTGATATAAAGTCACGATAATTCTCAGCATTTGTGGTCATGAAATCAGCAACTTGTTCACGCAACAAAACTGGGTTACATGTAGTCACTCCTAGCCTGTCAAGGTGGTAACAAACAGAATAGAACATACAATTGCCATCACGTGGAACGTCAACAATATTCATCCTGTTTTTCCTAGCTAAGACATTCAACTTTGCATAGTCTGTCTGACAATGTTGTGGCAGATCTGACATTGATACATCAATCACAAATGTTGGTTGTTTTTCTTCTGAACAGCCCTGTGCTACACTTTCTGAACTATGGTCAGTAGAGCCAGGTGTTGATTGTGTTTCACACGAACTTTGTTTTCGTTTCTTCAAGCTAGGATCATCACAGCTAATTGCTTGCCAAAGCTCAACGTCATCATGTGCAGCATCACAGGCCCAGTTTTCATTGATTTCAATATTTGTGTAATGAGGGTTGTCTAACTTTAACCTGCGCAAAGCATTCAAAACTCTATCAGCATGTACATAATCATACATATAATGAGAGGAATGTTTCAGACTCCGTTTCAACTTCATGGGCACTATCTGTGATTCAGATGGCAATCGTGGGAACAGTTTACAAACAGCATCTAATTTTGATGGCACGTTAACTGCAGGACCATGTATACCATGTTGTTTTCCTCTTGGTAAACCAACCATTTTCATGAATGGGATTCTTTGCGATATCAATCTTAGTTCCAGCGCATTTAGGTCTTTCAGTTCACGTGGCTGTTGTTGTAGCGACAAGTTATTAGCCTTTGATTGTGCAGGCATTTTTCCTGTCTTCAGAGTCAAATCACATGTTCTACATATCCACTCTTGGCCATCATGCGACTTTAATCTATATGAAAGTACATCATTGAACAAACTGCTGGAACACTTCTTGTATCTATCTTCATTCAAGTGTATAACTGTCATTCTGTACATTAAACGGTGACATGAACAACATATATAATTTGCAGAATCCTTAACATTTTTCAAAAACTCTGAAATCACTGTTTCATTTTCTGGGATTACGTTAATCTTCACTTCTCTAATGATTCTCATTGATTTTTTCACATTTTCCTGTCTCAGTTTTCTCTTCTCTGGTGTTTCATTCTCACGAATGTGTTGCATTGAACTTTTCACTGTTCTCTGTCTTTTAACTCTCTTCTCTGTTGTTTCATTTTCCCTTGATTCTGTATGTTTCTCTTGATCTGTGTTCTGCCTCAGTTTTGTCTTTTCTGTTGTTTCGTTTTCCCTTGATTCTGTATGTTTCTCTTGATCTGTGTTCTGCCTCAGTTTTCTCTTCTCTGGTGTTTCATTCTCACGAATGTGTTGCATTGAACTTTTCACTATTCTCTGTCTTTTAACTCTCTTCTCTGTTGTTTCGTTTTCCCTTGATTCTGTATGTTTCTCTTGATCTGTGTTCTGCCTCAGTTTTCTCTTCTCTGGTGTTTCAACCTCACGAATGTGTTGCATTGAACTTTTCACTGTTCTCTGTCTTTTAACTCTCTTCTCTGTTGTTTCATTTTCCCTTGATTCTGTATGTTTCTCTTGATCTGTGTTCTGCCTCAGTTTTGTCTTTTCTGTTGTTTCGTTTTCCCTTGATTCTGTATGTTTCTCTTGATCTGTGTTCTGCCTCAGTTTTCTCTTCTCTGGTGTTTCATTCTCACGAATGTGTTGCATTGAACTTTTCACTGTTCTCTGTCTTTTAACTCTCTTCTCTGTTGTTTCATTTCCCCTTGATTCTGTATGTTTCTCTTGATCTGTGTTCTGCCTCAGTTTTCTCTTCTCTGTTGTTTCGTTTTCCCTTGATTCTGTATGTTTCTCTTGATCTGTGTTCTGCCTCAGTTTTCTCTTCTCTGGTGTTTCATTCTCACGCGATTTTCTCATTCTTAACTTAGACTCTTCTCTTCTTTGAGCAGTGCTTTTGCCTTTTGGTTTACCCATGATAAACTTCCGAATTTACAAAAAAATTGGAAGATATTTATATCGATGTGTGCTTAAAATGTAATTTGTGCAGTAAATCAACAAAATCAGACTTTATTTAAAGTCGGTTTTTTTCGTAACTTTTCGTTTTTCTTTAAACCTTTTGTTTAGGACAAAGATGATGTGAAATTTGCTATGGATTTTGGTGACTTTTCTCTTTTTGATGAGGTGCGATGGAGTTTGATAATGGCAGGACCACGCGTGATAACGATATGAAGAATGATACCAGGAACAGCACCTGAAAAGAGAAAAAAAACACAAATAAGAATATTTGTAAGTTTATATTAATTTCTGAATTGGTATTTATTTTACGACGTTTGGACGAAGGCAATTCTACCCGTCATCTAACGCCCTTGCATCGGGTGACACAATTGTGAATTCAGAATTCAGTAAACATGGTTCAGTAGTGAAAACCTCAATTTTTCAACCAGGATGAAAAACAAAACTTGCTTCATGCCGGGCCTGGGTTTGAACACACGGCCCTCCAGTTAGTCTGCTGTATCCGGTTTATAGGAAAATCAGATATGATTTCTTTCATTGCCCTATACCACAAACATGTTATACCTAATAATGAAGCCTGCAGAAGTAATGGTAACTTCGCCCCCAAAACTGTCATTTTAGATCATATAAACCGCCCTAAAATTGGCCCTTTGGATCTGTACGAATGTGTAGCATTCGTACCACGTTCTGTCCCTTTGGATGATTCAACAGCACCCATACTGCTTGGGTACCTAGTAAGGTCCTAAACCTGCTACATGCATGATTAGAAAAGATGATTTTCGAGAAATGATAGTTTGAAATTCCAATGATAAAGTCCAATTTGAAGTTTCAGAAAATTCAAAAACAGACAAATTCCAAAAATTATCTACTACTTTGAGGGGAGGAGCCCATACAATCAGTGTAACAAGTATTGAAAGAATCCACAATGAGCTCTTTGAGAAGATACACTTTGAAAAAAGTTGATAAGACACCGGCAGACAGATGACAGACGATGCCGGACGAATGAGTATCGGAAAAGCTCTGCTGACTATCACCACAGCAGATCTAAAAACTCTCACCAAAGTCAGCAGGTGATGTCAAGCGTTCGGCAAACAACTGTTCGGCAAACAAGTACAAAACTGCACCTGCAAAGAAAAAGTGAATATTCTCCATCACCAAAAAACAATATTTTCCATTAAGATCAACATTGAAACAATTGAACTAATCATTCGAGCAGTTCCAACCACTTGAATATTATTTACACAACTGTATTTATTTGCAAATCGCAGATGTAACTTTTGAGATATCAATTAGCTATTTCATAGGTATATTTATACGACAGGGGAACTAAAAATATAACATACAAGCATAGACACATTCAAAGTACATCGCCCCCACTTCAAATAAATAAATATCCTCCAGCGCGGCATTGCCGGGGCACCTTCGGCCTTCGGCGCCCGGCAATACCGCCGTGCAGCTCATAGACACTGTATTGGGATATCATATCTGATCATATCGGGATATCATATCATAGACAACATATCATAGACAACATATCATATCATAGACAACAGCGGGATATGATAGACAACATATCCTTTGGCGTCCGCTGATGCTGCACCGCGTGCATTGTGTACAAATGCACTTCTGAGGTAAATGTGCACAAATAATACTTCGGAGAGTGACATCGGCGGGCAATGAGATATCGTGTTATAATATCGATTTTAGCCCGACAACTCAATGGTGAAAAATCACTTTAAAATTATCTGATCCGGATCCGGATTCGAAACGTCATCAAAATTGAATCACTTCTTTCTTGTCAGACACCCAACCAGTCCACCAAGTTTCGCCCAAATCTGTCCACAACATTTTGAGATATCCCGCTATGTATCGTTTTTGGCCCTATCTCCCAATGGTGAAGAATCACTTAAAAAATGATAGCAGCCGGGTCCGGATCTTCACCAAAATCGAATCATTTCGTCCTTGTCATATATGACATATGCTACCTCTCCGACAGATTCCGTCCAAATCCGCCCACAACTTTTTGAGATATCTTGTTCACAGACAAACAGACAAACAGACATGGGTAACACAGACACAGACACATAACACATCCTTCACCCACCTTCGATAGCAGGGGTAAATATGATTTATGGGTGAATATAATTTATGGGTAAATATGAATTATGAGTGAATGTTATGCCAGTAAATATGGGTAAATATGGCTAAATATTATGCAAGTGACCAAGCGGAGTGTGGGGGAGGGGGGGAGAGGGTGGAGGGGTTGTGGGGTTGTGGGGAGGGTGAGGGGAGATTTGTAATCGCATCTTTTTGAACTTCTGAATGAAGTGAATGTGTATAAAAAAAGCTTTTCTAAGGTGAATGTGTATATAAAATCTCAGTCTCACAATTTCCTCGCGTGCTTTAGTACGGAGCTCCACCAGGGTTAAGACCGAGTGTCTCAGTAACGTCCTTTCCGGCGTCACCATAGCTACGACTGGGTGGTGTCACTGTGTCAGCAACGTCATTTCCGGCGTCACGGTCACGTGCACCAGCGTTTTGCCTCGTCCGGGGCGGGGTGTAATCGATTTGCTTTTCCATGTATAATGCCAGAGCCCGAGGCTGCGTTATCCAAAATATGATGAACGAGAACGGCACTTGGAACAACGCCCCCGCCAGGCTAAGCAGTTTATGTTTGTATGCACTGATAGACCAGATCTGGATTCGGACCTGAACCAAAATCGAATCGGCTTGTTCCTGTCACCGAACCAACTCATCCACCTAGTTTAGTCATAACTCATCCATAATTTTTTAAATATCATGTTATATATCGCTTTTGGTTTGATCTCTCAATGGTGAAGAATCACTGAGGAAATTAAATAATTCTTGTAGCCGAATCCATGTCCACATCTTCACCAAAATCACATCGATTCTGCCTTGTCACACCCAACCTGTCCACCAAGTTTCGTCCGAATCTGTCCACAACTTTTTGAGATATCCTGCTGTGCATCGTTTTTGGCCCCATCTCCCAATGGTGCAGAATATTTTTTTTGCACCTCCATATCTCCGAAAGTGCTGAATAGAAAAAATTGAGACATGGCTCATTGTAAAGAACTCTCCATGTGGAATAAAATATGTTAATGATGACGTCATACGTCACGTGGTTCGGCCGCCATCTTGGAAAAACCGAAAAACTTTGCATCATCTATCTCCAAAAGTTCTGAACAGAAAAAATTGCGACATGGCTCAATGTAAAGAACTCTCCATGTGGAATGAAATATGTTAATGATGACGTCATCAGTCACGTGGATCGGCCGCCATCTTGGAAAAACCGAAAATATTTGCACCTCCATATCTCCAAAAGTGCTGAATAGAAAGAATTGCGACATGGCTCATTGGAAAGAACTCTCCATGGGGAATAAAATATGTTAATGATGACGTCATCAGTCACGTGGTTCAGCCGCCATCTTGGAAAATGGCAAAACTAGCACCTCCATACCTCCGAAAGTGCTGAATAGAAAAAATTGAGACATGGCTCATTCTAAAGAACTCTCCATGGGGAATAAAATATGTTAATGATGACATCATCGGTCACGTGGTTCGGCCGCCATATTTGTCCGAAATGGCCGATAAAAAAGTAAATTCCGGCAAGTCCTCGGTCTCTGACCGATTTTTCATTTGTTTGTTTGTCTGTTTGTCCGCACAGAATAAGTATGCTTTTCTCTGCAACCGTTGGTCCGATTGACAGGAAATTTTCACCACATGTGCGCCTCCTCCCGCAGAAATGTTTAAAGATAATTATGACATTATAGGTCATATGGTATGGGCATCATCTTTGAAAAACCGAAAAACTTTGCACCTCTATATCTCCGAAAGTGCTGCTTATACGAAATTGAGACATGGCTCATTGCAGTAAATATAAAATAACTCTCCATGTGGAGTAAGATATGTTAATGATGATGCCATACGTGCCTCCATTATGACATCATAATTTGACAAGTACAAAACTTCACCTGATCAGGATGAAATTTCTTGATCATCTATTAATCGAGGTGAAACATTACATGCATGATCAAATACCCATGAAGAACAAAAAGTTCTGCAACCATGACATCATAGGTCACATGGTTTGGCAGCTATGATTTTTTGAAGAATAAACCTTTAAAAAGACTCCTCCAGAACGGCTGAACAGATCAAAAGGAAACGTCACACATATGATCCCCATGCCTTGGGGATACCATGGTGTCCTTGTTCATACGCCACGTGGTTTGGCAGCCGTGTTGTATTGAACGAAAATCTTAAGAAAAATTCTATCTCTTGAACTGCTTCATTGATCGATGTGAAATTTCAAAGTAATGTAGTAGTCAAAAAGCAAAACAAGTATTTAAAATTTCAACATGATTGGTCTTATGGTCTGGCAGCCAGAAGCTGTTATTTTTCGAAGAAGAAGAAACTCTACTATATTGTCTTCTCCAGCCATGTGTTACGTGTTCCTCCCCGGACTCCGGTTACGGTTACGGTTACGGTGCACCTCAGTCTCGAGAGGGAATGCGGCAGAAAGATTTGTTATTTTGCATGTTCTATTAAACCATGGTAAAACCACACCAATGCAATATTGTATAACAAAACAAGTAATTACCCTGCGCTCGCGAAGCGAAAAGCGGGGTTAAGCATTCAGTTGTGTACGTGTGCCGTGTCTGCATTTTAAAAATCAATTTTCTCGGCAACAGTTAATACAGGCTGTAATTTTTTCCATGTTTGAAGAAGAAGATTTATCAGAAAAAGATAGCCTGGCGTTGGCTTAGCGGTTAGGGTGCCGGCTTGGGATCCTAGGATCCTGGGTTCAAATCCTGGTCGATCGCTGAATTAACGCCAGGGGGTCGACTCAGCCTGTCATCCTTCCGAGGTCGGCAAATTGAGTACCAGCTTGCTGGGATGAATGATCCCGGTGTGTACCCCGATTTAGAATAGGTACACCGTATCCCTGCACATCGTAAGAGCGTGACCAAGGGTTGGCGTCAGGAAGGGCATCCGGCCATAAAAACATTGCCTCAAACAGGGAACCATGATTGTCATGGGGCCCGCAAGGCTAACCCCTGCTCTAGCGGGGAAAATGGCCTTAAAACGATCATTCAGTTAGTCCGATTGACAGGAAATTTTACTGTAGGAGCGCCTCTGCCTGTAGATTTTTTTGCTGATAATTATGTCATAGGTCATGTGGTACGGACGCCATCTTGGAAAAATGATGCACCTCTATCTCCCAAACCGCTTAATAGAAAAAAAATTAAACATGGCTCATTGTCAAGTACACCCCATTGGGAATAAGATATGTTAATGATGATGTCATAGGTGCCTCCATTATGACGTCATAATTCGACAAGTACAATGCTTGATCTGATCAGCATGAAAAAAAAAATTCCTCTACAACTGTTAGTCCGATGAACACGAAATTTTCAGAATATGAGCGGCTCCTGTAGAATTGCTCTGATAATTATGTCATTGGTCACGTGGCACAGGTGCCATCTTGGAAAAATCGAAAAAAGTTGCACCTCGATATCTCCGAAACCACTCCATGGAAAAAATTAAAATATGGCTCAATGTCAAGCACTCCCCTTGGGGAATAAGACATGTTAATGATGATGTCATCAATACCGTAATGACGTCATAATTCGGCAAGTACAACGCTTGATTCGATCAGTATTAATTTTTTTCTCTGCAATTCTTGGACCGATTGACACGAAATTTTCACCGTAGGAGCACCTCCTCCTGAAGAATATTTTCATTATAATTATGACGTCATCGTTCAGCGGTAAAGGCGCCATCTTGCAAAAACTGAAAAGCTTTGCCCCTCTATATCTCCGACCCCGCACCATGGAAAAAATTTAAACATGGCTCATTGTCAAGTACTCCACATGGAGAATAAGATATGGTAATGATGTCATTGTTGCCTTCATTATGACATCATAAATTGACAGGGACAACGCTTAGTCTGATCATTTTGAAATTTATTGAGCGTGATCTAACCAACAATTATATTAGAGAATATAAATGTATGTCACATGGTCTGGCAGCCATATTGGATCAAAAAAAAAAAACCTTCAAAGACAAAAGAGTTCACTCACACCAACTTGACTGCGCAGGGTAAGTCTTCTATGAATACCATCTTGTTGAATGAAGAACTCTCACATAGACAATAATAACACGATTAAAGAAAGTACAATGAAAATGTCACTTGCGTCAAACGAACAATACATGTGATGGTACCATCATTCCCCCAATGCTCTCAAAGCAATAAACTCACAATACGCCAAACGTGAGTGGAATGTAACATTCCCCAAAGTCCGTGCACTAATCCCCACGCTGGTTGAAGCCGTGCAGAACGACGAGAACAGGCAGGCATCGGCACGGCGGTGGACGAGCAGTTAAGAGGTGAGAGGTTGATATGGGAATAGAGCCGATATGGAAACCAACGGCGATCAACACAATGATGTCGATATGGGAATCCCAACGACAAAACAAGATGCACCAAGCAGACAGCCTCTTCGAGGACAAAATGGCATATCGGCCTGTAATGGAGGCACTTGATTTCTCTCCAACAATAACTCACACTTGGTGATAAACCCTGAGACGCAGGTTTAATTGCAATTGCAACATAGGACGATGTCGCGGGCAATCCCTCCCCTGGGAATCCTCAACTCATTCGTGACCAATATCTAAAAAGTCCGCTCACAGCCCCGATGTGAATTTACAGCTGTATCTCTCTCATGGCCATCTCCTCCTCTCTCTGCTTTCCTTCTCCTCTTCCGGCCTCTTTGCCGCATGAGTTACACACGTGTTACACATCCGTAACACATGTACCACCGGGTGTGGTGCCATGCCACATGTGCATGCTGGTTTTTCTACTCTTTATTCTCCCAACTTCCTTTTCTTTTTCTTTTTTGTATACAAGATCGAGGCCAGTGTAAGAGCTATCATAAATCACAAAAAGACAAACTGACATAAAACATATTATAAAGGGAGTGGGAGACAAGATGGGGAGAGAGAGGGAAGCACACAAGTACAACACTTGAGAGCAGGGACATCGGGAGATCTGTGGGAGGGAGAGGGCTTAGGGGGAGGAGGCATGGGAAGGGGCGGGGGGGGGGGGGTGGAACGTGTATAAAACACATGGACACTGCGAGGACTTCCAGGAAAGAAGTCAGTATTTCAAAAAAGTTGATCTGGGGTGAATTAACGGGGGTAGTAAAGATCAAGGTTTTGGATGGGGGAAGATATGAAATGGTGGTGAACAGCTGTTTTAAAGCCCTGGAGGGAGGAGTGGGATTGAAGAGAGTGAGAGAGTTTGTTCCAGAGGCGGAAGAAAAGAGGAATGAAAGAGTGGAGGTGAATAGAGAGTCTTGATTTTGGCAGTTTAACCATAAGAGGGTTGCAGGCAGATCTTGTGCGACCTGGAGGAATATTTGGGGGACAGAGCACAGACAGAGCTGGGGGAGCTACTGTAGGCAGGAGAGGAGTCGGTAGAAGACAGAAAGATCACCAACCTGCCTGTGGTGAGGGAGTGAAAGGTCCTCGGAGTTAGCTTCATTGCGGGAGATTCCAATGATTCTGAAAGCATTGGTTTCAACAGCGTGATGCCGAGCTAGGTGTGAGGCAGGAGCACAGTATTCCATTGAACTGCGGATGAAAGCCTTGTATGTTGTGAGAAGCTCAGGTGTGCCAATGGAAGGACTTCACACGATGGAGGATGCCCAGTCGGTGACTGTCTTTGGAGGCCAGCTTGGAAATGTGGTTTTCCCAGGAAAGATCATGGCAGATAGTGAGACCCAAAAGCTTGAGTGACAGAACTTCTTGGAGAGGATTGTTGAGAAAGTAGATGGGAGGGTTGTCCAGTCGGTCTTTCCAGAGAAACGTAGTGAGAGTGTTAGATTTGTCAGGATTGAAAGACATGTTCCACTTGTTTGACCAGTCTGTGGTTTTGTCCAGGTCTGCAGATAGTGAGGGGGCTGCAGACTGCCGATCCGAGGGATGAGGTATGGAGCGGCAGAGAGCCGAGTCATCAGCAAAGAGATAGAGGGGATTTTCCAGAGGGTCGGTGAGATAATTTATGAAGACAAGAAAAGGCACAGGGCCCAGAACACTGCCTTGGGGAACTCCAGCCAGAACAAGAAGGGGAGATGAGAGAAATCCATTCAGGGCCACACGTTGACTACGGCCAGAGAGTAAGTCAGCAAACATTGCATGGAGATTTCCATGGATACCATAGGAGAGTTTGGTGAGCAGAGTGGGGTGCTAGACCGTATCGAAGGCACGTGATATGTCAAGGGAGACAGCTCTGATTTCATGTTTGGCATTAAAGACCTCCATCCATTTTTGAGACAGCAGAATCAGGATGTCCAGAGTCGAATGACCTGGTCTGAATCCAAATTGATGATCCGAGATCAAGCTATTGGAGATGGAGGAAGGATTTGATGTCAGAAGTGATGATTGATTCCATTACCTTGCTGATTATTGGGAGAAGGCTTATTGGTCTATAGTTGCAAGGATCTGTTTTTGCAACTTTTTGTGTAAAGCAGTAATGTTGGCCGATTTCCAAGCAGATGGCAGATGACCTTGAGCAAAAAAGAGGGTGAAGAGAAGAGAGAGAGGGTGAGATAGAGCGGCAGAACAGGATTTTAAGACCCGTGGGCTGATGCCATCTGGTCCAGTTGCAGAATCTGAGTGGAGGTTTGACAAGTACTTTTCCACCTTGTCAGGAGAGAAGGACACAGAGTCCAGGAGCAGTCCAGGAGCACAATATTTTGAGGCAAACACAGAGTTGAGGCTTTCGGCTTTTTCATGTGCGGTGTCAGCTGTGTAGCCGTTTGCGGTAAGGGAGGGGATGGAAGGGGAACAAACATCAGAAACTGATTTGACCAGACACAACCAGGATTTGGAGGACGGAAACAGGTTTGAGAGTCGAGAGATATTGTTTCCTGGCTCTCCTGAGGGTAGACACACACTTGTTCCGAGCTTTGTGAAAGGAACTGACATCACCTTCAGTTGTATTCGCCTTCCATGAGGTGAAGGCAAGTTGCTGCATGGCAACTGCCTCACCACAAGCATCAGTATACCATGGACGGGCGGAAGGGCATGACAACTGAAGACGAGATGAGATAAATCTGTGCATGAGAGAGAGAACAGTTTATTTTGGAAGAATTCCTAGGAAGAGTTGATGTCAGAGGCAGTAGAGATGGGAGACCAGCCCAGATGATTGGTGGCTGCTTGAAGACCGTGCCAGTCAGCCTGAGTGAAATGCCAGACTCGTCGGCGCTAAGGAGGCTCTCTGAGAATGGCCAGAGAGATGTCACTTTATCAAGGAAATGATCAGAAGAACCGATTGGAGCAGAAGAAGAGCAGCAGACATTTGCAGGAAAGTTCGGCATATCCAAGTCGAGCAGAGAAGATACTCCATTGACTGAGATCCGGGTCGGGAAATTGACAAATTGTGTCAGTCCCAGTGAGTCGCAGAAGTCCTTTGCTGAGGTGCCATGGCTGGTGTGAGAGGAACCCACACCCAGCCAGTTGGCATGATGACAGTTGAAGTTGCCACATATGAGGACGGGAGAGTTTGGGATGAGTGGATAGAAGTTGGTCCATGTTATCAGACAGCGTCATCACTGTTTGGATGACGGTGCAGAACACATATGAACAAAAGGTGGGAGCGGATAGGAGGCTGTATCCAGAGGTACTCCTGGCGGTGGGGTGGAGAGAGGGCAGTGCAAGGAGAGTGAGGAAGAGAGTTTTTGATAAAGATAGCAACCCTACCACCAGGACGAGGCTCAGGTCCATCATACCGGAGGGAGTAACCAGGAAGAGATATTAAGGAATCAGAGACATCTTGAAGGAGGAAAGTTTATGTTAAACAGATTACGTCTGGTTTGTCAGAAGCAACCTGTATGGAGAGATCAATCAGGTTTGAGCGAAGGCCCCGGATGTTTGAGGTCCATACCATTAAGGAAGAGGGAGGGAGAGCATCGGGTGCAGGACAGGGGAGGGGAAGGGTAGGCTAGGGTAAGATGTGGGGTGAGAAGGCGTCGGGTGAGAGGGAGGTTGGGAGGGCTGTTGATAGTCTGTCGGAGATTGCAGAAGAGTTAGGAGAAAGGGAAGGATGAGGAGGACAAAATAATTAATGGTGATGGGAAGAGGCACAGTGAGGTGTTGTTTTTAGGGGTTGGGGGGGGGGGCAGAGCAAAGTCGAAGGTTGGAGGTGGAGATATGTGATGGAAGGGAGAGGAAGTGGGGAGGAGGCAGCTATGAAGAGGAGGGGGAGGAGGGAGAATTGGAGAAAGATAGTCGGAGGGGAGTTTTTAAGGGGAGGGGTGAGGGGGGAGTTTTGAAGGGGAGGGGTGAGGGGGAGCTTTGAAGGGGAGGGGTTAGGATGGAGTTTTGAAGGGGATGGGCGAGTGGGGAGATTTAGAGGGGAGGGTGAGGTGGGAGAATTGAAAGGGAGGGGTGAGGGGGAGTTTTGGAGGGGGGGGCCGGGGGTGATGGGTGAGTTTACTAGGGGAGGGGTGAGAGGGGAGTTTAGAAAGTGGATGATTCATGAAAAACGAATATTTATTTCAAAGTGGGTTTATTGTGATTTTTAAGTCAGAGATCCGTTTGAAAACGATAGAGGGGTGGAATGAAGGTGAGTTTAGAGAATGTAGAAAGGAATGTCATATATTGTGAGAGATTGTAAGAGATTGAATTATTTTTTTGAAATGGAATTATTTGATGAGGAAATTGAAAAAAGCCTTTTAAATCGTTAGAATAACAGCGTGTTGCAATAAACCAATGAAAAAACACTACAGAGGAAAGTTTAAACAAATTTAAACAAAACTGTGAAAACAA
The DNA here is from genome assembly GCF_964187855.1 of Myxine glutinosa. NCBI lineage: Eukaryota > Metazoa > Chordata > Myxini > Myxiniformes > Myxinidae > Myxine > Myxine glutinosa. The sequence continues at coordinate 77,645,102 of NC_136270.1, forward strand.
TCTGGGAAAAGTCCCTGAAGTGAGGACGTGGATCAGAGAAAGCAGATAGGGTTAAATGAGTATGGAGGAAACTAGAATTGGAAAGGCGAGTATCGGCTGGACATGGAAGGAAGAGGTGGAAGAAAAGGAGATAAAGGGGGCAGGGCCAACAAGCATGTGTCCGTGAGTAAAGGAAATAAGAAAAATAATTGCTGTTGTTGTTTTTGTATTTAAAAATGTTAGAAAAAGGGTAGATGTTCTGGGAAGTTTGGGGGAGAAGACAAAAATCTAAGTAAGCAACACCGAAGTAAGCAAGTAAGCAAGGAAAGAACTTAAGTTCACAAAACACTGACGGGGGGGGGGGTGGGGGGAGGAGGGAAGCCCCAAGTTCCCAGGCTGCTCACGCGGTGCGAACGGAAAACGATTAATTATACACAAGTTTACACGAGTTGCAAACCAACACTAACTATAAACACACTAACACATACACAGTAAAATAACAAGTGGAAATTTGACAAAGACAGAAATGGGAAAATACTTAAACTTTGATGCCGTGCAGAGGTCGAAGTCACTTTTCGCTCGAGCCACTTCCTTTTTCCTTCACAAACATTTATTTTCACCTTTTACTAAAGTCATCTCCATTTCACACAAAAATCTTAACATCAATATTTCCTGAAACTAAAAACCCTTCAAGTATATCATAACAACAAAGTGATATTCAAAAGTTTGTTACAACAAAGTAACAAAGTGTGATTATAAGTGACGGTTCCGTAACATATGTGAGTTTTCAATATATCTATTAATTATGTACTGTTTTAAGTCAGTGGCATCCTGCCTATAAATCAGGTAAGTCTAGCAATTATGTACTATCGGAATGTACCTTTCGATACTTTGGACTGCTGAGACACATTGGACCTTTGAAGAACCTTTAAGACCCCCCCCCCCCCCCCCCCAAGACAATCAAGACTACCAAGACCCCAAAATACCCTGAAGACCCTCAAATACCAGGAAGAACCAGAGGATCCCAAGGACCCAACAAGACCCTGAGAACTCAAAACACCTCAATGACCCAAAAGAGCCATAGGACCCTGCTGCCCCAAAATACTCAGAGGATGCAAAAGACCCCGGTGACTCAAAAGACCCTCAGGATAGCGTCATTAAAAATATATATTTAAAATATTCGAACAATAGTGAATTCAGTTTTATAAAGACGACGTCATGTGTCACGCATGTCTGATGAAAGTGGGATTGTACAAAATAATGAAAGGCTGTACAAAAACACCCCACAAACACATCCTGGCCAGGGTTTGCAGTCTCTGATTGCTCTTTCTTGTTTTTATTTTGTACTAGCAGAAGTACCCGGCGTTGCCGGGCAGAGGAGGGGGGGGGGGGGGGGGCTCACGTTTCTGATTTAAGTGTGATGCCGATCAGGAAGAAGAAGAAGCCGTACTAACAAATTCGTACACTTCCGGAATTGTTTGATTAATTTGTATTCAAATGTCTGGTGATTGTTTTGTATTTATTTATGCGAATGTGTACTTGTGTATAACTGTCATTAATTTAAAATGGCTGAGGCACTATCGTGCGATTTAAAAAAAAAAAAAAAGCGATCTTTTTTTTTTCATAATATATTTTTCCCTTTTTTGCCTAAAACACTCCCAGACAAACCTGCACAACTAGGAAATGATTTATTTTCCACAACAAACCTGCACAATTAGGAGATGGTTTATCCTCCACAACAAAACTGCACAACTAGGAAATGGTTTATCCTCCACGACAAACCTGCACAATTAGGAGATGGTTTATCCTCCACAACAAAACTGCACAACTAGGAGATGAATTATCCTCCACAACAAGCCTCCACAATTTGGAGATGGTTTATCTATGGCAACAAACCTCCACAATTAGGATATTAGTGATAATGGTTGAACTCAGAGAATTTACACCATTGGAGGATTAATCTGTCATCTGATACAGTATGTTCCAGGGCTCTGAGGTGGGGAGTTTATATTTTTGTTTCCCGAGGAGGGTTCTATATTTTATATAAATACCAGTTATTGATAAGCCAAACTGCTTGTGAAGTCGACGTTAACAGTGAGTACAATGAAAGTGTTGTTAATGTTTAATATTTCAAATATGAAAGTAAAGTTTTGTCTTGAAACAAATAATTAATGGCATAAGAATCCGAATGCAATTCAGTAAAATAATTATTTTGTTTTTGTGGCAGAGTGGATTTGTGTGTAATTAATCTCAAATTGTATTTAAATTATTTAAAAGACGATTCATTTAGATACCATTGAAATTTTCCCTCATAACTCGTTCGAACTCTTGCTACGACAAAGGTGAAATTCTTGGTTTAATGCTCTTTAATGCTCCCAACGACACGATTGTTAACTTTGTCAATTAACCTCATTAATTAACCTTATTTGATTCATCTGTTGACGAAAATCAACACTTGGCTTGACAAAGTCCAGGATTCCTCCTTGTACTTCTGGTCATCTTTGAGATCAGGTGAATTTACTTTCATAGTTCTGTTACACGGATGTTAAATATCACGTTTAAAAATCGTCTTCGTAACGATTTATTTATTTCGTTTATATTTATTGTTTCATATGAATAAGAGAGAACAAAACAATAGAGGAAAAAAAACAGTTTCATCAGAACAATCTAAACTGGAGCACTCGGTAAAGCGCAAAACCTCCGCCACGCTTAACATTTCACGTTTTGTATCCCACTGATACTCGTGGTGACGAGGTGTGTCGATACAAAACATCTGCATCCGGACATCGACCAAAATCTTATTGGCTTGTTCTCATCTACCCAACACATCCACCAAGTTTTCATCAAAATCGAATCAATTCGACCTTGCAAAATCTTCAACAATCAATCAAAATCGAATCAATCAAAAACACACCCAGCCTGTCCAAAAACTTTTGTCCAAATCTGTCCATAACTTATTGAGATATCCTACTCAGACAGGAGTGAAAACATAACGTCCGTCCAGCTTCAGTGGCGGAGGTAACAACATTGTACAGCTGCGCTGCTTACACAAACACAATGAGACCCGAGGTGAGTCGTCAGACAGGCAGGTGTGTTCCAAAAATGATAAGATTTTGACCTTTTGTCCCAAAACATGAAGGTTAAACTTTGAATTTTCACGTGATAAAGGTTGACTCGGTTAATTCAACATTATTTGTCAACCAAAGATTATCTGTAGTCAGCTTTTCATGAAATCGAAGCAGCTTCGGGTGAAACCCCATGAGTATTTTTTTTTTTTTTTTTACTGTGGGAGTGGAACAGCTTTGATGATAGGAATTGTGAGCAACAGGAGAAAACAATGTGCTGTTATTCATGTGCATATATGCATGTATGTATGTATGAATATGTAAGTATATAAATATACATATATATATATATATATATATATGCATGTATGTACAGTTTTGGCCAAAAATATTGGCACCATTGCACTTTTTTCAAATAACTCACAATGTTCTCTAAAAATAAGTTTAAATTGACAAAAGTATTTGGTCTCCAAAATTCTCCAAACAGTTCAATCTTGGTTTCAACAAACCACAGAATCTTGTTTCTCACAGTCTGAGAGTCCTTTAGGTGCTTTTTTGCAAACTCCAAGCAGGCTTTCATGTGTCTTTCACTGAGGAGAGGCTTCCGTCTGGCCACTCTGCCATAAAGCCCAGATCGGTGGAGTGTTGCAGTGATGGTTGTCCTTCTGGAAGTTTCTCCCATCTCCACACAGGATCTCTGGAGCTCAGCCAGTGACCATCGGGTTCTTGGTCACCTCTCTTCCCAAGGCCCTTCTCCCCCAATTGCTCAGTTTGACCGGGCGGCCAGCTCCAGGAAAAGTCCTGGTTGTTCCAAACTTCTTCCATTTAAGAATTATGGAGGCCACTGTGCTCTTGGGAACCTTCAATGCAGCAGATTTTTTTTTTTGTACGCTTCCCCAGATCTGTGTCTCGACACAATCCTGTCTCTGAGCTCTGCAGGCAGGTCCTCCGACCTCATGGCTTGGCTTTTGCTCTGATATGCATCGTCAGCTGTGAGGCCTTATATAGACAGGTGTGTGCCTTTCCAAATCATGTCCAATCAATTGAATTTATCACAGGTAGACTCCAATCAAGGTGTAGAAACATCTCAAAGATGATCAAGAGAAATGGGAGGCACCTGAGCTAAATTTCAAGTGTCATCGCAAAGGGTATGAATACTTATGTAAATGTGATATTTCAGTTTTTTATTTTTAATAAATTTGCAAAACTTTCTAAAATCCTGTTTTCTCATTGTCATTGTGGGGTATTGAGTGTAGATTGATGAGGGGAAAAATGAATTCAAACGATTTCAGCATAAGGCTGCAACATAACAAAATGTGAAAAAAGTGAAGGGGTCTGAATACTTTCTGAATGGTTTGCCAGGGTCAAAGTGGATCCAGGTTTGACCCTCAAAAATAGGTATTTGCATTATTTTCTGAAACTACAAACACAATTTTGATGAAACTTGACCACAACCTTCATCACCCATGATGTACCAAAGTATGTTCACGGCATTAACAAATCTGCCTTTTGAGGGTCTACATTGGTTGCCCCCAAAAATAGGTATTTGCTTTCTTTTCTGAAACTACACACACAATTTCGAGGAAACTTGACTACAGCCTTCACCACCCGTGAGGTACCAAAGTATGTTCATGGTATTTAAAAAATCTGCCCCCATTAGGTCTTTAGGGAGGGTTTCCCCCAAAATAAGTATTTTCTTTCTTCTCAGAAACTACACACGCAATTTCAATGAAACTTCACCACAACCTTAATCACCCATGATGTACCAATGTTTGTTCAAGGCATTAGATGGGGGTCTTAGGAGGTATATGGGGTTAAGGGAGGGGGTTGCTCCCCAAAATAGGTATTTTTTTCTTTGTTTAAAGTCTTATGATTATGTTAGTATGATTCTGCATGCTGCCCTGTCTTCTAGCAACGATTGAAATTTGTTTAAAATACCCTTAGTCGGTGCAGTATACTGTTTATTCCACCAGGTGAGCACCAGGGGCGATCTTTCCATTTTTTATGCCTTTACAATAAAAATAATTCTGATTGAATTGTTATGTTATTTCAGCTTCCAAATTTCTTGCTTTTCATTCAAAGACAGTTCTCTAGTCTTCATGTTGGTTTATACCAATTGACACCAAAGGCAGACATTCTCAAGCAAAGGCAGCCATCCCAAGGCAAAAGCAAAGGCTAAAACCAAGACTCGACATTCGAGTCAGGTTCACTATGTTAACAAATATAATTTCGTTCAAAATTTTGGTAGATTAGCAAAACTATACATTTTTGGAATACTCAGAGCATGAGGAATCCAAAAATTAATGTTTACATTTGCGTAGACACCTTTGCGAAAATGACACTCAGGACAGTGATGAAGATAGTCAGGTTCACTATGTTAACAAATATAATTTCTTTCAAAATTTTGGGATTAGCAAACCTGTACATTTTTGGAATCTTCAGAGCATGGAGAATCTGAAAATCAATGTTGGCTTTGCACAGACACCTGCATGGCCGCCATTTTGGATTTTGAAAATGGCCGCCATAAAATACATATTTTGCGCGATCTCGGCTTCTAGTCAACCTAGAGACTTAATTAAATATGCTAATCCTATGTTTTCTGGGTCAAGGAATCCAATAAAGGCCTCAAAATAGTGCTCAGGATTATAGAAAAGCAACAAACAAAGGTAATTGAAAACCATTGGCTTTATATTTGTGATATAACTATGACATAACACATGATATTGCAAGTCCTTTGAAGTTATAGGTTGTTATAGGAAGTTATAGGTAGTATCAGATTGAACTATAAATCCCATACACAGGATCTACGAGGTCTATACAGTTCAGGAATATGCTTTTACCGATCTTCATCACTGTCCTGAGTGTCATTTTCGCAAAGGTGTCTACGCAAATGCAAACATTAATTTTTGGATTCCTCATGCTCTGAATATTCCAAAAATGTATAGTTTTGCTAATCTACCAAAATTTTGAACGAAAAAACATAGTGAACCTGACTATTCACAGCTCTTTTATGTTAACAATCATTGCAACAAGAAACACCTGATAGTCATTTGCTCCAATACGTATGCTTACCCTAAAATGGTGGTGCTGAACATAAAAAAGTGATATTGTTTTACATTGGTGAAACACATATGCATAGAAATACCAATAAATAAATGCTGACCCTCTGTACTCTTGCCTCATTTCATCTTTTGATCTCAAATCCAACTTTCCTGAAAGGTGTTCTATGAACTCTCGAGTTACCAGATGTTTCATTTAATTTTTGAAAATCACAAATACTTCGACACAAAGCAGTAAATTTAGTTTCTTTTCTTTTTTTTCCTCCCACAGTATTGGTAACTTTACTCGGAGATGAATCAGACACTGAAGCACGTGTTCTTCCTCCAAGCGATTTTTACTGAACCAGCGCAGGTTCGGCCCTGGGCTTTCAGTGTCTTCTTCTTCACCTACATTGTAACTGTCGCTGTCAACCTGGTGTTGATCCTGCTCATTATCCTGAGAAAGCAGTTACACAAACCTGTCTACATCTTCCTTGCTTATTTATTGTTCATCGACATTATAGGTTCAACATCTGTACTGCCTCGACTCATGTACAGTATCATCGTAAATAACCAAACTCGGGTGAGTGTTTGTTTCATTCAGGCTTTTTTTGTTTCGTTTTATGGTGGAATGCAAACTTACATACTTGGAATCATGGCCATCGATCGTTACCTGGCCGTCTGCCATCTGCTCCGTTACGGTGTCCTGCTCACAAACAGCAAAGCTCACAAAGTGATTTGGGCCACACTGTGCTGGTGTTTCATCACGACAGGTGTTTATCCCTTGCTATTGTTGCGATTGACCTTCTGCAAGGATGTACTTCCCAATGTGGGATGTGTTTTCATTGCTGTGGCTAAACTATCATGTGATATCACTGTTTATAGTATGTATGGGATTGCATTGATTTTTTACCACAACCACCTACATCATCACTGTTGTCATCGTCACATATGGTTTCATTCTGTATGAATGTCTAAGTTCTGCCGAGGACTCTGAGGGAAGGAGTAAGGCTCTACACACGTCTCACCCATTGGCTGATACTTTCGTTCTTCCTTTTCTCCATTCTTTTCAGCCTTATTTCTCTGCGCCTGACAACTGGAAAGTCTTTCGCTCGCGTTTTTCAACACCTCAGTGGCCCATTGTTCTATTGTTCTATTCGCTGCAGCCTCTTGCAAATCCGATCATTTACGGATTACGGACAGCTGAGATCCGACAGGGAATGACCATGCTCCCTCGGATGTTTCTGAAAATAAAATGATATTGAATCCTGTAAAAGTGATCTGATTTTGAACATGTTATACTCAGATTTTTATCTTGCCCTCTTCCATCCTGCCCAGTTGTGTATAATATGTCACGTATGTTCTTCCATCATGTTTCTCCATTACTGTTTGCAATGGGACTTTGACTTTGCTGCACCCCTGGTTGCATACATTTTGCCTAATTTACGCCCAAGTTTAGTTATACGCGCCCCCCTCCCTTTTCCACGACCTATCATCCCTACTCCCTCACTCCTCCTTTTTCAGACCTCCGTTTCCTCTTCCCCCATTGTTTAGAAGCCAAAAACTCCCCACCACACCATTCCTGGGTTTGATTCCCTGTTTTCAGGCATTCACCTCATCCCTCCTTCGTGCTTCCATCTCCACCCCCCCTGCCTCTCATTCACTTCCAACAACTCCATATCACCTACACGAACTGGAAGCTTCCTCAAAATCATAACATTTTCCCTCAGTTTCCATTACGGGTCCACTATTGTATCAAAAGTCCTGGAAATGTATGTGGTATTCAGTATTTGTTTCTTCCATGATAATAAAAAGCTGTACTAACTGAAATAAACTACCCAACAATGGATGTTTAGGCAGGTGATAAATTACAAGGGAGATTCCATTTTCGAAACAGTTACTCAACAAAATTGACCGACATCCGGAGCATGATACCTACACAAATCTACCTCACTCTACATATCATTACCCCACAAACATAACACAGCCTGCCCCTCCCCCCCTGGAACCGTAGACCCCGCAAGGTTCATTGCAGGCGCCGCCATCCCAGTCTTAACACTTACCGGCTCACACTTAGTTAACCGATGAAATAAATCAGGAGGGCTGTGGGAAGTGAGCCGAAGCTACTTACCTACTCTCCTTACCTTTCTACCCCCTTAAGCAACCATGCAACTATGTACAATTGTGGAATCCTTGGCCCTAACTCCTGGGGCAGGAAGAAAAACAACATGCAAAAACCTATATTAACCACAAAACTTATCCAAAAATTGCAAAAATTTCAAAAACTCCATAAAACATTTATACAACACCTTCCTACAGACTGCGTCCCCCGGTGGATGCCACAAGACTCAACGTTACCTGCGGGGCCATCCCAATGCACCCCAAATTTCCGCGGGCCCTGTCCTGGTCTTACAGGTTAGTGACATGGCTCAGTGGATTTCACCCACATTCATTCAACACAAACGCATAACCACTCGTACACATTCCCAAAATCAAAAAGACTCAAAACCATTACCAAGCACGTATTTCACCCCCCTGCAGGACCATGGCATAGATGTCAAACACGTGTGTGCGTTTCTACTAGGCAGCGAGGAAGTACCGTACAAGCAAGATGGTGGGGGTGTCTCAGGCTGTGGTGCCCGCAGTCCCAAAACGAAGTCGCCCGGCTTACGATATCTCCGTCCGTCCGTCCGTCCCCCCCCCCCCTTTACCTCTTGGCGCTGTGACAGCCAAACAGCTCCTTAAGCTGTCACCCCGCCAGGGGGGGGGAGGTGGGGCGGCTCTCCACACGCCAGGCTCCGTCCGTCCCCTCAGGCTTCCATACAGCCTCACGGGTCGCCGGGAGTCTCTTACCCCAGGGCACCCAAACAGACACACCACCGACGGGCTCCCAATTTCCAGACACCACTGGCTGCCAGGGGTAATTACCGCAGAGGGGGCCCGCAGTCACCGCTCCTCCAGAGCTCGATCCGTACCTGCGGAGACACACACACCTTCCCCACCCACAAAATCCACAAAAACATTTCCTCCCCCACTGCCATTCAATTCTCAACCACATATTTCCAGACAAGATGTCACAAAAAAGATGTCTCCAAAAGTTGCTGCCATGGCCTGCTGATGTGAAATCCCCATTCACATTTGAATCACATTTCCAACCACAATAATCATCACTCGTACTCAATTTCCATCCTCTCGACCACACAAAAACACAACACCGTTACACTTAAACGCCACCCACAAGACTCTTTGTGGCACACATTCCAATCCCCTCCGACCATGCCATCACTCTCACCCGCCCCCTACTCCAAATTACACGTCCCCAATTTATACAAGCAAGTACTGAAGCTTGGGACAGTAAACATCAAGGCCTTACCTCTACCTTGATGTGCAGGTATTTGCCGGTTTGTCAGGTCCAAGAGTGCCATCCACCCTACAGAATCCCAAAATTTGTCCCATTGGGCCCATCAAATTTCCTTTTGTCCCCCAGTACTGGCAAGTATGTGGATCCACCTTCAACGGTGACCTTCACTACACAACTATATTTGGCAACGACAGCTCCGCACCTCTACAGTGCAAGGGCTATCGGACAAGTTGAGCAGCCGATGGCGATGTAGCTGGTGCGTCCCAAATAGCTGTGCTCAGAACTGGCTTCCGGTTGGTTTTATGGTTATTATTTAGTGCAATAAATGGTCATTTCCTCAAGTGTCTAGTCTACGGTGCAGTGCCAAAAGAGACAAAGGATAAATCATATAGGGCAAAAGTTACAAGGGATAATTTATCCTTATCCCCAAAGCTAGTTAACATGCCCCGCCCCCTTGTGACGGGACGAATTTACACCTTACTCCGACATTCGGGTAAACAGAACCTATTATATGGTGATGGTTCCTAACCGACATCCGGAGCATGATACCTACACAAATCTACCTGACTACATATCACTAGCCCACAAACAATTTTTTTTTTTAAAATAATTTATTTATTTATTATTATTTATTTTTTTATCGATATATATATATAAAAGAAAGTTTTTGTTCGTTTGTTTGTCTGCATGCGCTAATCTCCTGAACGGTGAAAGATAGGAGGAAACCTCTGAAACAAAAAATGTCGGGACCGGCCCCGGGAAGGTTATAGGCTAGGTGGCGAGGCCGGTCAAGGCCGCCTCGGCCGGGCTGGGCCCATTTCACAATTAAAAGCTGAGCTGAATTGTAGTAGTCAATCTTCTATGGCCACGAGTAAAAGCTGAATTTATAGTGGTAAATTCATTCAAAAAGAACCCGGGCAACGCCGGGTGCATTCGGCTAGTATACAGTGCGTATTGTTACGTGCTCCTCCCCAAACCTCGGTCATGGTGTACCTCCGAGCCCCGAGAGGAGTCACGGCAGTAAGATGTGTTATTCTGTATGTCAAAGATCAATGGTGAAACCACACCAATTGTTACCAACAAACAAGTATTGTATTAAGATCACACAAGAATAACAGTACAAAAAAACAATAGTAATCAATTGTACAACCAATATGTATTTCCTATGATGGTACCATCAGTTTCATACAATGTAACTCACTGTGCTCCAAGTGAGCAAAAAATGAACATTCCCAATGTCTCTATCCCAGCATCAAGCCAAAGTCGATCCACGCTCCGTGATCGTCAGAACGATGTCGTATCGAGACCAGAATCCCGTTGGGTTGACAGTCACACTGCTAAAGATGGGCGAAAGTGTCCTCAAGAGGCGACTGGGAAAACACATCTTCGGGTATGGGCGTTCAACGGCTCCCAATCGACGAACCACAAATTAACCTTCGGGTATGGACGTTCAACGGCTCACAGACGGCGAACCGCAAATTCCCACTCGAAATCCACGTTACACACACACACCAGATCAACGTCTGGATGGTTGTGAAAATGGTTGAAGCGAGGTGAAGAGCCTGGAGCAATCCGAAATCGGCGCCAGGCAAAATGGCCAACGGCCCGTACTTGAGACGTAACGGCACTCAAATGATTCTCTTCGGAATCAACCGCAAAACCTGACACACAGGTTTATCTGTCACAGCAATAACAACTGTCGCAGGAATCCCTTTCCCAAGAAACCCCAAAGTTCGCTAGTGACCCCGTTCGCTAGCGTTTGCTCAAAACCTCAACGCAGCTCGGTTTCTTGTCCACCTCACTCGCTCCGCCTTTCTCCTCTCCTTCTTCTTCTTCTTCTTCTTCTACTTCTTCTGGTTTTCGATCTGGTTTCTTTTAAAACATTAATTTATTTTACCTTTTGAAAAGAGTTATATCTATTTCACCTAAACGATAACAATAATAGTACATGGAACCAAAAATGTTTACAGTGGATGAGAACCACAACAACGGAAGTGACGAATCCGTAAGTCAAAAAAAGGTAATCCAAATTCAAGGGGTTAATATGCAAAGGTTATTTAGTTTGACAATTTACATGTGGTTTACCAATTATGAGGATATCCTCAGCTTTCCATTGATGCCTTTCATGCATCATTGCTGTCTCACATGACTAAGTACATGTTCATTGAAAATGACAAGTTCAAATCGCATTTTTACAAGTTTGGCTAATCGGTGCAAGACAGTTTGAAATGGACGCATTACTTGTCGCCTGCCAAGTTGATTATGTAAAATTGTTAAGCTGGTCTGGTAATCATCGGTTATGTCATCCTTTGTTCAAGATGGGTATTTAAGATGGGCATACAGTGTATCGGTTTAGAGACAGTCTGAGTCATTGAAAAGATTGTTCAACTTACGACTGAACAGCGGACCTTCGTGGTTACAACCTTTCACCAAACTGGAAGTTTGCAGCGAACTCGTGATGCGTTCAGGGAACGTTTCCCAGAACGGGAGCCTCCAGCAACGAAAACCATCTGGGTGAATGTTAGACAATACCAAGAGCATGGCACTAGCCTCAACCGCCAACAAGGGGAATTCTGGTAGGAGGCGCACTGGGCGATCGGAAATGAACATTGCAGCAGTAAGGCAGCAAGTTTTGGAGCATCCGAGGGATACCAGCGCAAGACAAAATGGGATGGGATTGCCTTCGGCAACATTCAACCGAATCACAAGACTGGACCTCCACCAACATCCATATCGGATTCACATCCGGCATCAACTTACGCGAGGGGATTTTGCCAGGAGGCTCGTGCTTGCCGGATGGTTGATAGCACGTTGCGAAACAGATGTCAATTTCCTGCGGTATATTATCGGCGACGAAGCTGCTTGCGCCATGGACGGCAAAGGTCAATACCCATGTTCTTGAATATGCACCGACAGGACAACCCCTGGAATTTAATTTTGACACCAACATGAAGACAAAAGTGGCCTGTTTGGTTGGGACTTTGTGTAAGTGGTCAGGTAATCGGACCATTTTTCTTTCAAAGGAATGTCAATGGTAACAGGTATCTGCAGATGATCAATGATGAAGTTTTACCACAGCTGGAGGAGAACTTTGAGCGACAGGTTCGTGGTGTCTTCAGATATCTCTGGTGGGCCTAAGACAGTACCCCAGCACATCATTTTATCGCTGTCCGAGATCTACTGAGGGAACTCTTTGGAGACCGAGTCATCGCCCTCAACCATGCAGTGGAATTGGCCGCCAAGATCACCTGACCTCACACCATGTGATTATTTCCTTTGGGGCCATTTAAAGAACAAGGTGTTCGTAACTCCTCCCCGTGATCTTGATGAATTGCAGGGCCGTATTCGACATGAAGTGGATGCTTTGCGCAATGACCCGGCTATGGTGAGATGAGCAGTTCAGGGCATGCTCTGCTGCTGTGAGCTTTGTGTTGAAAGGGGAGGTGGACATGTTGAAGGTGTGGGTGCACAAAGGCCAATCATTCCTGAGAAAAGTTCACATCTGACGTTCATTTTGCACCAATTATCCTGACTTGCATCGATTAGCCAAACTTGTAAAAATGCGATTTGAACTTGTCATTTTCAATGAACATGTACTCGGTCATGTGTGACAGCAATGATGCATGGAAGGTATCAATGGCAAGCTGAGGATCTCTTAATTAGTAAACCACATGTAAATTGTCAAAATAAATAACCTTTGCATATTAACCCCTTGAATTTGGATTATAGTGGGGCAACTTAGCATAACAATTGTGCATTTTGTGAGGAAAGCACCAAATTTGGCACATTAGTAGACTATCATATTATGAAAAGATCTGGATATTGGGCCATCTCAGATTCAGAGATTTGATTTTTGCAAGATTTCGATTTGATTGTGATCGAAGAGAACACCTTCTTCGTCTTCTGTACAGTGAAGTTGCCAGCCCTGAATTCTCTGGCTACATCTGGGTGCTTCATTGGGAGTGCAACCATGTCCCTCAGGTGAACAGGGACCCACCTGGCATAGTGTGTGTGGTCTAAGGCATGGAACCATGGGACCAGTTCCGTCAGGGCATCAATGTACATCGTGAATGAAGCCTGCCGCAGAGAACGCACGTCGACCAGTACCAACATCTCTAGTTCCAGCACAGTTGCCCAGTACTGAAAGTTGGGAATGTCTTCTCCTCTCTGGTGACACCAGTCTTCGAACTCAGGCAGGTCTTCTGCATCATCAGCATGTCATACAGTGGCGTTCATACGCACGGTGTTGCAGGATGTGCAGTGCCACTGCAGTGATTTGATGAGCTCTTCTTGTGCGGGTGACGTGGGCAGCTCGCAGGAAGGAGTCAGCCGTCCCTGGCGTTGCAATCTCAGCTTGCAAATCTGCAAATCTTGCAAAAATCAAATCTGAATCTGAGATGGCCCAATATCCAGATCTTTTCATAATATGATAGTCTACTAGTGTGCCAAATTTGGTGCTTTCCTCACAAAATGCACAATTGTTATGCTATATTTAGCTTAGCTGCCGGACTATTACCTTTTTTTTGATACGCACTGTATATACAGGGTGACCCAAAAAAACCTCCCACATTTCAAAGGTAAATGAAAAAAAAATGGTTAAAGATAATCAAGATATTATTTGCACACATGAAACTTCATTTAATAGTTTTTATTCATCATGTTTTAAAGATGACATCATCCAAATGGTGGCCGTCATCATCTATACACGCTTGAAGGCCATTTCTGAAGGCTGCCAAGTGCCATGGCTCGACGGGTCATGTCGGGTGGAACAGCGGCTATCTCCTGCTGAATAGCAACCTTCAGGGCTTCAAGAGTTTGGGGTCGATGAGTATACACTCGTGATTTAAGGGAGCCCCACAGAAAAAAATCACAAGGGGCGAGGTCAGGGGAACGGGCCGGCCACCCAACGAGATCACCCGATCCGGAAGCATTTCCCTCAGCACTTGCAATGATCTTCGAGCTGTGTGTGCCGTAGCTCCATCTTGCTGAAACCACACATCGAGTTCTTCAAGCTCAAGGTGTTCCAGTTGTGGCCTTATAAAGTTTTTGAGCATATCAATGTAACGGTCAGAAGTTACGGTAACAGTTACACCACCGGCCACCCTCTTCAAAGAAATAAGGACCCACGATGTCAACATCGGCAACAGCGCACCACAGTCACTCGATCGGAGTGCAACGGTCTTTCGTGTAGCATGTGAGGGTCGTCTTCAGAACAATAGCGAAAATTTTGTTTGTTTACAGAGCCACTCAAATGAAAATGAGCTTCGCCACTGCACAAGAGAACAGCATCTTCCGGAACACTTTGCAGAATGTTCTCGCATAACTCCCTGTGGCTTATCCAGTCTCTCGCATTGAGTTCTTGCACAACCGTCATTTTGTATGGATGGAAGTGGAGATCTTTGTGTAAGATTCTCCTTGCAGTTTCCCGGGATATCCCTTCAGCTAAAGCATGCTTCCGTGCAGAACGTCTCGGAGACTGCACAACAGATCACCTCAATGCTTCAATATTCTCAGGCGTACGAGCGCTCCTAGGTCGACCAGGTGATTTTCTTTTTAAAGCCGAGTCTGTTGCCCTGAAATTCTCAACCCACTGCAAGATGGTTTTCCGATCTGGAACGTTTTGGTTCTGTGGAATACTGAAACGTCTTGGAAAGGCTCTCTGCACGGTGATCACGGAACGGTTGTTTGTGAAGAACGCTTCGACAGCGAACGCACGGTGTGCTCCCGACCACGCCATGTTGGCGACTGACGGTTGGGCTACCAACAGACCCTAGCCCCGCCCCTCCCACCTCACTACTGCCAGTGCTACAGCCTTTCGAAATGTGGGAGGTTTTTTTGGGTCACCCTGTATAAAAGAAAGTTTTTGTTTGTCTGCACGTGCTAATCTCCTGAACGGTGAAAGATAGGAGGAAGCCTCTGAAACAAAAAATGTCGGGACGGGCTCCGGGAAGGTTATAGGCTAGGTGGCGAGGCCGATTGAGGCCACCTCGGCCCGGCTGGGCCCATTTCGCAATAAATCTTCTTCTTTCAAAATTCTCTTGAAATCCAACTTATGCACTTAATAGGAATACCTGACTGATTGCAACACATGCTTTCAAAATTCTCTCTCACGGGGCCCAACAGAAGAAAGAACAAGGAATCATTGAGTTAGGTTAGTCACAAAATCGAGGAAAGGTTATATTTCCCCCCTCATAGTTCGTCACACAAACAACATGTAGCCTCGCGATAGTGCACTTATCTTAGTATTTGTGAGCATAGTCCTTTTCCTGTGTTAGTTTTGTGTTGAGTAGAGCAAGGAGAATAGGTCCTTCTCATACTTCCATTGCCTTATCCCGCCTCCATTGCCTTATGCCGCTTACGCCTCTTTGAGTTGCCTTTGGCTTTTTGGCGCGAATTAACACGAGGCAGGCCCAGTAGGTCGGGTCGGGACCGAATGAGGGCGGCGAAGAAGCTGACGGTAAGCGCGAGCCGCCAATCAGGGCTCACAGGGAGTGGCTGCAGCACTGCGTCACAGGGCGTGGTTGGAACGTTCGAGAAAACTCAGGGCGTGGCAAATATAACCCGTCGCGCAAAGCCCCCGGAGGCACTGACGAGAAGAGAAGAGTTGAGGGAGCGCGGTCAACAGTAGAGTTTGAGAGATACGAGATCGGAGAAAGACGCACATGAACCGGATAAGCGCTCGTATTAAAGTGACGCTCGGTCGAGCTTAAAGCCGAGCCGCTATTGCATTGGGTTACGTGAGTAATAGCGTGCTTGTTACTAAACGCGCTGTAGAACCACCCAGCCGCGCTTAGAGACACGTACGTTTCCTTCCTGCCTCATCATCTACCTTTTGTTCATGAAACACGCGACGAGGATCCTTCCATCGCCTGCTTGCCATCATTGCGGGACGTGCTGTGACCGAGGAGAGCCGGACGGTGCCGTTCCTGGACGACCAAGTCGGCGCGTTTGGCCTGAACATGATCCTGCCTGCAATTTCCCTGTGTGAGTGCGAACGGGCCCGAGTCTGGTATTTAAGAATAAGACTGCTTAAGTTCTGCTCTGTGTTTGCTTTCTACCAAATTGTACATACGTGTAAATAATAATTAAACCTGTGTTCTTCCTTTGATTCTACCGCTTTTGTGATTTCCATCATTGACTAAGCGTGGTACGAATAGAACCACTCTAATCGGGGTCCAATATTAACGGTGACTACACGGACCACATGGTACGCAATCCGCTCGGTGTACTCAAATTACACGTGGCTCGTGCGAGGCTTGGTTCCCCGCTTCCGTGGCAGCGCTGGTATTTAGGTACGAGCGAGACTTGGTCCCAAAACCCTACCTTGCGTTTGCCCGGAAAGAGGCGTTTCAAGTCTCTTGGTTACGCCAGGCCCAAAAAGAACAAGGGGCTTAATCCCCCCTTGGTAAGGGTAAGAAGGGCGGCGGAAAACTAACAATATATATGTGCAGTGTCTGTGTTGAAGTTGAGATGATCTGTTAAAGCCATAACAATGTCCCTTCAGTCAGTCCGTCTGTCTGTCAGGCAGTGGGTCCATTATTATATATTTTATTTTGCCGACTCATCCGAGGAGGCTCAATGGGTCATATAATGATGATTCATGGTGTCAATGTGCAAAAACTAATGGAGCCCATTTTTTTTATTCCCATGCACGTGCAGCGACTTTACCCTTTTAGTCCTTTTAGGACCCTTTCGACACTTTACACCATTAACACCCCAAGTACAATTGGAATGTACCATTTGGGCCTTTGGACCCCATCGAAGATTAGACCCCTTAAGACCCTTGGAGTCCATTTTTAATGTCTTCAGGCCCCTTGACCTTTTAGACCCTTTAAACCCCTTAGACCTTTTCAGACACTTGTAACACCATTTAAGACCCTTTCGACATTTAGATCCTATAGACCCCTTTGAATCCTTTTCAGACACTATAGACCTGAACAACGTTTGGAATGTACCCTTTGGACCCCTTAGATTTAATAGACCTCGACTACTTTTGACCCTTTCAACCCATATAGACCACTTTACACCTTCAACACCTTAGACCCCTTTAGGCTTTAACTTATACTGGGCTACAGAACACTTTAGACATTTACATCATTTTTGATCCTAACGACTATAGGAATATAACCTTTAAACCCCTAAACCCCTTTATTATATGTTTTATGTGTCTTTATGTTTTTTGTGTTTAATGTGTTAGCTCTTACACGAGCCTCGACTTTGTATACAAAAAAAAAAAAATGAATTGATCCCTTACACCTGTAAACCCTTTTGACCTTCAGACTGTTGACACCTTTATACCATCAAGACCTTAACTGCGATTGGAATGCACCCTTTAGACCCCATAGACCCTTGGTACCATTTTTAGTAAGCCTGGTGTGGCTTAACGGTTAGGGTGCTGGCTTGGGATCCTAGAATCCCGAGTTTGATTCCTGGTCGATTGTTCAATAAACGCCAGGGGGGTTGACTCAGCCTGTCCATCCTTCCAAGGTCGGCAAATTGAGTACCAGCTCACTGGTAATTGGGGCACTACATCAACGGCACAAACACGCTTCCAGAGAAATGCAGCCACAGGCTGCATACGAAACGACAACAACCCTTTTTAGTGCTTTTAAGACCCTTTCAACAATTTAAACTTTCACACACTTAAGACCTACCCTGGTGTTGGGCTACCAACACCTTGTTGTGTTGTGTTGTGTTGGGTGTTGGGTGTTGGGTTGGTGTTGGGTGTTGGGCTTAAGACCACATACGATCCTCATACGATCCTTTAGATTCTAAAGGGTGGGTCCTTTCACTCATTAAAAAAAATAATGGAACGTTTATCATGTTTTGAGGCCTTTCAGTCCCCAAGGGCCTGTAATTATTCATAAAAATCAAACTGAAAATCAATTTTATCACATAATGAACCACATCTACAACCGCCCTCAAATCCCCCTCCATGGGGAGATGAATGTCTGTCCCACTCGGACCTATTCACTTTTATTTCGCTTTAGGAAGATCTTGACACGTACACAAATTTTCAACAAATCAATCTTTATTTTAACAAAAATTTGTAATGTTTAGAAAATGTTTTCCCTTTTATCATAGGATAAAAGTACACTTTTTTTCTCGTTCATAACATTGAAAACAGAGCAGAAACAAAATGAACATAACATTACATGACATGTTGGGCAAATTGACAGAAATATGCTCAATAATAACCGTTCAAACTTCCAGTATCAATTATACATGTGCTCAAAAAGAATAAAAGTAACATGAGGAAGCTTTGTCGTTTTCTATTGTGTTGTTCAAGTTACCTGACAATCCAAAGCTTGGCATGACACAAAAACAGCTGTATAACAATAACATATCAGTATGGATTGTATCACTCACCTCAGGTGTTCGTGTGTGTTTTATTTTATGTAATGTGTGACCTGTTACTGCAGAACAGCAGAAACGCAAGCAGATGCCCCAATATTGTTGTACTTCTCAATGTGTTCAGTACATGACAAGAGTGCCAGGAAGTTCATCATTTGCTCTCTAACACTGCTTATCCTTAATCCCACACTCTGCTATCCAAAGTACAGCTCAGGATAGAGGCATCTGAAGGAACAGAAAACAAACACCGCTGGGTTAGGACAACCTCAGAACAACTTTGGGATTATGAGTTAGCAATACTTTTAAAACTGTGCAACATGTAAGGTCGACAGGAAGTGCATTTATGACTAACTACCCAGGGGGCCAACATAAGTACACCCGGCACGGCGTGCTATTTTTCCTTTGACCATGTGGGTGCCTTATATAGGACCATAATAACAAATTAGGCAGGTATAACCTGTTGTAAAATCAGTCTCAACCTCTTTCTCGTTCCGAGTTTAATCTGAATCAATCTCAAACAGCATCTAGAAAGAATACATGACAACCATCATTCAAGTACACCGAAAGGCACCAGGAGTATACATTTCGTGTACAATTAAGCAAGCCTCATGCAAATACGATTTCCTCACCATCCTAAGTAAGCATGTAATGGTCACAGGTCTGCCTCTCGCAAGCAGCGAACGGATATTTATGAGAGCACTTCAGTGGGCAAGAGATGTTACTACACCTGGGTTATAACTTGGATGCCTACGTTTCACTACATTCCTCCCAGATTACAAAAACTTTGCAAGCAAGCCATTTTAACTGTATACACATCGCACTAATCAGCAAACAGTTATATAGAATGCAAAAGAACATAGAACACCTATCAAGGAGTTACGACCAACCAAAGCGCTCCGGTCGACGACTTTTTCTCCCCGTGCGGGTTCCATACACATCTGAGCTGTCAGCTGATGTACCCGAATCTTCCCCAATCGGAGTGCTAATCAACTCTGGCGTCTGAGTCGGTACAACAGTCCCGGTCAGGTCGGGCGACCGATGAGGAGACGGAGATCCGACCAACGGAACCCCTGTACTGGACCCAGTCTCATCAGATTCCCCGCAAGGGGCGAGATGACGCACCGACAGTGGTTTCATGGCCGTCCGGCATTTTGACATGAGCGAAATCTGGATTAGCATGAAGGATCTGGACCTTGTCAATGAGCGGTTCGTATTTGCTCGGACGCATGGCTCGTTTGAGATATGCCGGTCCAGGTGTGGAGATCCAAGCGGGCAATGACTGTCCACTACCTGTACGACGCAGATAGTGAAATAGACGATCGTGAGGAATTTCATTTGTAGCAGTGCACAGTAAGGACCGAATCGCATGTAGAGCCCCCGGCAACACCAAAGTCCACTTGTCCATCCCCAACACCCGGGTCTTGAGCCCGAGGGTAATGGCCCTCCATATGATGCCATTCAATCGCTCAATTTGTCTATTCGCTTGTGGACGATATGGAGTGGTGCAGCTAGAAGCAATATTCCGCTGCAATAGAAATGTTCGTACGTCCTGAGACATGAAAACTGCACCCCTGTCAGTATGGATGAAAGCAGGATAACCGAACATCGCAAACAGGAGCCTCAAGCAGCGAAGAACCGACTCGGAGGACATGTCGTGACACGGAAATGCGAACGGGAATCGGGAGTACTCGTCTGATTGTAAGAAGATAACGATAAGAGCCGGACGCTGGCAAAGGCCCTTTGAAAGTCCATGGCTAATCTCTCCCACAGCCGGCTAGCTTGAATCAAAGTCCCCATTTCAGGTTTGTGGAAGCGCGGTTTCAGCTCTGCGCAAACAACGAACATCCTCCACGGAGTAGGGCAAGTTTCGGCTATGCTCGAAATGCACCAATTGTGTCACTCCTGGGTGGCATAGCGATTCATGAAGTTCACGCAGATCCTCACTGGTGGTGAGGCCCGCACACACCCCGGGCCTGGACAATGCGTCCGCAGCTAAATTCTCCCGCCCCAGGCGATATGTGATCTTGAAGCTGTAGTCAGCCAATTCAATGCACCATCGAGTTAGTCAAAACAGTTTCACTACATAACCCTTGCAATTTTTTTGCACAAAGCCCAGAAACATAAATCCAATATGGCCGCTATTGGATTTATCAGAAAAAAATAAAATTTAAAAGAATCACCATTTTACTCTGATTTCAGTAGATAAGACATGAAACCATCAGATAACATTATAACCATACATTTATTCTAACCCATACTCTCATGTCAACACAACATTATTATAGTTATCGCAAGCAAAAGCTGTAAATCGAAGGTGGCCACCATCCCATTTACCTGAAAATGACAATCTTGGTCATTCTAAAATACTTTTTGCTTGTTTTTCAAATCTAAAATGGACAGTCTTCTATGACGCGGGAGCGTATATCTCAAACATGATAGCGAACGTGGTGCCAAGAGAAAGTTGGAGCAAATCAATCGCTCCCTGTGTATCATATGCCAAGGAAAAGATACAAATACGATGTTGAACGTTACTCCAGAGAGCCTGCCAATGTTACAAACACAATGGAAGGAAGATGTGACAACAGCTGAAGGGTTACAGACAACAGCTAAATCGGACAACTGGTTGCATGACAAGACCCCCAAAATGGCACATAACTTGCAGGAGCAGGTACTTATTGAAAAAAAGTGTCAACCTCGCCAAAAACAGAAGGATGGGAAAATGGGAAATGCATCATCAAATCAGAAAAGCAATGAGGAACAGGCTTCACTCACATCTAGTGCTTCTCTGTCAACAGCAGGATCTATATTGCCTCAATATGAAGCAAGGTCAATGTGTTATTTGCAACAAAATTTGACACAAAGAACGCAAGCCAACCAATAAAATCACAACTAAAAATAGAGCAGAAAACAAGTACAGCGACATTCAAAGTACACCACTCACATGCCAAATAAATTAATATCCTCCAGCACGGCATTGCGGGGTGCCGTAGGTGCCTGGCAATACCGCCGTGCAGCTCAGAGACTGTATTGGGAGGGAGAGGTATACAATAATTGATTGATTAATTGTTGCATAATTAAAATCAATAAACAATGATCATAAAATATTTTCTTAATCAATTGGCTAATAGCATAACTAAACCACCAGTGCTTCATCCGAAGCTGTAACTTTTTAAAAATTAATTAAAGTCATGAATTGAAAAAAAAAATAATCAATTTATTAATCAATAAATAAATAATCGATTAATTGATGAATCAAATAAAAAATATGCCTTATGGCCACATCACTTGGTCACTATCGTGTCCAAATATTAGCTTCCTCGCTCAAAAGGTGCCTGAGATATTGCCCAGATGAGAAAGGAAATAAATAAATGATTAAAAATGAAAATAAATAAATAATAATCATAAAATAATTAAATAATTTATCAACTGGCTAATAGAATATCTAAACCACCACCGTTTCATCCGAATATGAAACTTAAAAAAAAAGTAATTAATGAAGTCATTAATTGAATAATTAAATAATTCATTCATTGATTAATCAATAAATCAAAATTTGCCTTTACAGCCAAATCACTTGGTCATTGTTGTGTCCAAATATCAGGTCATTGTTGTGTCCAAATAATCTGAAACAGTCCAAGCTCAAAAGGTACCCGAGATAATGCCCAAAGGAAATAAATAGGTATGTGTTTTAAGCGCCTTTGGGCTTCTTGAAAAGCGCTATACAAAATAAATGAATTATTATTACTTAATTAATCGATAATAATTAAATAACTAATCAATTAATTAATTAATAAAAAAAACAAAAAATATCGTTTTTGCCAAAGCAATTGCTCACGATTGTGCCGAAATTTCAGCTTCCTCGCTCAAAGGATGGCTGAGATATCGTCCGGACAAACAAGAAAAGAAACAAGAAAACAAGAAAGAGCAATCAGAGATTGCAAACCCTCGCCAGGACGTGTTTTCTAAGTCTTGTTTTTTTAAGGCTTTTGTTTTAAAACAAATATAGCGGCCGAACCACGTGACCGATAACGTCGTCGTTTTTTTCTTTGGTTTTTTTTCTTCGCAACCAATTTATCCCTCGATGATGCTCAAGAAATTTCATCTTGATCGGGTGAAGTTTTGTACTTGGCGAATTATGACGTCATAATGGAGGCACCAATGACATCATCATTAACATATGTTATTCCACATGGAAGTTCTTTACAATGAGCCATGTTTCAATTTTTTCGGTTTTTCCAAGATGGCGGCCGAACCACGTGAACGATGGCATCATTATATATTTTTTTCTCCACCAATTTATCACAAGATGACGCTCAATAAATTTCATCTTGATCGATGAAGTTTTGTACTTGTCGAATTATGACGTCATGATGGAGGCACCTATGACATCATGAACATATTTTATTCCCCATGGAGAGTTCTTTACAATGAGCCATGTCTCAATTTTTTCTATGCAGCACTTGCGGAGATATAGAGGTACAAAGTTTTTCAGTTTTTCCAAGATGGCGGCCATACCACGTGACGTATGACGTCATAATTAAAATTTAAAACTTCTGCAGGTGGAGTTGCATCTATGGTGAAAATTTTCTGTCAATTGTACCAACGGTTGCAGAGAAGATCATATTTATTTTGTGCGGACTAACAAAAAGAAACGGACTCAAATGCAATACCCTCTCCACAGGCGAGGGTAACAAACAAGAAAACAAACAACCGGTGTGAAAACCTTCCTTCGGTGCTCGGCAAAGACGTCATGCAGCGCCTGGAGATGGCATAGGAAAGGAGCGCTGTACAATAAAGGCAAAGGCTCAGCAAATGAACCGTCAAAATGTGTTTCTACAAATTTCTGGTAAAGGGCATGATTTGTAATGACATGTGTATCCATAAACACTATGGATGTGTTTAACGATACTAGGGTACCCAGAGGAAAGTCTGAAATACATCAATTCTATGACGAAGCATTATTGGCACAAGTGAAGCAAGTGGATGAATCAAAGTTTTAATATACAACCACTACTTTTGGATTCACTTGAATGGACCGACAAGCAGGACTAATACCCTAAAAATGGAGTTCCTCAAGGTTCTGTATGAGCACCACCCTTACTGAACGTGTACCCCTCAGACCTTCGGAATACAGGCAGCAAATTTGCCAAGATGCTGATGACCTTGCAAACCCTGCATGCAAGCAAGACTTTTGAGGAAGTTAAAGACACTTTCAGCCAAGATGTTGCAGCACTGAACCTCGACAATCACTAATGGTGACTACGTCTTAATGCTCTCAGAAAACGGTCTGCTCTGACTTCCACTTGCAGAACAGCAGGGCAAGAAAACAAGTGAAAGTAAATCTGAACAACATCCCACTGCACTTCACCCACCTACCTACCTTGGTATCCAACTCAATCGGGCCTTGACTTTCTGGCTGCATGTACAAAAGTTGGTGGGGAAACAGTCACATAAGTAAATCTAATTCATAGATTCTGCAGACAGGATTGGGGAGCAAACTTCTATAGCTGTGCACCTCAACATTCACCCTTCAACAACCTCAACATTCGAAAAAAAGAAGCCGAAAGAGAACAAGCATTCTGAGTATTGCGCTGCAATACATGTCCCCTACCGGTAGTCTATCGTCCAGAAAACTGTTGGGGAAATTACCAAAGTTAAAAGTGCCATAACTGTCAAAATTGATCGAAATGTCATGAAGTTCGAACTTGATCTGTAACTTATCATGAGGAAACCATGTGCCAAGTTTGAAACCATTAGCATTAAGAGTTTAGAAAAAAAGTCCAGAAAACTGTTCTTTGCATGACGGACGAACAGACTGACAGATGGAGGGACGGAGGGACGGAGTGCAAACCTACAGTCCCCTCCGGTGTACACCGGTAGGGGACTAATAAGCCCGCAAGGTCGCTCCGTGGAGCAGCCTGCACGTATTGCACTATGTGTGAATTATATAATTACCAACTCACGGTCTGAGGTAACTCGACTAAAAAATATCCAATTTGCACCAAATAAAGTTTATGAATGGTTGCACAGACCCCTATTTCTCACTAAACGTGGAAACAGAATGTAAAGTGGAGTTAAAACAAGGAATATTAACAGCTTTGACTTACCGCACTCCAAATTATAGTCCAGAAAACTGTTGGGGAAATTACCAAAGTTCAAAGTGCCATAACTTTGTCAAAAATGATCGAAACGTCGTGAAGTTCGACCTTGATCTGTAACTTATCATGAGGAAACCATGTAACAAGTTTGAAATCATTAGCATTAAGAGTTTAGAAAAAATGTCCGGAAAGCTGTTTTTTGCGTGACTGACAGACTGCAAACCTATAGTCCCCTCCAGTGTACACCGGTAGGGGACGAATAAAAAGAAGAAGAGGACAAAGATGGTGAAGAAGACGAGGATGAGCACAAGTGCTGAGGATGTTGAACACATTCATGAGTCGTTTAAGTGCAGTCCCCATTAAAGGTCCATGCTGGAGTCATAGTGAGTAATTTCTTCGATATTCAATTGATTTGGTGTGACCGTCCAATGCTGAAGCGACCACGTTCGCTGGACATTAGAAGTGTACTGATGGTGCAATGACTATCTTGGAAAATCTTGACACAAACTTAGAGAAATGTTCTTTCACATTCAGCAAACCGCATCGTTGTATCCCATTTCATTACGAGTCCTCTACCGGTGTACACCGGAGGGGACTATAGGTTTGCATTCCGCCCCTCCGTCTGTCCATCACGCAAAGAACAGTTTTCCGGACTTTTTTTCTAAACTCTTAATGCTAATGATTTCAAACCTGGTACATGGTTTCCTCATGATAAGTTACAGATCAAGTTCGAACTTCACGACGTTTCGATCATTTTGGACAAAGTTATGGCACTTTGAAATTTGGCCATTTCCCTAACAGTTTTCCAGACGACAGACTGCCGGTAGGGGACATGGATTGCAGTGCAATACTCAGAATGCTCGTTTTTTATGACGGTTTGAATTTGGAATGGAAATTTGTGGACATCCTGCACTATCCATGACTACATTTTCAAGCATACAAGCAAAAAGCCCAGGTTATAAATGTGCCCACTTCAGTCAGGGAGTGCACATAAAGCACATGAAAAGTGTCTGCACATCCAAAATAACGAGAAACGGTTTTAGATGACCCAGGTTCATTCTGACCTTCAACTTAAAGCTCGTAACTGAACAGATCCATAGTTATAAGGAGAAATCCAGAATCTGAAACGTGCGGCTTCACCATGCCCAGATCAAAAGAGCTCTCTGCTGCCTTCAGAAAGAAGGTTATAGATGCCTACGAGTCTGGGAAGGGATTTAAAAAGATCTCCAAATAATTTGAAATCAATCATTCGACTGTCCGGAAGATCATCTACAAGTGGAGAAGATTCCAAACAACTGCCAACTTGTTCAGGCCAGGCCGCCCCAGCAAGTTCAGCCCGAGAGCAGACCGCAAGATGCGGAAAGAAGTCTCTAAGAACCCCAGAATGTCATCACGGGACCTACAGGTAGCTCTTGCCACTGGTGATGTCAAAGTGCACGAGTCTACCATTAGAAAGAGGCTGCACAAATTTGATCTACATGGGAGGTGTGCCAGGAGGAAACCTTTGCTGTCCAGAAAGAACATCAGGGCAAGACTAAAGTTTGCCAATGAACACCGAGGCAAAGATCAGCACTTCTGGAACAATGTGCTCTGGACAGATGAGTCAAAGGTAGAGCTATTTGGCCACAGTACCAGAAGACATGTTTGGCAAAAAACCAAAGACAGCATTTGACCACAAGAACCTGATACCAACTGTAAAGCATGGTGGTGGAAATATTATGATTTGGGGCAGCTTTGCTGCAACAGGGCCTGGGCAGCTCACCATCATATAATCCACTATGAATTCTTCATTGTACCAGAGGGTGCTTGAGGATAATGTGAGGCCATCTGTCAGAAAGTTGAAGCTCAACCGAAGGTGGACCTTGCAACATGACAATGGCCCTAAACATACCAGTAAATCCACCAAGGAATGGCTGAAAAGAAAGAAATGGAGGGTTCTGCAATGGCCAAGTCAAAGCCCAGAACTAAATCCCATCGAGATGTTGTGGGGGGATTTGAAACGACCTGTGCATGCAAGAAACCCCTCAAACATCGCACAGCTGAAATAATTCTGCATGGAGGAGTGGGCAAAAATTTCTCCCAGTCGATGTCAGAGACTGGTAGACAGTTATAAGAAACGTCTACTTGAGGTTGTTTCTGCCAAAGGGGGCAATACCACCTATTAGAGCCAAGGGTGTACTTACTTTTTCCACGTCTGAAATTTGCATTTATGTTTATTTAAATTATACAATGGACTACAAAATGTAAATGTTTCATGATATTTGTTATATTATATCACCTTTATCTATCAATATTGTTGAAATGAAGATCAAATAGCTGTATTTTGAAATATGTTGAAAAAGTCAAAACTTTACCTGGAGTGTACTTACTTTTTCACATGACTATGTAGATACCAAAATATTTTTAAATTTCACCAATTTTCTGGATTATTTGATTTTGATGCATTATTTGAAAAAAGTGCAAGGGTACCAATATTTTTGGCCACGACTGCACAAGAAAGAATTTGCACAATATATTTTGTGAGATTTTGCATTAAAATCGCGTTTTAAGGTGGAGTGTGCAACACATAAAAGTCGATCCAAAGGACCTGCTATCTTTATTTTACGTGCTTCACCACAAGGGAAAATGGGGAGAGGTCAACCTCCCCTTTGGACGTCCATGATTGTAGGTAGGCCTATAGGGTCTAATGTTGTGTCATGCCCTGCACTAAGCTAACGTTGCTTGCGCAGTTGCTTACTAAAATGGCGGCCGAGCACGCCCATTCGATACTTCCCATTCACGGCCGAGTGGCTCATCTTGCTCTGCTATAATATCTTTGGTCGACACATCTCCGGCACTGGTCTTGTTCTTGGGAGCCATGATTGAACGATGAGCAGAGTGAGTTAAAAAAGCAGGCCAAAGCAACGGGACGAGAAGAATGATGGAGATCCAGGAAACAGTCTGTATATGTCGTAATGCGAGCATTGTGCGTACCTGTGGGACAGGTGAATACCCTGGACATTTTTTGTGGGGGGATGTTATAGGATGATGCCATATTGAGCATATCTGTTAATTTAAACAATAGATTTAATGAAGCATTTGCATTCTATAATTCGCGGGGTTGACTTGTTTTCGTAGCCGATGGAACATCCCCCGAAGCGTTTTCATTGTACAAGACATCTGATGATGCTTTACCATAAATTGCAAATTATAATATATTTAATGAAGCGTTTGCATTCTATAATTTGCAGGCTTGCCTTATTTTCGTAGCTGGCGAAACATCCCGCGAATATCCCGATTATAGACCGGCTAAAATTTGCGGCCGCAAAAGTAAAGAAAACGCAAATCACACAGCAGTGAATGTTTAAGCAGGTCATGCTCGCGGTTCGTAGATGTTCTTTTGCGTACGTATGTCCAGCTGCTTTATGCATTGCTGGAGAAAGATGGTTTTTTTTATAAATGTGTCAAGCTAAAGGCTCGTGAAATTTTTTTTGCTCCCCTGAAAAACCGCGAATTTGCGGTACACAGCCGAGAATGGGGGGGGGGGGGGGGGGGGTTAACATGATTTCGCGCAACACGGCCGCGAATAGAAAAAAACCCGCAAATTTGCGGGACACTTTTCCACGAATAGAGAAACGTGTCGCATTTTATCAACCGTGAATAGCAGGGTCTGACTGTATGTATGTATATGTGTATGCACGTGTGCGTGTGTATACATATACAGTGCCTTGAGACAGTATTCATACCCCTCGCCTTTTTCACATTTTCTTTTGCACACTCCAAATTGAGCTCAGGTGCATCCAATTTCCTTTGATCATCCTTGAGATGCCGCTACAATTTGAGTGGAGTCTACATGTGGCCAATTCTATTGCTTGGAAATGATTTAGAAAGAAACACCTTTCTATAAAAAGTCCCACAGTTGACAGTACATGTCACAGCAGAAACTCTACCATGCAGTCCAAGGAACTGTCCATATACCTCAGAGATAGAATTGTGAGGAGGCATAGATCTGAGGAAGGGTATAAAACAATTTCTAGAGTATTGAAAGTTCCCAAGAGTACAGAGAGCTCCATCATTAGGAAATGAAGGAATATGGAACTACCCAGACTCCTCCTGGAGCTGGCAATCCGAACAAATGGGGCGACCAGGCAAGAAGAACCCTATGACCAGTTCCTTCGCTGAGATGGGAGAACCTGCCGGACAACAAAAGGAGAACAGTCTCTGCAGCACTTCAAAAATCTAGGCTTTATTGGAAAGTGGCCAGACAGAAGCCACTCCTGAGAAAAAGGCACATGACAGCAAGCCTGGAGTTTGCAAAAAGGCATGTGAAGGACTCGTAGCATGAGGCAAAAGATTCTGTGGTTTGAAGAGACGAGAATTGAACTCTTTGGCCGAAATGCAAAGCCCGACATCTGGCGAAAACAAAGCACATCTCATAACCCATCTGACACCATCCCTTCTGAAAAGCATGGTGGTGGCAGCATCATGCTATGGGCATGCCTTTCAGCAGCAGGGACTGGGAGACTTGTAAGGATAGAAGGAAGAATGAATGGAGCCAAAGGCAGGCAAATCCTTCAGGAGAACCTGCTTTAGAGTGTGCAAAAGACCTTAGACTATGGCAAAGACTTACGTTCCAACAGGACAATGACCCCAAACTTACAGCCACAGCGACACTGGAATGGCTTCAGAACAAGAACGTGAAAGTCCTTGAGTGGCCCAGCCAAAACCCAGACTTGAATGAATCCCATTGAAAATCTGTGCAATGACTTGAAGATTGCTGTTTATCAACTCTACCCATCCAATTTGACAGAGCTTGAGCAAATCTGCAAGGACGAATGGGAGAAACTCTCCAAATACAGATGTGCAAAGCTGATACAGACTTACCCAAGAAGACTCGAAGCTGTAATCGCTGCCATTGGTGCTTCTTTGAAGTATTAGCTCAGAGGTTTCAATACTGGTGTAAATTAGATATTTTTGTGTATTTCCTCTCTAGTCGTAGTCAACGTGTGGCCCTGAATGGGTTTCTCTCATCTCCTCTTCCTGTTCAGGCTGGAGTTCCCCAAGGCAGTGTTCTGGGCCCTGTGCTTTTTCTGGTCTTCATCAATGATCTCTCTGACTCTCTTGAAAATCCTCTCTATCTCTTTGCTGACGACTCAACTCTGTCGCTCCATTCTTCATCCCTCAGATCGGCAGTCTGCAGCCTCCTCACTCTCTGCAGACCTTGACAAAATCACAGACTGGGCAAACAAGTGGAACATGTCTTTCAATCTTGACAAATCTCACACTCTTACGATGTCTCTAAGAAAAGACCGACTGGACAACCCTCCCATCCACTTTCTGAATAATCCTCTCCAAGAAGTTCTGTCACTCAAGCTTTTGGGTCTCACTATCTGCCATGATCTTTCCTGGAAAAACCACATTTCAAATCTGGCCTCCAAAGCCAGTCGCCGACTGGGCATCCTCCGTCGTGCGAAGTCCTTCCTTGGCACACCTGAGCTCCTCACCACATACAAGGCTTTCATCCGCAGCTCAATGGAATACTGCTCTCCCCTCTGGGCTGGTGCTCCTGCCTCACACCTAGCTCGCCTTCGCGCTGTTGAAACCAAAGCATTCAGAATCATTGGAATCTCCCGCGATGAAGCTAACTCCAAGGGCCTCTCACTCACTCACCAAGGCAGGTTGGTGGTCTTTCCGTCTTCTACCGACTCCTCTCTGGCCTTGCCCCCCCAGCTCTCTCTGGGCTCTGTCCCGCAAATATTCCTACAGGTCGCACAAGATCTGCCTGCAACCCTCTTTTGGTTAAACTGCCAAAATCAAGACTCTCTGCTCACCTTCACTCCTCTTTTCTCCCGCCTCTGGAACAAACTCCCTCACTCTCTTCAATCCCACTCCACCCTCCAAGTCTTTAAAACAGCTGTTCACCACCATCTCTTATCTTCCCCCATCCAAAACCTTGATCTTTTCTACCCCCGCTAATTTCACCCCAATTCCCCTTTTTGAAATACCAACTTCTTTCCTGGAAGCCCTTGGTGTCCTTGTGTTTTATACTTCTCCCACCCCCCACCCCCTTCCCACGCCTCCTCCCCTCAAGCCCTCTCCCTCCCACACATCTCCCGATGTCCCTGCTCTCAAATGTTGTTTGTGTGCTTCCCCTTCTCTCCCCATCTTGTTTTCCGCTCTCTCTTTTTGTGTGTTTTGTTTGTCTGGTTGATTTGTTTGTGAAGTAAATGTTAGCTCTTTCACGAGCCTCGATTCAGTATACAAAAAAATTTCATTTTTAATTATTTTGGATAAAAATTCTAAAAACAAAATTCCACTGAGGTTGTGGGGTAATATGTGTTGATCAAGTCAATCAACCTCAATTTAATCCATTTTAAATTCAGGCTGTAACAACAAAATATGAAAAACTCAAGGTGTGAATACTTTCTGAAGGCACTATATATATTGTCAAGTCCATGGCCGATGAAGACCAGACTTGGACAGATAGCCAAACAGTTAACTCCGAGGCGTATTTCAAAACTTGCCGGGATTATCTTTTCTCGCGTGCGGGAAAGGCCCCAAGCCTTACCTGAACGGACGGTTGACAAAGGGTTTTATAACTCAAACCCACAAACAAGTAAACGGACACGACACAAAAGTAAACTGCAACAAATAATGAATTTAATGAAATAATTGTGAGACGATAAAATGGGAAAATAGATGTCGAGGTAAAAAAACAAACTATAATTCCTAATTTGAGACGTCTCCACACACACGAAACAGACAAGGAAATAAAAACAAAAATCCCCCCTTTTAGATGGCACTCAGCTCTGGTCTCGACAAGCACTTGGTGGGGTCGCCTCGAACCACCGCGCGGGAAACGCACAAGATGGCACAGAGTCGCCCCCCACGATGCCACGAACGTGAGGCAACTCTTTCGCTCTCCTCGCGATGCCGACTGCCCCAAACTGCTCTTTCTCAGTCTTTTTCCACAGGTGCACACAAGCCAAAGAACAATGTGACTGCCATGACCAAGCCCAGAATGAGAGAGAGACAATGTTGCAACTGTCCGCCACAGCCAGTTGGAGAGCCAAAAATGTGACCGCTCGCCACGCGAAGCCCTTTTCTTCAGAAAGAGAGAGATGGAGGTGGGACTCACCCTCCTTTGTCCCTCGCTGACGTCACATGCGACCAGTCCTCGTGCCCCATCACATCAGTCCATCTCCCCGACCAATCATCCTCCACGACGGAGCCTCACGGCCTTCTTGACGCCCATCGAGAATGTCCAGGCGGCGGGGCTTACTTGCCGATTGGCAAATGTAAGGGGCTCTGTCGGCATGATGGTGTTGTGGTGACTGGAGCTTTTCATGGCCGTTATTGTCATTCGTAATGGCAGCGTTTTTTTGTTGAAATAAAACAGAAGGGAAAAATCACAAGAGGCAATACATACTGGGAATTATTCATCTTACGCCCTATCTAACCAACACAAAAACCATCCTCCGTGTGGTGACGTGCAAACACTTAACCTGAACGTTTACCCTGCTTATGTACATCGAGGTGGGCTTCTTCGCGTCACACGGTCCATGCTAATTTACACAATCCTGAATTCACTAAGGTATTTCATCCCTACTCCCCATATATGAATGAATGAATGAATGATCGTTTTGAGGCCATTTTCCCCACTAGAGTGGGGGTTAGCCTTGCGGGTCCCATGACAATCATGGTTCCCTGTTTGAGGCAATGTTTTTACGGCCGGATGCCCTTCATGGCGCCAACCCCGAGTCGCCTCTTACGATGCACAGTAATATGGTGTACGATATGGTGTACCTATTCTAAACCGGGGTACACACCGGGATCATTCATCCCAGCAAGCTGGTACTCAATTTGCCGACCTCGGAAGGATGACAGGCTGAGTCAACCCCCCTGGTGTTAATTTAGCGATCGACCGTGTTTCGAAACCACGATCCTAGGATCCCAAGCCGGCACCCTAACCGCGAAGCCAACACCAGGCTATTTTACCCATAAACGTAACACTATATCTCAAGCCACAAACAGCTCCATATAACAAATAGCTCCATTCATTACTTATCCAACTGAACAATATAAACACGATAGAGTCTCAATGGGGTACATTGATTGTAGATGTGACTCACTTATTGACACAAATAATTCTTCAGGAATCGGTGTAGCTCAGATAATAATAATAATAATAATAATAAATTTTATATAGCGCTTTTCAAGAAGCCCAAAGACGCTTTGACAGAGTACAAAAAACAAGTGCAAAAAGACAAAAATCAATAGGTAAATAATCAAAGCAAAAGGAAGGAGGAGAAGAGATAGTCAGGGGTTAAATGCTGTGGGTTAAATGTTGAATGCAGTGTTGAACAGGTGGGTCTTGAATGATGTTTTGAATGTGGTGAGTGAGGAGGAGTCTCTGATGGTGTGAGGTAGTGAGTTCCAGAGGGTGGGAGCAGCGATGGAGAAGGCCTTGCCCCCCAGGATCTGAATTTGATCCGGATGGGGGGGGGGGGGGGTCAGGAGGTTGGTACCAGCAGAGCGGAGGTTGCGGGTGGGAGTGTGTCTGGAGAGGAGGTCAGCCAGGTAGGATGGGGCCAGGTTATGGAGGGCTTTGTAGGTCAAGAGGAGGATTTTGTACTTGATTCTCTGGGGGATGGGGAGCCAGTGAAGCTTGTAAAGGACGGGGGTGATGTGGTCACGGGTCCGGGAATGGGTGAGTAGACGGGCAGCGGAGTTCTGAATGTATTGGAGTTTATTGGTGATTATTGAGGGTGTTGGGCTAGTGGCGAGGGTGCCAGCTTAGGATCCTAGGATCCTGGGTTCGAATCCTGGTCGATCGCTGAATTAACACCAGGGGGGTTGACTCAGCCTGTCATCCTTCCGAGGTCGGCAAATTGAGTACCAGTTCACTGGTAATTCCCTGTTTGTCGTAAAAAGGCGACAAAAAGGGTTGGCGGCAGGAAGGGCATCCGGCCGTAAAACATTGCTTCAAAAAGGGGACCAAAAAACAACAACAACCACGGTCCCCGAAAAAGGCCAACCCCCGCTTGCGGGGAAAAATTGCCTCTAAAGGTGGTTTTATTGAGGGTGAACCATAGAGGAGGCTGTTGCAGTAGTCGAGACGGGAGGTGATGAAGGCGTGGATGAGGGTTTCTGCAGCCGTGGAGGAGAGGGATGGACGGAGACGGGCGATGTTTTTCAGGTGAAAGAAGGCTGTCTTTGTGATGTGTTTAGTGTATTTGTCGAAGGAGAGGGTTTGGTCAAAGATGATGCCAAGATTCTGGATGTGAGGGGAGGTGGATACTGGGAAACCGTCGATGTTGAGAGCAAAGTTATGGGTGGATTTGGTGAGCGTTTTTGGGCCAATGATGATTATTTCAGATTTATCACAGTTAAGTATGAGGAAGTTGATTTGAAGCCAGGATTTTATTTCAGAGATGCAGTTTGTCAGGATAGAGTGGGTGGCGGTGGAGATGGACTTGGTGGAGATGAAAAGCTGGATGTCATCGGCGAAGCAGTGGAATTGGAGACCATGACGGCGGATTAAGTGACCAAGGGGGGACAGGTACAGGACGAAGAGGAGGGGGCCAAGAACTGAACCTTGGGGGACACCTTGGGGGAGGGGAGCAGTGGGGGATTTGCAGTTATTGATGGAGATGAACTGGCGTCTGTCAGAGAGGTATGATTTGATCCAAGAGAGGGCAGTGCCGGTAATGTTAAAGGTGGTTTCAAGTCGGGTGAGGAGGATGGTGTGATTGATGGTGTCAAAAGCGGCGCTGAGGTCGAGGAGGATGAGAATGTTGAGGTTGCCAGCGTCAGAGGAGAGGAGAAGGTCGTTGGTGATTTTGAGGAGAGCAGTTTCAGTACTGTGGTTGGAGCGGAATCCGGATTGGAATGTTTCATACAGGGTATTGGCAGAGAGGTGATGTTTGAGTTGAGTGGCTACAGCACGTTCCAAAACTTTTGACAGAAAGGGTAGGTTGGATGGGTCTGAAGTTATTTAGCGTGTCAGGGTTGAGTCCAGGTTTTTTCAGAATGGGGGTAACAGCAGCAATTTTGAGGGATGGTGGGACGATGCCTGTAGACAGGGAGGAGTTTATTGTTGCAGTGATAAGTGGAGAGAGAGCAGGAAGGGAGGTCTTGACAAAGCTGGAGGGGATGGGGTCAAGAGTGCAGGTGGCAGTTTTCATTCCTATGAGTTCAGAGAGGTCAGTAGGGGAGACCGGGGAGAATTGAGACAGGGGAAGGCAGGATAAGGGGGGGCAGGTGGTTGGAGGGGGAGCGGGTGCGGTGGTGGTTAAGTTGTTGTAGATGTTGTCAATTTTGCATTGGAAGAATGAAAGAAAGGAGATGCAGTTGTCTACTGTGAATGACTGGGTGGTGGTGTTCAGGGGGCTGAGGAGTTTGTTTATTGTAGAGAAGAGTGCTTTTGGGTTTCCGGAGCCAGAGTGGATAATTTGAGAGTAGTAGGCGGAGCGGGCGCGGGAGAGGGCATCTTTATAGTGTTGTAGGTGGTCCTTGTTGGCTTGGGAGTGAATTGTGAGACATGTTTTATTGCGGAGTCTTTCAAGTTGGCAAGCACGAGTTTTCATCAGGCAGAGTTCAGGGGTAAACCAGGGAGCAGAATGGGTGAAAGAAACTGTTTTGGTTTTTATAGGCGCAAGCTGGTCAAGGCAGGAGGAGAGTGTGGTTGTAGTAGTCAGTGAGGTCAGAAGGGGTGTGGAGGTCAACGAAGGGAGAAGTGGACATTTTTTCAGAGGGTGGATGAGAATGAGGTAGGTGAAAGAGCGTTTAGATGACAAACAAAATCCTCGAGGATGGCGGTTCTCAAAATATTGTAACGGATTTGGGAAACCGTGCACTTTGTGTAATTGATTGTAAAAATACCCCCTTGTAAATAATGTCATGATTCTTTGTAAATACCTCCATTTGTGTAAAGGTCAAAGGTCGTCCTTTAGTTAGTCCATCGCACACACGCAGAAAACCATAGGACCTTCTCAATAGTTATTTCATTCTTATGTGTTTCAGTTTAAGGCTGTGTCTCCACTAGTTGATCTTGCATTGCATCAGAACAAATAAGATAGAGCCCCTTTTCCATAGTGTTTGCCTCCATTACCAACTGCATTCGCCTACATTACCAACTGCATTCGCCTACATTACCAACTGCATTCACCCTCCATTACGCACGTGGTCAGCTCTGAGAAGGGCGTTGCCCGCCCCTCGTCATCGTGGGCGGAGCCAGGGAGAGCCCGTGCCCACCAATCGGCATTGCGGAGAGCGACCCGGTAGGCGTGCCCTCTTAGCCCACGGCTTGATCTCAGGAAGAGCAATAAAAGGGTGGCGGAGGGACTGCTTATGCAGATGAGTAAGAAGGCAGATGATCGAGGCACAAAGAGGTACGCAGGAGGGAAGTGCCCAGCTACTGAACCAGACGAGTGATTGCATCATCCCCCCCACGTGAACGGGACGCGAAGCTGCCAGCCGCTGAACCGGAGCGTGGGCGTTCGAGCGGGACCTCGACATCGTGCCGCCGAACCCGGGCCTTCCTGCCTGCCAGCTCCTTGGACCGTGTCCCTCTTCCAGCCATTCATTCCTGCGTACAATTCCCCATTCGTGCGAGTCTGCCCGTCGTCTGTCCTTTGTGTTGTCTGGGGTATAAGTTAAGCTTGTGTAAGTAAGAATTGCTCTGTGTCCTTCTGCTCCTTCCATTTCCCTGTAAATTACATTTCTTTTCTTCTCTTTGGGTTTTTGTGTAAATTATAATCTATCTATAATTCCATTAATCTCTGTGTGTATGTGTGTATGTGTGTATGTGTGTATGTGTGTATGTGTGTATGTGTGTATGTGTGTTTGTCTGTGACCGCTGTTTCTCGACAACCACGGGTCCGATATACTTTAAACTTGCCAGGTATATTGCTGGGGACCCGAGGATGTGCCTTTTCAAGGTTTGAAATTAATCGGACAAGTACTTACCGAGCTATGGCGATTTAGCCGTTCGCCGTTCGCTTTGGCATTGCGAATGGACCAAACCATTGCATGTAAATAGAGGGGGGGGGGGTTCTGTGGTCGTTGCGAATGGACCAAACCATTCATGTAAATAGAGGGGGGGGGGGGTTCTGTGGTCGTTACTGCCACGTGGTTTCAAAGTTTTTTTTTGTTGTTGTTGTTTGCACGCATGTTTTTTTGCACCCACGTACGGGCACGCCCTAGGATGTTTACACACACACACCCCTACACAAATTTTTTTTTTTTTTTTTTTTGGCAAGGAACGGGCACCCACGTACGGGCACGTCCTAGCTTATATATAGTACGGGCATGCCCTAGTAATAATAAATCCTGTTATTTCTTTCCTTTGGTTTCCTCTTTCTCGTCCGATCGTCCTCATCTTTTACCGATTGATATACGTGGCACGATTTGGCCAACGCTCAGGATCGGGTTAGTCTTTGCTAAACGGCTCGAACTTCGGGTTGCAAAAACCGCTCGGCAACTAGTCCATCTAAAACCGTGGTTCGAGCGGGAGTCCCTCCCCTGCTTCGTGGTCAGGAGTGGCACTCAGGTCCTTGAGACTTTTCATTGACCAATTACCCTGGCTGCTCCCGACCGGAAGGAGCGTTGGGACCCCCAGGATCGGCGACGGCCAGTATAAGGACAAGGGGTTAACACCCCCTTGGTAAGGGGAGCGCCGTCGTCCGTTTCCGTAACAATATTTTATCGCGGTGACCCCTTTTGACATTTTGCCAATTAAAACGTCATATTGGAGTCACAAAACATTTTAATAATTCAACATTTTCTTTTAAATGTAAAATTTATAATGCCTTTTGCATGCAGGTGCAAAAATAATCACCTCTTCCAACTCAGAAGGAAGTCCTACTTGAAGCTGGGAGACTGTGGACAAGGGCTGACCCACATCCTGGATGTCCACACCTGTTGTTTCACTGTCCATTTTATTCACATTCTGTTCATCTTCCCACTCTCCATGACCAAGATGTACCAGTTGTTGTGCCACATGAACAGGCTGGAAAAAAGAAACATTCAGAGAAGAGTAAAAACGTTAATGTCAAAATATTCTCTCTTATAATGGAGCAAACATATATGGTTATGTATGTATGTATGTATGTATGTATGTATGTATGTATGTATGTATGTATGTATGTATATTTGTGACCAAACGTCTTCTTCTTCAAATCTATTGTTACGGACACGACTTAGATGTTATGATGGGCCGAGCGGAATGGCCGCCGTGTTCGCACAAGTTACCCAATTATACTCGAACCTTGGCCGAGTCGCGCTACGCTAAATCAATTGAGGAAAAGGACACAACGGCTGGATTAAAATGAAACGACACCAGGGGTACGGTTCTCAAGACCTCCGGAGGAGGTTATAATATTGCGGAAGGTTAGATTACAGGGGTGAGAGAGACAGCATAGAAAGGTAGGCACTTAATTACGGTCTTATAGTAGCCCCGACAGACGACAGATAAACAGGACAAAACTGACTCACACGGGGATTGATGGCAAGGAAGGCGGGTAGTCGATGGCTCAAGGTGCACTCTTGGCTCAGGGACAGAATCGACCCGGTCCGGTCCGGTCCAGAGATGCGGGAGGTCTCTCAGCGCTCGGAGGTCGCGACTTGTCTTTCCAAGCTGGGGGCGCATCTGACCTCACGTCCGGTAAGTGGCTGCGTATATCCGGCGGGGAGTGACACGCCCTCGGCTCGTTAGCTCCGCCCCAGATGGAATCGGCCCGCCGCTTCTCACTGGCTGCGGGGGGTTACCGGGCTCCGCCCCTGACGAGGAGCTGACAGCCAGCCCCTTCGTGGTAACCCCGTGGAGCGCATGGGCAATGGCGGCTAACTAAGCCGGAGTGAGGACGCACACTCCCCGCGCCGCGCCGCCCCCCTCTGTTGTTGTAGTTGTTGTTGTAGTTGTTGTTGTTGTTGTTGTTGTTTCATGGGGAAGATGGGAGGAGGTATGGGGAGGTCCTAAACTCACTACTGGTGCCATACAATCACATTCTGGTGCAACGAAGAGTCAGAATTAATGGGAACGAGTCCTTAACTGACATAGACTAAGAATAACTAGCAAGAGGTCCGAAAGTTGTCTACGTGAGATGCGGTGGACCTGGGCACGACATTTAATGGGGGAAGAAGGGGAAGGTCGGTTCTACAGAGTGTTGTTTACAGACAATGGGACTAGGGAATGGGGGATTGGGGATAGTTGGGGAGTATTGGGGAAATAGGGGAATATTTACAAGCGGATTATGGAGGCCAAGTCCCATATCCGCAACACTATATATATAAAACACAGTTTGTGTGTGTGTGTGTGTGTGTGTGTGTGTGTGTGTGTGTGTGTGTGTGTGTGTGTGTGTGTAATGTTACCAATAGACTCCTAAACGGAGAGGCTTACGTGCTTGATATTTGGCATAGACATGGCCATTGAGCTTGGGACAAACATGGCCGAACTCAAAATATTTGACGATCCATATTTTTTATTCATATTTACCTCAGCGCATTTCAGCGCACAGAATCAACGGAATCAGAGCAGGTGGGCGCTGATTCACTCAGAGCGATCACGTGATGACGCTATGACGCTATGAACGATATGACGCTATTAACGCTATGAACGCTATGACACTATGACACTATGACACTATGACACTGACACTCTGACACTCTGACACTCTGACACTCTGACACTCTGACACTCTGACACTCTGACACTCTGACACTCTGACACTCTGACACTCTGACACTCTGACACTCTGACACTGACACTATGAAAAAAAAAATCGCTATGATGCTATCAAATGCTATGAAAAAAAAAAAAATCGCTCGCTTTACCAAGGGGCTCGCTCTCCCCCCCGTTCCCCTCCCCTCCCCTTCCCCCTCCCCCTCCCCCGCCCGGCAATGCCGGGTACTTCTGCTAGTATATATATAAACCGAAAAACAGTCTGTGAAGCCATGATGCGGCGAAACCTGTGACTTCTAATTCTCTTATGCTCCCACCTCTTCTTCTTCACCACAAACACCCCAAACCCTGAGTTTGACTTACGCAGTTTGACCCAAGCTTTGAGATCCTGTGATTGGCTGTTGTTACAGTCTGACCTGTTCTTCTTCTCTTAACCTTCCTCTTCTTCATTCACCCCAGCCCCAGAGTTAGATTTATGTGGTTTGATCCAAGACTTGAGAGCCTGTGATTGGCTGTGGGATGGAAGAGAAACAGGATGGTGATGGGGTGATGGTGGTGTGGCCATTTTTGAGGAGTGCTTTGGACTTTTGACAAAGCCACAATGAGGGGATTTCCCAGGCAAAAGCTTGAATGCATGATTTCGTTTTGAGAAGTGAAAGATATTCATTCGTGCCACCTCGGATGGTGGGGCAAATTTGAGGATGGATTGTCTGCTCCGAAAACGAGGCAGCAACGGAAGGGCGGCCACAGAAGCCTTCATTCCACGGTGGCGGCATGTGCTCCGCAGTGAGGCCAGGTCACCTCTGTAAGGTGGCTTGAATCCGGTGGAGAGTTCAC
The DNA here is from genome assembly GCF_964187855.1 of Myxine glutinosa. Lineage (NCBI taxonomy): Eukaryota > Metazoa > Chordata > Myxini > Myxiniformes > Myxinidae > Myxine > Myxine glutinosa. Next base: position 77,685,496 of record NC_136270.1, read on the forward strand.
TGAGGGCAAAATGCTTTGAAGCTGGGACCTCAGAGGTCAGTGAGAAAACAAATCCAGAGAGAGACCTCGTAATGTAGATAGTTTCATCCGAGGTCATCCTCGTGCCCATATGCTAGCGTCTACCTTCATTGGGGCGTCTCATGGTGCTGATCATTCCATCCATCACCCTTGTGCCGGCCATTTGACTGCTGTCACGAGGCATCACCCTGGGAGGGGACTTGGCGACCCTGGGAGTAGGGCGGCCAGCTCTTGGAAAAGTCCTGGTTGTTCCAAACTTCTTCCATTTAAGAATTATGGAGGCCACTGTACTCTTGGGAACCTTCAACGCAGCAGAATTTTTTTTGAAGGCTTCCCCAGATCTGTGCCTCAACACAATCCTGTCTGAGATCTGCAGGCAGTTCCTTCGACCTCATGGCTTGGTTTTTGCTCTGATATGTATTGTCAGCTGTGAGACCTTATATAGACAGGTGTGTGCCTTCCCAAATCATGTCCAATCAATTGAATTTACCACAGGTTGACTCCAATGAAGGTGTAGAAACATCTCAAAGATGATCAAGAGAAATGGGAGGCACCTGAGCTAAATTTGAAGCGTCATAGCAAAGGGTATGAATACTTATGTCAGTCATATTTCAGTTTTTTTCTTTTTAATAAATTTGCAAAACTTTCTAAAATCCTGTTTTCTCTGTCATTATGGGGTATTGAGTATGGGGTATGGGGTATTTTTGAAGCAATGTTTTACGGCCGGATGCCCTTCCTGACGCCAACCCTTTTTGTCGCCTTTTACGACAAGCAGGGAATTACCAGTGAACTGGTACTCAATTAGCCGACCTCGGAAGGATGACAGGCTGAGTCAACGCCAGGGGGGTTGACTCAGCCTGTCATCCTTCCGAGATCGGCTAATTGAGTACCAGTTCACTGGTAATTCCCTGCTTGTCGTAAAAGGCGACAAAAAGGGTTGGCGTCAGAAAGGGCATCCGGCCGTAAAATATTGCTTCAAAAAGGGGACCGAAAAACAACAACAACCACGGTCCCCGAAAAAGGCCAACCCCCGCTTGCGGGGAAAAATGGCCGCAAGGTTTTTTTTTTTTTTTAATGGGGTATTGAGTGTAGATTGATGAGGGAAAAAATGAATTTAAACGATTTCAGCATAAGGCTGCAACATAACAAAATGTGAAAAAAGTGAAGGGGTCTGAATACTTTCTGAATGCACTGTATAAATAAATTGGCTCCTCCCATGCTCTTCCAGCAGAAGAAAGCTGCATAACTGCAACCATGAAAGGCTACACAAGGTATAAATAAGCCCTTTGCTGTTTCAAACTCTTCCCAGAGTCCCTCCACAGTTGTAATGACACTTACACATAATACACACAAGAGAAACCCAATGCTACACACCCTCAGCTGCCGGACCGGTTTCATCAGATTGGCGAGTCATCGCGGCAGCATGGACAGAAACACGTACCATCGAGAATACGTGTAAATATACATCTCCCACCAGCCACAAACAGCTCCATGTAACAAACAGCTTAATTCATTACATATCCAACTGAACAACAGAAACATGACAGAGCATTTCAAAATGCAGAGCCCCGATGGGTTACATCGATTACAGATCTGACTCACTTATTCACACAAATAATGCTTCAGAAATCCATGTAGCTCAGAGGAAATATAAAGACTTCCGATTAACTACTTAAAGTGTATCGAGCTCCCCAGGGGGCATCTTCGTTGACCGGATTTCAGTTGATTATGGTATATACTTATGTATACAGTATATGTTAAAATAAGCATCTCTGTGAGATCTTGCGATTTCCGATGTTTTTAGATGTTGTTTTTCAACCTAGAAAAAGATAAACCGATTTGAAGGTTTTAAAATTCAATGATAAAAATTTTGAGATCCACATATGGGCAGATGAGGGAAGTAAGAGGAAAAAAAACCCTCGCAATGGCCGCTAAAGATGCATGTAATCCTTCGAATCTCAGTTTATTTTTTTGAAGAATATTAAAAAGACAGGGAGAGAGAGAGAGGGGGTCAAAGATGTCTCTTTGAAGTTGGACCACAAGTTTTTTTTCCATGAACCAAACTTTGGTTGGCTAATTGGATGGAAATTTGTGGGTGATGAGTTGCACCATTGGGAACAGCATGAAAAACTGTCAATTAAGCTTAACTTCATTTTTTACTTTGTTTTTGAAATTTAGATTTCAAAGGGCTCATTTTAAGTGGTTAAAAACACATTTAAGAGTTACAAAACATTATTATAATTCAGCAATTCCTTTTGAATGCAAAATTTATAATGCGTTTTGTGCACAGGTGCAAAAGGCTGACTGACGGTCCTTGTTAGAGAAGGTTAAAAACATAATCACCTCTTCCAACTCAGAAGGAGGTCCTACTTGAAGCTGAGAGACCTTTGACACCAAGTGCTGACCCACATCCTGGATGTCCGCACGTGTTGTTTCACTGTCCATTTTATTTACGCTCTGTTCATCTTCCCACTCTCCATGACCAAGACGTACCAGTTCTTGTGCTACATCTACAGGCTGGAAACAAGAAACATTCAGAGAAGTCAAAGGTTAATGTCAAAATATATAAGCAATATGCCAAATTGAAAACAAGGTTTTGGTTTAATGACTAACATATACTACCTGTATAGTAGCTTTTCATTAAAGACTCCTATTTCAGATTCCCAGGAGGCTAGAAAAAGCATGATTAACTCAACAGGGTTTCAGGTAAAAGCATGCTAAACAATGACTATTTTGAATTACGTTTCAGATAAAAACAATGACTATTTTGAAACACGTTTGATTCAATGGTTTTTGTAAGTTGTTTTTCAATCACTTGGAAAATGTCTTTCAATCCTGACAAATTACATATTCTCACTGTCCGAAAGGACCGTATGGCAAGCCCTCCCATCTACTCTCTTGGCAATCAGCTTGAGGAAGTTCAGTCACTCAACCTTCAGTCTCACTATCAGCCATTATCTTTCTTGGGCAAACCACATTCCAAAGTTGGTCTCCAACGACAGTCGTCGACTGGACATCCTTCGTCGTACAAAATCCTTCCTTAGCGCACCTAAACTCCTATCCACATACAAAGCCTTAATCTGCAACTTGATGGAATTACTGCACTATCTGGGTGACACCCCTGCCTCACACCTTTTTCAGCTTGACGCCATGGAAATCAAGGTCTTCTGGATTATTATAATCTCACAGAATGAAGCTGAGTTTATGGGCCTCACTTTCCCATCGCAGACAGGTAGGTCAGTGGTATCTGGCTTCTTCCGCCGTCTTTCTGGTCTTGCGCCCTCTGTTATTTCCGTGCTTTGTCCCTCCTACCTCCACCAGGTGTCTGCAGGGAGCACATGGTCCACGATCAACCCCATTTTGGTGAAATTCCTAAAATCCAGAATAACTCGCACCTCCACTCATTTGTGCCTCTTTTTTGCTGGCTGTGGAACCATTTTCCACATTTTCATCAATCTCATTCTCCAAGTCTTCAAGACAGCTGTTCACCACTATCTCAGATCATCCCTCATTCAAAACCAGGATAGGCCCTTTAGGCCCTTTACCTACCCTCGTTAAAGGGCCTGTGTAGGCCCTTTACCTACCCTCGTTAACCCCTGCCCACCATCCCCAAGGAAACATCCTTCCAAATCTCCTGTTTTTCCTTCTTCAAAGTTACCTCTCACTGACCATGGCATCTCAGCAAAGGACTTCTGCAACTCATTGGGACTGACACAATCTGTCAACTTCCCGATCCTAATCTCAGTCAACCATACGTCATCTCTTCTGAATTTGGTGACGACGAACTTCCCTGTAAATGTCTGCTGTACCTCTTCTGCACCAATCGGAATGTTCATCTGACCATATGCTTGTGAAACTGGACATCTCTCTGGCCATTCTCACAGAGCCACCTCAGTGGAAACAAGTCTGTCATTATATTCAGGCTGACTGGCATGGTCTTCAAGCAGCCATCAAACATCTAGACTGGTCTCCAATTTCTACTGTCTCTGACAACTCATCCTGGGAATTTTTCCAAAGAAATTCGCTCTCTCTCATGCACAGATTTATCCAATCTAGTCTTCAGTCGTCTTACTCTCCCTCCCACCCATGGTACATGTGGTGAGGCATGTGGTGGCCTCACCACATGCAACATGGGTGGGAGGAAGGGTAGCCTGTGGTGAGGTAGTTGCCCTGAAATAACTTGCCCTTCGCCTCATGGAAGGCAAATCCAACTGAAGGTAATCTCAGTTCCTTCCACAAAGCTCGGTACAAGTGTGTATTCCCTTAGGAGAGCCAGGAAACAATATCTCTCTACTCTCATGACTGAACCCTGGTGTTGGGCTAGCGGCTAGGGTGCCGGCTTAGGATCCTAGGATCCTGGGTTCGAATCCCGGTCGATCGCTGAATTAACGCCAGGGGGGTTGACTCAGCCTGTCATCCTTCCGAGGTCGGCTAATTGAGTACCAGTTCACTGGTAATTCCCTGTTTGTCGCTAAAGGCGGCAAAAAGGGTTGGCGTCAGGAAGGGCATCCGGCCGTAAAACATTGCTTCAAAAAGGGGACCAAAAAACAACAACCACGGTTCCCGAAAAAGGCCAACCCCCGCTTGCGGGGAAAAATGGCCTCTAAAGGTGTTTTTTTTCTTTCTTTTTTCTCATGACTGAACTCAAACTTGTCTCCCTCCTCCAAATGCTGGTGGTGTTTCGTCAAGGCTGTTTCTGGTATTTGTCCGCCCTCCATCCCCTCCCTGACCTAAAATGGCTAAACATCTGCCATGCTTGTGAAAAGGATGAATGCCTCAACATCTTGTCCCAAACCCATCGCTCCCTGTACCCACCTTACCCAGTCGAACCCAGCTGCTCCTGGACCCTGTGTCCTTCACTCCTGACAAGGTGCAGAAGTTTCTTTCAAACCTTGACTCTGATTCTGCAAATAGACCAGACTGCATCAGCCCACAGGTCCTAAAATCCTGCTCTGCCACTCTATCTCACCTTCTCTCTGTTCTCTTCACCCTCTCTTTTGCTCAATGTCATCTGCCATATGCTTGGAAATCAGCCAACATTACCGCTTTACACAAAAAATGTGCAAAAACAGATCCTTGCAACTACAGACCAATCAGCCTGCTTCCAATAATCAGAAAGACATGGAATCCATAATCACTTCTGATATTAAATCCTTCCTTTTCTCTAATGTCAATCTCAGATGATCAATTTGGATTCAGAGCAGGCCACTCTACCCTGGACATGCTGCTTCTGCTTTCTCCACAATGGATGGAGGTCCTCAATGTGACAGAGCAATCTTCCTTGACATATATTGTGCCTTTGATAAGGTCTGGCACCTACAATGCTCACCAAACTCTCCTCATCCATGTATCCATGACAATCCATGGCAATCTCCACTCATGGCTCGCTGATATCCTCTGCTATCGTAGTCAATGTGTGGCTCTTTGTAATTCTTTCATATCCTCTTCCTCTCCAGGCTGGAGTTCCTCAAGGTAGTGTTCTGGGCCCTATGCATTTTCTAATCTTCATCAATGATCTTTCCAAATCTCTGTAAAATCCTTTATCTCTTTACTGATGACTCTACTCTCTGCCGTTCCATCTCTCAATCCTCAGATCGGCAGTCTGCAGCCTCTTCACTCTGCAGATCTGGACATCACAAGCTGGTCAAACAAGTGGAACATGTCTTTCAATCCTGAAATATCTCAAACTCTCACCATGTCTCTACAAAAAGAGTCTGGAAAACCCTTCCATCTACTTTCTCAACAATCCACTCAAAGAAGGTCTGTCACTTAAGCTTTTGGGTCTCACTATCTGTCATGATCTTTCCTGGGAGAGACAAATTTCCAAGCTGGCCTCAAAAGCCAGTTTCTGACTAGAAATCCTCCTTCATGCAATGTCCTTGGCACTACTGAGCTCCTAACCACTTACAAAGCTTTCATCTGCAACTTGATTGAGTACTGCTCTCCCCTCTGGGCTAATTCTCCGACCTCACACCTACCTTGGCTTCATGCTATAGAAACCAAAGCTTTCAGAATCATTGGAATCTCCCGCGATGAAGCTATCTCTGAGGGCCTTTCACTCACTCACCGCAGGCAGGCTGGTGGTCTTTGTTTTCTACTCCCTCCTCTCCGGCCTTGCACCCCCTGCTCTGTCCCCCCAATATTTCTGCAGGACGCACAAGGTCTGCCAGAAACCCCCTTCTGTTCATACTTCCAAAATAAAGACTCTCTGCACACCTTCATTCTTTCATGCCTCTTTTTCCCACCTCTGAAACAAACTACCACACACTCTTCATTTCCCACTCCTCCCTCCAGGTCTTTAAAACAGCTGTGCACCACCATCTTATCTTCCCCAATCCAAAACCTTGATCTTTTCTACCCCCGTTAATACACCCAAATCCATCTCCTTCAAATTCCGTTTTCTTTTCTGAAAGTCTCTGTAGTGTCCATCTTGTTTATCACGTGTACCCCGCCCTAACCCTTTCTCAGATCTCCTGATGTCCCTATTCCCTACTGTTGTTGTGATTCCCTCTCTCTCACCTTCTTTTCTCCCTCTCCCTTTATGATATGTTCTATGTGTTAGCTCTTATACGAGCCTCGACTCAGTATACAAAAAAAAAAAAATACATTTGATGGTTAGTTGGTCATTTAGTTTTAGTTGCTCTCTGATTTTAGATAAACAATCTACAACCTCGATTCCCTGAATTAGCTCCATAATCTGTTTCACATTTTTTTTGTTCAAAATGAGCATCAAACACAATCATGTGATCAATTTTTGACAAAGGTGTCACTCTACGGTGCAGTGGGTCATTTGCCAAAGGGCCTGCTATTGTATATCACACCGTCGGCAACGACATATCCTTGAGCTGGAACCGAGGCATAATGCCATCTTCTTTGGTGGCATAACTGACAATCTTGGCACGAAGGGCCTTCAGTTGGGTGCAGTACGTGAGCCGTACAAACTCTTCGATTGCATCCTCACTCCAGTCTTGCCCTACACAATTGAAATGCAGTCATCATCTTTGTCATCTTTACAAATGTGGTCATTTCATGCAAACCAGTCACTTTTAGCAATCCTTTTCCTATCTCTCCAATTCGGAATTAAATATACGTTCTAAATGGTAGTAATTGAGAAACTACCACAAGATAAACGAGAACGATATTCGACGTCACAATGTCAAACGATATGCCGCCTCCCACATTATTACATAATTATACACGAGTGGGGTCACCCGTGGGAATCCCACGGGCATGGACGCGTGTGACATTCCGACATATTGAGTTAGATGCTGCACCTGCACATTGTTTCATAAAATGGTTACTGGCAATTTATCAGATCCACAAATAATGTAATCTACACAATGTATTTACTTCTGATAACATGTGAATGCATGTGCGTGCACACCCACACACACACTCCACATGTATATACATGTTTAAAGTGTACGTGCACAATGCACATAACTAATAAAATAAAAACAAAGAACTATCTCTCGGTAATTTCCTGAAACGCGGTGAATTCTCTCGGTTTCTCGGTCAAATTTTTCCTTTGGGCGGTGTATAATCGCTCCAAACGAAATATCTCAGCAATTTCCCGTCTGTTAATTTATTTATTTTACATATGTGAATTACACGTCCATGCACACGTAAAATGGAGTTTGTATTTGCACACGTGGAATGAACACGTGAACCTTTACTTCCGGATGATAATAATATTGAATGAAATAAGAACGAATAAATATGTCGGCATCATTGTTGACGTTTTTGTGACGACTGTCATTAAATGGAAAAGTAATACATCTTAACGAAAAAGAAAAAGCGAATCTTTCATTTTATGTCGACATGTTGCCGTCTGTCATGTTCGGTGGTGTATGATACATCGTTCCGCGATTTTTTATATATCTCGGCATTTTCCCATGTGTGCATTTATTTTTTCAATTATTGCTGAAATTGAGTCTAAAACCATCGATAAAAGTGAAATAAGATGGTGAATTGGAGATAAAAATCGTGAGTGTGACAATGAATGGGCTTTATTTTACAGGCCTTCAAAAATGCATTTCGTTCTATGAACGGAAACTTTCATCGGATTTTTTTTTCCCGTTTTTTTTCAACCGAGTCTAAAACTATGTTAGTGTTACGGATTCGTCACTTCCATCGTGGTTTTCATCCACTGCAAGCATTTTTGGTTCCATGTACTGTTATTGTTTCAGTGAAATGGAGAAAACCGTTTGCAAAAGTTAAAAAATTAATGTTTTAAAAGAAACCAGAAACCGGATCTGGAGAAACCGGAAGAAGAAGAGGAAGAAAAAATAAAAGGCGGAGCAAGTGAGGTCGGGAAGAAAAGCCGAGCTGCTTTGAGGTCTCGAGGAGACGCTGGTGAATGGGGGTCACGAGCGAACTTTGGGTTTCCTGGGAAAGGGATTCCTGTGGCAGAGTGGTTATCGCTGTGACAGATAAACATGCGTGTCGGGTTTTGCGGTCGATTCCGAAGAGAATCGTTGAAGTGCAGGTACGCCTTCAGTACGGGCCCGTCGGCCATTTTACCTCGCTCCCGATTTCGCATCGCTCAAGGCTTTTCACCTCGCTTCAGCCATTTCACCGCACCGTCGTTAACCTGGTTTGCATGTGTAACGTGGATTTTGAGTGGTAATTTGCGGTTCACCGCTTGGGAGCCGTTGAACGTTCATACCCAAAGGTGTGATTTCCCAGTCGCCTCTTGAGGGCACCTTTGCGCATCTTTGGCAGCGTGACTGTCAGTCGAACTGGATTCTGGTCTCGATACGACATCGTTCTTACGATCACCGGAGCGTGGATCGACTTTGGCTTGATGCCGGGACAGAGACTTTGGAAATGTTCTTTTCGCTCACTTGGAGCACAGTGAGTTATATTGTACGAAACTGATGGTACCATCTTAGGAATGAGATAACATTGGTTGTATAATTGATTAATATTGTTCTTGTGCTGGTATTCTTGTGTGACCTGAATAAAATACTTGTTTTTTGGTAACAATTGGTGTGGTTTCACCATTGGTCATTGACACACAGAATAACACATCTTTCTGCCGTGACTCCTTTCGGGGCTCGGAGGTACACCGTGACCGGGGTTTGGGGAGGAGCACATAACAGAAATTGGGGCCTCGTCCGGGATAGAATTCCCTAACATTCCCAAATTTGGAATTTTCTAACATTCCCAATTGTTTCAAAAAATTGGAACTTTTTTTGTGTGAAGGTTAACAGATGCTAACTAATAGTCACCATGGTGTTTGACGCAGAAAAGTTTGCGGCGTCCCCTAAAGAGGCACAGTTCCAGGCGTTAAAAAGATCGGAACTCATGATATTGGCCAAATATTTTAACTTGGAGGTCCGAGTTAGTATGAAGAAAGCAGAGATTCAGACATTGGTGGTAGAGTCTCCAGTGGGACAAGGAACATGGGAAAACGTAGCCTTGGATTGGTTACCAGAGGAAAAAGGAAATGTGGAGCTCTGGAAATTGGAGATGCAACTGCAGAGCCAGGAAAGGTTAAAAGAGTTGGAATGGAAAGCCGAGGAGAGAAGAGCCGAGGAAAGAGCAGAGGAAAGGAGAGCTGAAAAAGAACTCGAGGAGAGAAGAGCAGAGGAAAGGAGAGCTGAAAAGGAACTCGAGGAAAGAAGAGCAGAACAGGGACGAGAACGAGGAGAGAAGAGCAGAGGAAAGGAGAGCTGAAGAAGAAAGAAGAGCAGAGGAAAGGAGAGCCAAAAGGGAGTTAAAGGAATGGGACATGGAGTATCAGAAGGAACTTAAACTCAAGGAGCTGGAATTACTGGGGGAACGGAGAGAAGTAGTATCCATGCCGGCTAGTTCGACAACCAGTCGGAACTCTTGGGATGTTGGTAGGCATGTGAGGCTGGTTCCACCCTTCAATGAAAAGGAGGTACCCAAGTTTTTTTTTTTTTTTTACACTTTGAGAAGGTGGCTCAAATGTTAAAATGGCGTGTGGGGTCCTGGACTATGTTAGTGCAAAGTGTTCTGGTGGGTAAAGCTCAAGATATCTATTCGGCTTTACCGATTGACCAATGTGCAGATTATGAGATAGTGAAGAAAGCCATTCTCAAAGAACCCTGAATTGGTCCCTGAAGCTTACCGGCAACAATTCAGGAATGCCAGGAAGAGAGAGAGAGAGAGAGACCCATGGAGTTTGCCAGAATGAAGGAAACTATGTTTGATAGGTGGTGTGACTCAAAGGAGATTGGGAAAGACCTCAACCTTTTGCGACAATTGATCTTGGTGGAGGAATTCAAACAGTGTGTCCACATGGACATTAAAGTACATCTGGATGAAAAAAAAGTACCGGAGTTGTATGAGGCAGCAACAGTGGCAGATGACTATGCCTTGACACAGGATGGGGTTCCACAAACCTAACTTCCCACCGAGAGTTAGCCAGGGGAGTTACGGCAAATCAGGTTCGGAGAACAAATTTTCATGGAGGCGGCCTAGAGAGGACTATGAGGGACAAATCTGATACCGTGACTTTCAGGGAACAGAAGACTACAGTTCCAAGACATACCTATCTTCCGGGGGGCCCGAGGCAGACCACGAGTTTTTCCTCCGGGCCTACTTGCGCTTTTTGCAAGAAACCTGGGCATTTGATGTCCCAATGTTACGCCCTGAAAAGGAAAAATCAGGAGCAAAGTCAAACTAGTGCAACTCCGAATACATTGGCCAATGCGAGAAATCGTACTTTGAGGACAGTGCCTTGTGAAGGTTCCCGTGCCAAAGTTACGGCATCACAGAACGACCTTGTCCAAGAAGGTTACAAACCTTTTATTTCCGAGGGGTTTGTGTCACTGGATGGGGACGTAACTAACCAAACATGTTAGGGTATTGAGGAACACAGGAGCACATCAATCTTTGATGCTTGAAGGCATTTTGCTATTGTCAGAGAAGACGGCAACTGGTGTAAGTGTTCTTTTACAGGGGGTTGGTGGCTATGTTAAAGCTCCTCTTCATGTCATCCATTTAAAGTCTGATTTGGTGTCAGGACCGGTCACTGTGGGGTTACAAGCCACTCTTCCTGTAGAGTGAATTTTTCATTATCGGGAATGATTTGACCGGTGGTTGAGTTTCTGGTAATCCAATGTTGGTTGAAAAGCCCAGTATGAAAAATAAAAGCAGTTAGAGCAGGAGATTCCGGGTATCTTTCCATCCTGTGCTGTGACTCGTGCAATGGGTAGGAAGCGCTCTGAAGAGAAGGAGAAGGAAGGCGATGTGGATTTGGGCTCCTTAGAGGTATTGGAGGAAAATTCTGAAAGAGGTAATAGGAAAGGGAGTGACATCAAGGAACCGAAGGAAAAGGTGGCATCTGGACCAAAAGAGGAAATGGAGTGTCCGTCGGAGACATCTGGGAACGAGGTTGAACAAACAGTGCTGGTCCGAAAAAGACTTGTTGAAGAACAACACGGAGATTCGGAGCTCCGGAGTTTGATCGATAAAGCCATTTCAGAGGAAGAGGCTATGAAGATACCTGTTGGTTACTTCATGAAAGGGGAAATACTCGTGAGAAAATGGAGACCACCGGAGGTGCCAGCAAACAATGAGTGGAAAGTTCATCACCAAATTGTGGTGCCACCGCCGTACCGGAAGGAGATGTTGAGTTTGGCGCATGAGACACCTTTGACAGGGCACCTTGGAGTGAACAAGACATGACAGAATTTTGGTACATTTTTTCTGGCCAGGATTGCGACGTGATGTGGCGGAGTTCTGTAAATCTTGCCATTCTTGCAAGCTGGTGGGAAAACCTCATCAGAAAGTCCCATCCGCACCTTTAAAACCAATTCCAGCTTTTGAAGAGCCATTCAGCCGAGTCATTATTGACTGTGTAGGCCCTTTACCTAAAACTAAGGCTGGACATCAGTATTTGCTGACCATCATGTGCGCTTCCACGAGGTTCCCAGAGACAGTGCCTCTTAGAAAAATTACTGCGGCAGTTATTGCGAAGGCCTTGATTAAATTTTTCACTTTGGTTGGCCGACCTTAGGTCATCCAGTCTGATCAGGGTTCCAATTTCATGTCAACGCTTTTTCAGCAAGTGGTACACCTGTTGGGAGTGGAGCAAGTAAGATCGAGTACTTACCATCCCGAGAGCCAAGGGGCCTTGGAAAGGTTTCACCAGACATTGAAGAATATGATCAGAACGTATTCTTTTGAATGTGACAAGGATTGGGATGAACGAATACCCTTATTGTTGTTTGCTACGAGGGAATCTGTTCAGGAGTCATTGGGATTCAGTCCTTTTGAACTTGTGTTTGGACACAGTGCGAGGACCATTGAAATTGTTGAAAGAAGAGTGGCTACAGGAGGAGTCGCAGTCAACATTGGTAGAGTATGTGTCAACAGTTAGGCACAGATTGGCAAAGGCTTGTGAAGTTGCAAGAAACTTGAAAGTGACACAGGATAAAATGAAAGTGAGACATGCCAAGAAATCTCAGATAAGAAATTTCAGTCCTGAGGACCGAGTGTTAGTGTTGCTTCCTGTTCCAGGTCAGCCACTACAGGCTCGATATTTTGGTCCCTATGCAATCGAAAGGAGGGTTGATGAAACAGATTACGTGGTGACAACTCCCGACCGACGGAAAAAGCGGCAGCTGTGTCATGTCAACCGACTGAAGAAATATTATGAGGAAGCCTGTGGAAGAAATGGTTCCTGTCTCACCTGTCGTGCCTAAAGTCGGGGTGCAAGAGAATCCAGAGGTTGACAGCGGCGTGAAGTTTGATAACTTTGATGATCAGGCTTGTGACATGGGCATTGAGGAAGTTAGGAGAGGAGGAATGGTTGATCAGAGTAGTGATGGCAATGTACAAAAGAGCACGCACAGCTGTAAGGACGAAGGACGGGAACAGTGGTGAGTTTGAGGTGAAGGTGGGAGTGCATCAGGGGTCGGTACTAAGTCCACTACTATTTGTAGCTGTGATGGAGGTGCTGGCTCAGAACGTAAAGGAGGGTTTACCGTGGGAGTTGTTGTATGCAGATGACCTGGTGTTGATTGCAGAAAGTATGGATGGACTGAAGGAAAAGATGAACAAGTGGAAGGAATGTATGGAGACAAAAGGTCTGAAGGTGAATATCGGAAAGACGAAGGTGATGGCAAGTGGTAAAGCATGTGGTGAGGTGGAAAGAACTGTGAAGTGGCCATGTGCTGTGTGCAGGAAGAGTGTCGGAGTGAACTCCATTCAATGTACAATGTGCGCTGAGTGGGTTCATCAAAAATAAAGTGGTCTGAGAGGGTCATTAACCAGTGTGGCAGCTACAGTGTGGCTTTCTGCAATAGATGCAGAAAGTGTAAGGTGTGCACAGAGGGAGCTGCAGATGGAGGAAATGTTGAGTTGGATCTTGGAGACAGCGTGAAGCTGGAAGGTGTGAAAACATTTTGCGACCTCGGAGACATGCTGAATGGAGAAGGTGGATCAGACTCGGCAACGGTTGCTAGAGTGAGATGTGCATGGAAGAAGTTTCGGGAACTGAGTGGCGTGCTGATGAGGAGGGGAGTGTCGTTGAAGCTGAAGGGAAAGGTGTATGCTGCATGTGTGAGAAGTGTTGATTTATGGGAGCGAGACATGGGTAATGAACGTAGAGCAGCAACGAAGGCTGGAAAGGGTGGAAATGCGAATGGTTCGGTGGATGTGCGGAGTATCGTTGAGAGAGAGGAAGACAAATGATGAATTGCAAAAGATGATGGGAATAGAGCCTGTGATTGATGCTGTGAAGAGGAACAGGTTGAGATGGTTTGGTCATGTGTTGAGGAAGGATGAAAGTGACTGGTTGAGAAGAGTGATGGAAATGAATGTAGAAGGAAGAAGGACGGGGAACACCGAGAAAGACTTGGCTGAAGATGGTGGTAGAAGAAATGTGGGCAAGGGGGTTAACAAGGATGCAGAAAATAGGGCAAAATGGAGAAGATTGTCATGGGGACCGCAAGGCTAACCCCCGCTCTAGCAGGGAAAATGGCCTTAAAATGCATGTTGTTTGTTGTTGTATCCATACCCATTATATTTTCTTTCCTCATGAATCATCCCCTCTCTCTATATTTGCAGGCTGCTGCATTTTGTTACCTTTTCTTTCTTCTCCCGTTCATTAATACACAAGTTGCATCCATACATTGTCCCTCTGCCTCACAGTCAACGTGCTGCCTTATATCCTCTGTTATCTTGATCTCTCGTGAGCTTGGATTTTGTATATTTATTTATTAATTTAAAACACAAATCAAGATGAATACAGACAGCAGTGGACATTGGTTGCGTACCAGTAGGCTTGATGTAGGCCAACTGGCATTCCACAGCCTGGAAAGGCAGGCTCAGAAAGTCACTCCTGTTGGGCACACAGATGAAAACGCTTATAAGGGCTTTAATAATCTACATGTTCATGGATGGTAAAACGAAAATTGTATTCCTCTTTTTTTTTTCATTTTCCAGAAGAAGCATCCAGATCACAAGGATTTGCCAGAAGTAGCAAAACTTTCATTCCAATAGTTTTTTTTTTGTTTTTTTTTTAAACAAATGTGTGGTAAGCTCAAAAAAATGTGCATCTACAAGTTCCGACAATCACACTACTTTGTGTCGTTGACTGATAAAAATAGGAGCAATACCCCTGACGCTCACCTGGTAGAATAAAGAGTGTATACTACACCGACTAAAAGTATTTTAAACCGTATCACGGTATTTCCAACCAATTTCAATGGTTGCTCGGAGACAGGGCAGTAGTGTATATATATGTTGCTTCTGGGACTCTCATTTTCCCATTGACTTGCATGTTAATTTTCCTCTTAACCTCATTGCCCATTAACACCTCTATTTCTCCCACCCTAATCTTTATGAACCTTTTGTCTATAGTACCTATCCTTAATGTTGTTCATTAGACCACTCAAACACTACAAATATTTGTTTTCCCTTATAGACCTATAATCCTTCTTCTACATATCATCTGGCAGCTTATCTTTGACCCACTCAAACATCGACCCATTCACTTACATGTTAATTTTCCTCACCTCTTTACGAACCTTTTAGCCTTTTGACACCTATCCTTAATGTTGTTCATTAGACCACACAATGATTCCCCCTTGGTCTTATGGTACTCTTACTATCAATGATCCCGAGTAGACCACTCAAACATCGATCCTACAAATATTTGTTTATGCATAGGAAATAATTTAATTCTCTTGCCACTCCCTTCACCATCTAATATATTATTAAAGAAGAGGTTTGAGTTCGATTCTTTTTCAAGATATTTTAACTGAGCTGAGATAAAATGATAAACCTCCCTCAATGTTATTGTCTGAGCGCCTCCAGTGCCGCCCACTTTTTGGTAAGCGCCGCCCACTTTTTACTAAGCTCCGCCCATTTTGGTAAGCTCCGCCCACTTTTGGTATGCCCCACCCACTTTTTACTAAGCCCCACCCACTTTATAAACTCTGCCATTGTATCATTTTCAGTTAAGACATTACATCATTTTCAGGGAATTTCCATCACATCATTTCCAGTTAAGACCTGCCCAGGGAATTTCCACAGGAAATGACACACCCAGCCCTTATAAAAGGCACTGACCACACAGGCTTTTTCAAACACACTTTCTGCTTCACTTGAGAATGGACTACTATGCCGAAATGGAATGGGATAACTTTGCTATTCCTTGGAGTCCTACTACCTGTGTAGAACTCAACCTTCAGATTGATGAACTGGACTCGAACTGCTCTTATCAATGGAGGTAAGTTTGTTTATTTATTTGTTTATTTATTTATTTAATTATTTATTTTTATTTATTTTTTATTTTTTAGATGAGACTCATGGAAGAGTTAACAACGTTTATTTTAATATTCATAGAGCTTGATTTATACAAATAAAAATATTGTATAAATTAATACATTGTTATTTTCTTTCACAGGAAATTGTATCTGAGATACGAAATGAAAATTCTGCTTTTAACACAACTTGGGATGAAGTTATTTTTTTGTTTGAAGACATTTTGAACAACCAAGACCCCCAGAACGAGTTCTACCTTGATGACCCAGCCAAAGAGTTATACCTTGGAGATCCACAAAATCCTGAAAAAGAGTTTTACCATGATGATACTTCTTGTGAGTTATCAAAACAAAACCCACTGAACAAGTTCTACCTTGATGAGCCAGAATACAAGTCATACATTGGAGACCCACAAATTTCTGAAAATTGGGAAAGGGAAGTTCTCCCTGATGGTCCGCAGTTATACTATGTGAGACACATCATAGAAACCCTAAAAAATTGTGAAACGGGAATTCTCCCTGATGGTCCGCAGTTATACTATGTGAGACATCAAAGAAACCCTAAAAAATTGGGCAAGGAGAGTTCTCCCTGATGGTCCGCAGTTATACTATGTGAGACACATCATAGAAACCCTAAAAAATTGGGAAACGGGAATTCTCCCTGATGGTCCGCAGTTATACGATGTGAGACACATCATAGAAACCCTAAAAAATTGGGCAAGGAGAGTTCTCCCTGATGGTCCACAGTTATACTATGTGAGACACATCATAGAAACCCTAAAAAATTGGGAAAGGGAGGTTTTCCCTGATGGTCCGCAGTTATACTATACGAGACTTATCACGGAAACCCCCAATATTTCTGAAAATTGTGGTTCTACCTTGGAGACTTGGAAAGATGGTTATATTTTTGGAGACTTGGAATGGGGGTTTTGTTTTGATGACTCGGAATGTGATACCTATCTTGGAGGCTCAACAGGAATGTGGTTATACCTTGGGAACTTGGAAAGTTGGTTTTATTTTGGAGACTCTACCTGTGGGGTCCATCTTGGAGACTCTTTGGATTCTAAAGCAATGAACAATGTTCTTTGTTTAATGACGCTTGATTTAAGCAATATCAAGAAAGTTCGAGGAAGAAAATGCTGGAAAATTCTTTCTTCCCATTTCTACTTCTTCAAACTTGAAAGCCTTGAAAGACAGAATTGGAAGAAGAGGAAAAAAAAAAAATGAAATACGTATTAAAAAGAAAAAAGAAAAAAAAGATTATGTTAGGGTTTGGGTGGGATTTTGAATGTGAGGGTTAGGGATGGGGTTGGGTTAGGGTTAGGGATGGGGTTGGGTTAGGGATGGGGTTGGGTTAGGGATGGGGTTGGGTTAGGGATGGGGTTGGGTTAGGGATGGGGTTGGGTTAGGGATGGGGTTGGGTTAGGGATGGGGTTGGGTTAGGGATGGGGTTGGGTTAGGGATGGGGTTGGGTTAGGGATGGGGTTGGGTTAGGGATGGGGTTGGGTTAGGGATGGGGTTGGGTTAGGGATGGGGTTGGGTTAGGGATGGGGTTGGGTTAGGGATGGGGTTGGGTTAGGGATGGGGTTGGGTTAGGGATGGGGTTGGGTTAGGGATGGGGTTGGGATGGGTTTGGGATGGGTTTGGGTTAGGGATGGGGTTGGGTTAGGGATGGGGTTGGGTTAGGGATGGGGTTGGGTTAGGGATGGGATTGGGTTAGGGATGGGATTGGGTTAGGGATGGGATTGGGTTAGGGATGGGGTTGGGTTAGGGATGGGGTTGGGTTAGGGTTTGTATATTATTATGACTCACTCACACATACACACACAAAAGTTAAGCCCCAACTAAAAAGTTGTGGGATTCTGTGTTTGGGGTTCACAGATTTAAAAACGTATCCCCATTATACACACACAAAAGTTAAGCCCCAACTGAAAAGTTGTGAGATTCTGTGTTTGGGGTTCAGAGATTTAAAAACGTATCCCCATTAAACACACACAAAAGTTAAGCCCCAACTAAAAAGTTGTGGGATTCTGTGTTTGGGGTTCACAGATTTAAAAACGTATCCCCATTACATTTTATTTATTTATTTATTATTTTCAAGGGTATTATCTGCTTACTTGTGTTTTTTGTAATTCTTGCGAGTAAAATGAACCCAAGATTTCTTCTCCATTTAAATCATATAATTTGTAGGTCCAAGGGACTGTATCCATTACATCAATGATATTAAATAATTCACGAGTCCATTTTTGTGTATAACCTTTCTCAAAATGACTTTTCCATTTGTATATTCTTACAATATCACCAACTTTAAACTTGGGCTTTCTCAAATTAATCTCCTTTTCATATTCTAATTTTGTAAATGTTTCCGATGGTTTTGATTTTGTTGATGAATGAACTATTATTGTAATTATCTACAATATCCTGAATTAAATACACCCATTTTTGAGAACCGAGTTGTGTGAATTTTTTATATAGTCTCTCTTTCAAAGTACGATTAAAACGCTCAATAACAACTGCTTTTCCTTCATTAAAGGTGCTGTATAATTTAATACCCTCCCCCTTAAGAAATTTCATAAATATTTTGTTATAGAACTCTGTTCCCTCATCAGTCCATAACTTCTTTGGTTTCCTTTTATTCCGATCAAATATTAGCTTAAAGGCTGACATTAAAGTATTACCTCTCTTGTATTTCAAAGGAACAACCCAGGCAAATCTACTCCTCAAATCAATAACGGTTAAAGCATACCTGTATCCCTTATCATTATTTAGTTCGATTAAATCAGCGGACCATATGTGGTCGGTGTATTTAGAATAAACCTTCCTTCTTTTAAACTTGGTGATTATAGGTTTGTGTAATTCTTTAGCCAAAAGCTCCTCAGTCTTGATGCCATCATTAGAGCCTAATAGTTTGTTGAGGAATAACCAAGACCAAGTTTCAATTTAGCACATTTTTTTTACAATAAACCTATCAACTTTCTCTCTCAACGTAGGATTTTGTATCAAAGACAAATTATACAACATTTCTCTGTCTGCTTCATGTTTTTCATCCAATGTAGTGGTATTCCCATAAGCAATATCATGCTTCATACACACTTCATCAACCCTATTTATAGGCTTAGACCAAGGTTTGGGATTGTCAGCCTCATCTAATCTTTTATCCAAGTTTGTTCCTGGACCACAGAAAGAATATCCAGGTAGATGTAGTTCCCCAAGAATTCCAGTTGTTGTAAATTTACTTCCTGACAGAAACTTTTGTATGTCTCCTCCACTTTTAGGAGAGATGAATTGGCACTTTTTAGAGCCACACACTTGACATATTCCTTTTTGATAAACTCTATTATTTTTAGCTTTAACATAAGAGATATTTTTAGATTTAGTTTTCTTTTTACATTTGAGACAATAACTCATATTTATTTATCAGAAAAAGTCCGACAGAGTATCAAAACCTTTTTGGTTTTCAACATATACATTTCTATCTTAATTTTTAAAACAAAGATTCCTTAGGAATGCCTTCACTCTCTCCTCCATTTATTTACAAATAAAAACTAACTAAAGTCAATAGCATCATCAACCACATAATCTTTGTCTTCTTCATGTAAATCTCCTCGCTGAACTCATCTCAACCATTTTTAAAATCATTATCTTAGTAAGTCGTTAATTCTTTATTTTCCTCTTCGGTGCGTTGATCGATTTATTTGCTGTAATACACTCAATCTTTTACGAATCTCACTGACTTCCATCTTTTTATATTTTTCCTCCCTCTTTGCTCCCTCTCCTCCTCCTCCTTTTTCTCATTCCTCCCTCTCCCTTTTCTCCTTCTTCCTCCTCCTTTTTCTCCCTTTCCTCCTCCTCCTTTTTCTCCCTTTCCTCCCCTCCTCCTTTTTCTCCCTTTCCTCCTCCTCCTTTTTCTCCCTTTCCTCCTCCTCCTTTTTCTCCCTTTCCTCCTCCTCCTTTTTCTCCCTTTCCTCCTCCTCCTTTTTCTCCCTTTCCTCCTCCTCCTTTTTCTCCCTTTCCTCCTCCTCCTTTTTCTCCCTTTCCTCCTCCTCCTTTTTCTCCCTTTCCTCCTCCTCCTTTTTCTCCCTTTCCTCCTCCTCCTTTTTCTCCCTTTCCTCCTCCTCCTTTTTCTCCCTTTCCTCCTCCTCCTTTTTCTCCCTTTCCTCCTCCTCCTTTTTCTCCCTTTCCTCCTCCTCCTTTTTCTCCCTTTCCTCCTCCTCCTTTTTCTCCCTTTCCTCCTCCTCCTTTTTGTCCCTTTCCTCCTCCTCCTTTTTGTCCCTTTCCTCCTCCTCCTTTTTCTCCCTTTCCTCCTCCTCCTTTTTCTCCCTTTCCTCCTCCTCCTTTTTCTCCCTTTCCTCCTCCTTTTTCTCCCTTTCCTCCTCCTCCTTTTTCTCCCTTTCCTCCTTCTCCTTTTTCTCCCTTTCATCCTTCTCCTTTTTCTCCCTTTCCTCCTTCTCCTTTTTCTCTTTCCTCCTTCTCTTCTTCAACTCCTTCCTCATCCCTTGCTACCCTTGAGCTTGAGCCCCAAAGAATATTATACATATACTCATCTGGATTTTGAGATATTCTTGTGTCTATAATTATTTTTCTCATAATAGGATACCAATAAGATTTGTTGATGATTTCTAAAAGAGTTTTATATTTCATAACTTTGAGAAGTTCATTTTTATTTAATATTTTAAACAAGTCTCTATTTGTGGGTTTAACAATATCAGTATAAGGCCAGTTTTTAATGACAAAATTCCCATGTATATGCTCCACATCATAAGGTATGTAATACCGAGCACCCTTTTCTTGTAGGTATCCTTGAATACAAAAATTATAATTCTCTTGTAGTCTTCTTCCTGCCATTTATGTATCAGAAATATATGTGAGATTAATATTATGACAGGTAATACCACCCCATCTTCCCACTACCAAATCGGTTTGTATTCCTCGGCTTTCTATCCTTATCTCATTACCTTCCTTCTTTGTCATGCTAACCATCGCTATGCTATCATATATTTTTCTTTTCTTAAAATCATGTATTTGTTGTTTACTAATTGTACTTGCACATAAATCCTTATCCTCGCCAAGCGGATAACATTCTTCTTTACGAGACTGATTCAAATCATGTAGGTCTTCCAAGTTTATTGAAAAATACCAATTATACCCTAAATCAGGCATATCATACCCCCATTTATTAATTCGCATATTAACTATATGTCCTTCTTTATAAAATTCAATTGTAAGCAGGTAGTTAAATTCAATGAGGAAAGGTTTGTGTAATTCAGTATAATTCAGTATAAATAAATTTAGGTCAGTATAACCAGGTGTTGTGGTTGTAAATTTTACTTGTTTAACAAAACGCGCTGTTTTCTTTAAAATATATATATTGTGATAAATCACTGAATCCAA
Organism: Myxine glutinosa; assembly: GCF_964187855.1. Lineage (NCBI taxonomy): Eukaryota > Metazoa > Chordata > Myxini > Myxiniformes > Myxinidae > Myxine > Myxine glutinosa. The sequence goes on from NC_136270.1 coordinate 77,706,651, forward strand.
TTAAGTCATTCGCATCTGTAGGGTTTGGATAATTGATTAATTTACAAGTATTCTTCATATTAATATTTTTACTTGTACTATATTTTTGTCGTTCAGCCTGTGCCTTTGTATAATAATTTGATAAATCAATATCCTGAGAGGATTTTCCAAAGATAGAACCATCTTTTCCAACATGTCATTTATATTAGATTAAAAATGATATCATAAAAATTTTCATTATTGTTGAGTTGAAATAATACATATAAACATAATTGACCACAACATTTAGAATTAATTTCTTGAACTTGAAATGTTTGATAAACACCATTCTGTAAGAATTGTATTACTTCAACAGGTGGTGGCATACCATAACTATCAAAATAATATTTATCCTGACTATTATGAATACAAACCCAATGAGAACCATTCTGTGTCTAAATTCAAAATAATATTCTTTGTATTCTTATTTATATGTATTAATTCATCTCTCATACAAATAACCACATTATCAATTTTTAGTGTTTTACAATACTTAGCTAGTTCTATATTTGACGTTGTATTCTTTCCAAATTGTTTAAACCATTTATCCATTTATTTATGAGAAAGATACAATCCATTACCCCGTTTAGTTAGTTTAACACCCGCTTGAGCGATAGAGGAAAGCATATCTCCAACCAACAATCTAGCTTTATCAGGTAGGGACTTTCAAGTTTTTGAGCAAAATCTACAATTACACCACTTCCACTAATTTGTTTCTCCAACTCCTTATGTCTTTCCAATTCTTTTTGAGCTTTTAGTTGTGCCTTCCTTTCGTTAGCAGTTTTTACTGCTGCTGAAATACCACCAGTCAATGCTCCCGCCGCACTTAAACCAGCAAATAAAGGAATTAGAAACGGGAGAAATCCTCCTCTTGACTCGTCTATTGAATATTTCTTTAACATAGGTTTTGTCATTTTAATTTTAAGTGAACCAGTATCATTGAGTGTTTTTACTTGTGTGTGTGTGAGTAAAACATCAATTCTTACAGCTCCTTTTCTTTGAATTGTATTAACATTAATTATTATTATAATACAAAGCTTTTGATTTTGAATACAAGATGTTAATTTATTAAGATTGATTTGATTAACATATACCCCTACAATTTATTTATGAGAAAAAACCTATGTGATATTAATCATAACACCATTATCTGTATTAATCTGTAATTCTGTTTCCTCCAAAAGCAAACAATAAGCATCAACTTCTTCATTCTCTCCTCTTTCAATGTATAGAGAAGTATCCACTCTATTAGACTTTATAGTTTCCTTTTGAGAACTCAAGTCAATTGTGTAGATTGTATAAAGTTTTTGAAACACAACCATATCCAAAATAGGGTTATTATTACCATTACTTTCACACACCTTTTGGTAAGACTTGTAGGCTTCCGCATAATCATTTTTTTCCCAATCAATTTCCAATCTATCTCGCGGATAAAATGTTCCATCAAGAGAAACCCGAAGTTGTTTCACCTTAGCATTATCACACAGCGCATTATTCTTATTCGTACCGCCCTCCCCATCTGGTTTTTTAAAAAATGAGCCAGAGGTATCGTGGCTTTCCTTGAAGAACACCTAAATTCCAAGTGTAGGTAGTGTGTTCCAGTTTAACGTGTTGACATCTTCTTTTAAGGTATGATACATTTAACGGGGTCTTTGAGTTAAGTCTTTTATTCAACATCTCTTCCGTTTTAAGATTAGGAGTATATTGTTGCGGATATGGGACTTGGCCTCAATATCCGCTTGTAAATACTCCCCTATTTCCCCAATACTCCCCAACTATCCCCAATCCCCCATTCCCTAGTCCCATTGCCTGTAAATAACACTCTGTAGAACCGACCTTCCCCTTTTTCCCCCATTAAATGTCGTGCCCAGGTCCACCGCATCTCACGTAGACAACTTTCGGACATCTTGCTAGTTATTCTTAGTCTATGTCAGTTAAGGACTCGTTTCCATTAATTCTGACTCTTCGTTGCACCAGAATGTGATTCTATGGCACCAGTAGTGAGTTTAGGACCTTCCCATACCTCCTCCCATCTTCTTCCCCAAACAACAACTACAACAACAACTACAACAACAACGGCGCGGCGCGGGGGAGTGTGCGTCCTCACACCGGCTCGGTTAGCCGCCATTGACCATGCGCTCCGACGGGGTTACCACGAAGGGGCTCCTTGTCAGCCCCTCGTCAAGGGCGGAGCCGGTAACCCCCCCGCACGCACCCAATGAGAAGCAACGGGCCGATTCCATCTGGGGCGGAGCTAACGAGCCGAGGGCGTGTCACTCCCCGCCGGATATACGCGGCCACTTACCGGACGTGACGTGAGATGCGCCCCCAGCTTGAGAAGACAAGTCACCACCTCCGAGCGCTGAGTGAGACCTCCCGCATCTTTGGACTGGACCGGGTCGATTTTGCCCCTGAGCCAAGGTGCACCTTGAGCCATCGAAGACCTGCCCCTCCTTGCCATCAATCCCCGTGTGAGTCAGTTTTGTCCCGTTTATCTGTCGTCTGTCGGGGCTAATATAAGAGTGTGTCTAAGTGCCTGCCTTTCTATGCTGTCCCTCTTGTCGTTGTAATCTGACCTTCCGCCCTAATATAACCTCCTCCGGAGGTCTTGAGAACCGTATCCCTGGTGTCGTGTCATTTTAATCCCAGCCGTTGTGTCCTTTTCCTTCATTGATCTAGCGTAGCGCGACTCGGCAACGTTCGAGTATAATCGGGTAACTTGTGCGGACACGGCGGCCATTCCGCTCGGCCCACCATAACATCAAAGTCGTGTCTGTAACAATATTCACTGATATACCAACACAAATCATTAATAACAAATTTATTATTGTCGCCAAAAGCATTTTCAGCCCCAAAAAGCAACCTATTTACATTATCATTCCTTTGTAGTTGAAATCTAATTTTAAGACCATACAAAACTTTATCATAATCACAAAATCCAAATGTACCTTTAAGAGGTACTGCTACGGTAAAACTATTCTCTGCTTTTGTTTCATCATTATACATTGCCTTCCTTTGAATATAACCAGGGTCAGCATTCGTTCCCGTTGACATATCAGGAATAAAACCTTCAACAGCTCCCTTACCCATTCTATCACTAAACGAATATAGTGTAAATTTCATCATTTCAGATGTAGCAGAGACATAATCAACCGCTTCAACCTCTTGTGTTCCAATATACCGGGCGGACACTGTCAAACATTTTCCAGAATAAATCATTTACGAGTGTAGCATTAGTATTATTCGCAGCCTTAGTGAATTTAAATTTACACAGCAAGAAACTATCAGCTATATTCAAGTAAGTTTGTTGATTATTTATTTCAAAACTTTTTGTTCCGTTTGAATTCCAGTCTGTTCCTGTTATAGCATTTACCTGAAAATAGTCTTCCTTTTTAGTGGAGTTTGAAATGATAATATAATCGTATCATCCAAATCATAGATACTATCAATCGCTTCCATACTTGTATTTATATAGCATTAAAATTGTTGAAACCCTGACCCAAGTATTTTAATGATTTTTTGTCGTTCTTGTGAAGATAGTTGAGTTTTACCTTTTTTTATTTCTTTGATTGCTTGTAATTTATGAGACTCCTTTTGAGCATCTTTTATACTCTTTATAGCACCCGCAACGGAGCCCACGGCAGAAGCAGTTGAACCAATTAGGTCTTTATGTTTAAGAATGGTTGAACCAATACCCATTAGAGTATCAATTATCCCATCTCCTTTATTTCTAAATTGATGTCCCACACCCCGTTGTCTCTTTGGTTTATAGTATCTTCTACCAAGAAACATACCTTCACCCTTATAGTATGGTGAAAGGAACATCCCATCCCCTGTAATTACTTTATATTTTCCCAACTCGTGTTTTCTCACAATAACCATTATTTATTTATTGAAAAACTTCACGTAGGTGAATTCTGATGGATATAATTTCTTCATTAAAGGAGATCATACGATTATCTTGATCGGTTATCCTAAAATTTACTCTGTATATGGTTTTTCCTGACAGGTAAATAGACAAGATTTTTTGGTTCCATATTAAATTTATAACCAATCGGGGTTGAGTATGCGCTGAATGAAAATATTGTATTTGTTCTTATTCCATCGTTATAAGCACCATCAATCAAATCACAATGAATTAATACTGAATTTATACCGGAGGATATTTGAATGACTATCACTGTAAAACGTTCCGTTAGTTTCAATCTTTTTTGAAGAGAAACCCAATAGCTCTCTAAACGTTTTTTCAATCGTGAAATCAACTTTATAATTATTTTTAAGTTTAATAGTTGATTTTGAAGTGTGTTTTTGAATATCTATTACAATATTTTTTGGTTCATCACCTTTTTCTTTCATAAGGCGAGAAACTTCAGAAGATATTTGAGAAATCTCGTAAGCTCCGGGTGAAACTGTTATAGTTTTGTACCCACTTCCTGGATTATAACTAAACTTGTTGTTTTTCTCTGTGATATTAAAAAGTGTATTGTAAGTCTCCATTGACAACAAAGAAGCCTCATATGAGGTAAGGGGGTCAAGTTGTAGTGGGTAAGGGAATGATGCTGTGTAATCACTCGTTGTGAAATTAAAACTCAGAATTGTGCTTCTCATCTTATTTAATATCTAATAAAATATCTTTGTATTGACATTTATTAATTATTTTCATATTCATCAACTGATCTAAAATGGCAGATGCTTCATTAAAACAATTGTTGTTTCCAGCCTTCTTACTACCTAACAACAATAATAACCTCTTCACTAATTGTGATGGGTCATTTGGAAGAAAGCTAACACCCGAACCAAGCTTACTTAAAGCATCAATAATATGTTTCTCCTTCTCATTCTTCTTACCTTTACCGGCAACAGAAACTCCATAATCAAGTGAGTTTAGTAAATCAATATATACCCTATCTTCCGCATTTTCCATATCAAGTGGTTCATCAAAATATTTTGAACCGCTGAATCCGGAGTTTGTTAGAAGAAACATTAATCTTGGAGTTAATTCAACATTTGGTTGAGCAGAACTTAACACCAATTTATCATTAAATATCAATAACTTTTCTTTCACAAGATGGAACTGTGCTGGTTCTTCTGTTGGAATGAGACCTGCTCTGGTTTTTGAACCCACCGAATATTCTTTGTTTTGAAGAGCTTCCACAACATAATTAGGTGGTTGATTTACCTCCTCAAGTTTCCAAAATAATCCTTCATCATCATATTCTAATTCTCCAAGTTCTTGCGCCGTCATTTGACTAAAATCTTTGAGCATTTGAAGTTTTTTTGGAGTAAATTCTACTGTGGGAACTGTAGGTGAGTGTTGAGTTTTCAAAAGTGGTTTAAAAAATTTCTCTTGTTTTCTTTCAAAGGCTTCTTCACCAGTTAGTTTCTGTCTCCATTTCTTCTTTATCTCTTCCTGTTGCTTTACAACTTTTGAAACCAACTCTTGATGTTCTTTAAACTTTCTTGCTCCTTCTTCGGTATTCATCTTCTGTATTTATTTATTGAAAAATATCATTTAATGAATTGTAAAGGTCAATGGGAATATTTTCCTTTTCTTTGTCATTATAGTAAATGTGTTGAAATAAATCCTTTTCTTTAAATATTTCATCAAATTCTTTATTGGTATTAATACGAGTTGTTATTTCTTCTTCACTAATACTTGTATCTCTGCTTTTCATACGTTTGCGTTGAGTCTCCTCATTGATATCAAAACCGAATGATAAAATCTTATCTCCATCACCACACAAATGTTTAATAATTTGTCTCATTCCTTCAGGATTAGTTTCTAAAATCCCAACACCATTAGATTTTACTTTATTTAACTCACTCTTACAATGTGGATATTTTGTAGAACCAAGAGACCTCCTCAAATATTTGACCTTCGTTCCTCAATCGCATATGTTTCTCCATTGAAATGTAGTAATAATCTTTCCCTTCTACTTCTCCTGGTCGCATTGCTCTGGTTGTAGTACTTACAAAACGAATCATAGGGTGTTTTTAAAAAAAACTTACAATCTTTTCATTTTTACTTTTCAAGAGTTTAGATTTATGAAAGTTCTTTCCTGAAGCAGATTTACCCACAAGATTAATAATAATAGTCGTCATTTATGTGTGTAAAATATCAGTTAGTATCATCTTATTTCACAACAATAGATTTATATTTTCCAATCGTGTGTTTCATATAATTTTCAAATTCTTTTTTACTACATAACGTAGAGCAATTATCTCTCCAAAAATTATTTACATCTTTTGAATTTAACTTAAATAAATTAAAAGTATTGGCATTGTTTCTTATTGAGCGCCGAGGGAGTTGAAAATATGACTGACAAAGCTAAATACAATTACAAGAAGAATGTCTCCCTCTTGTATAGTAGCTATCCATTACTGTTTGGTTTCTCTCATTAACACAATCAAAGATAACGAGGTTCTTTTTTGATTTATCTAAATCTTGAGGTGAAGGTATATCATCCGTATTATCACTGAGAATACAAGTTATGGGTTTTGATTTTGATTTCTGTGTATCACAAAATAGTTGTATTATATCCTCAATGTTGTAATCATTTAGTTTGTTTTGAAGTTTAAATAAACCGATAATGTCTTCCCTTTTAAGACCCGCATTAAAACCTTGTGATAGTAGTTGATACTCGGGTTGAAAACTTGACTTCGTAAAAATTATTAAATTATCATAATCTAAAAAGTTGGGGGTAAGGAGCATCTTTAAAAGCAAACAGGTTTTTCCACATCCGCTTGAACCAACTATTAGACATCTCAATGAATTTGGAATGTTTTTATGGTTATTAAATTTTATCTTATTTTCCCAAACGGGTAAAAAATCATTCATTTATATATTTGGAAAACAAGTCATCTAACGTTTTTTGAGCTATTTTAGAAACTCTATATTTTATCCTGAGTTCGGGTTTAATTTCAAAATAATTCATTATTTTATTTATATAGTATCTTGTATTAACATTTCCATTAAAATTATTTTGAATAATAAATATCATTAAACCCTTATACATTTCCTCAATACAAATAGTCTCTTCCCTTGAAAGAAATGGTGTATTATCAATCATCACAATACTTAACATTCATCTCTCTTATTAATCTTGTAAAGTAATTCATTTTTGGTTCTAATTTAAAAGAGTTATATATTTTTATATATTTTTTATTATCATTAATTAAAATTAAATCACAGAAAATACATTGTTTATATGAACCCTCATTATTAAGCCCTATTCTATCACAAGCCGGACAATTCTCTAATTTATCATATGGAGAGTCTGGAAATTCTAAATATCCTTCAGAACATATCATATTTATATGGTAAATTTTTACTTAAACTAAACGCAAGTTTATTCGTTAATAAATACAATGTTTCAACGCACAAAAGACAAATTTCAATCAATCTCTACTTCGGTGAAAGATATAGAAAAATATGTCAAAGATGTTAAATTGAACAAAGATAAATATGGAAATTTTTGGGTAAAACCAGTTATGGAAAATAACATGAGCCCCTCTATTTCATTTAAAGGAAAAGCTCTAACTATACCTGGAAAGACATCCATTAAAGTAAATCTAACAAAAGTTTCTCCTCTACTCCTGGCAATTTATTCAAAGCTTGAAAAAGTGATCGATCGCGATACTTTGAAAATGAATGATAAGACCATTAATAATTCTAGAGGAGATATTTGTATTTTCTTTAATAATCCAAAGGGTGTAGATCTAAGTAAAATGAATGATGTTAATATTTCTGGTGAAATGTCATTTCGTTCTATGATAGTTAGAGATTATTTAAAGATAACTTTTGATATTAAAAATGTAGAGATTGAATCTGTTAATGAAAGAAAGTATATAGATATTGATGGGAATATTTTTCCTGCTAATTAAATATGAGTCATTACAGCAGTGAAGATTTTACTATTTTATTGAACTCGGACAATAGTGATGATAGTATTTCATTGAACTCGGACGATGGTGATGATAGTATTTCATTGAACTCAGATGATAGTTATGATGCTAATAGTTTGTGCTCAAATGATAGTTATGAGAGTAGCTTTATTGATGACTGAGTATGATTCTGAGTATTCATGTGATAGTTATGACTCAGATGATTCTGAGTAAAAAAGTGTTTTAGTTTAAGTATAGTTTCATATATAAAAAGCCTGTAAAAAGGCACTTTCTTCTATAAGTGTTTTACTTTAAGCACAGTTTCATCTTTAAAAAAGCCTCTAAAAAGGTGTTTTACTTTCAGTATAATTTTGCTCTATAAATATGATCAAAGCAACGTATTGCGACATTTGTGAACAAGAATATAAACAATACAAAAGACACCTTAAAACTAACAAACACATTTAATCTACTTCACCTACTATCTCCTATTCAGAAGGAAACAAAACACTGTTCTGCCTGTAATAAAAATATCCTCAAGAAAGGCTTCCAAATACATCTTAAAACAAATCAACATTTATCAAATTTTATCACAACTAAAAACTGATGGCGCATTCAAAGGACATATTAAAATAAGAGTCTTTAACTTCAAACCTCCTGAACCAGAGTCTATAGTTGATGCTGTAGAAATAGTTAAACCTGCTGTTCAAACGTTGATTGAAAAAACACTAAAAGAAATGAAACCACTTAAATTTTATATGGGAGTAAAATTAGAAATGACAAAGGACGAAGGAGTTATAGATACACCATACATGAGAACTGAGCCACACTTTATATCTTCATATCAAGATTTTAAAACATCAGGAGTCTATGATGAACTTATTAAACAAGAGCAAGATGTGGATAATTCAATCGTAGGAAGTGGATTCAATATAGGAAAAATTATTTACATAGACATTCATATTCTTAAATCAGATCCTCTAAAAGCTTCTTCTTACATTGATTTACCCAGTGTTATCAAAAATAGAAAAGCAGTTATCAATATCAAAAATAGACAATAAATGTTTTCTCTGGTCTATTCTAGCACACTTACATCCTCCACATTTTCATGATGAAAAAGTATCTCATTATAAAAAATATGAGAATACATTAAATACGAAAGATCTAAAGTTTCCGATGACTTTAAATGATATTCCTAAATTTGAAAAGTTGAATAATTTATCAGTTAATGTTTATGGTCTAACAGAAACAAATAACATTCAGGTTTTAAAGCTTTCTGACAATAGTAAACAAACTCATATTAATCTTCTATATTTTAATTCAGACGAAAATTCACATTATACATACATCAAAGATATTACAAAATTAATAAAACCACAAGTATGTAAAAGAACAAATAAAATATATATTTGTATGCGTTGTCTTAACTTCTTCCATACACAAGAAAGATTAGATAAACATTCAAATTATTGTGATGAACATAAATCAATGGTAATCAACATGCCTAAAAAAGGCTCAAAGATCACATTCAAAGATGAAAAGAAAACAATAAAACATCCATTTGTTATATATGCTGATTTTGAAAGTATTTTAGAAAAAATTGATACTGCTTCTCCAGATCCAAAAGAATCATACACAAATAAATATCAAAAACATACTCCTTGTGGTTTTTGTTATTATATCAAATCATCCGTTGGTGATGAATATAACAAGTTAGAGGTGTATCGAGGCTCAAATACCCCAGAGGAGTTTGTGAAACGACTAGAAAAAGACTGTGTCCGATTAACCAAGATAATGAGAGAAACCAATAAACCAATGTCCTTAACAAGTAAAGAAAAAAGAGAATTTAGACAGCCAAAGGTTGCCTGTCATATTTGTGAGAAGAAAATTGGTAAAGGTCTAAAGGTTAGAGACCATTGTCATCTCACTGGTAAATATAGAGGTCCAGCTCATCAAAGTTGTAATATTAATTATCAACTCCCCTCTTTCATTCCTGTTTTTCTTCATAACAACACTCATTATGATACACATCTATTTATCAAGGACCTCTCAAAGACTTCTGGAAGTATCTCAGCAATTCCAAACACGGATCAGAAATACATTTCATTCACAAAAACAATTCACACATCTCCTATTACTCATATCAGATTTCTTGATACATTTAAATTCATGGCAAGTCCATTGGCTAACTTGGTTCAAAATCTAAAAGAGTTTCCATGTCTTTCAGAGTATTTTTTTAGATAAAGATTTTCTAACACAAAAGGGAATTTACCCCTATGACTATATGGACTCTTTTGAGAGATTCAATGAAACACAACTTCCTTCAAAAGAAAATTTCTACAACAAATTAAACAACAGTCATATATCATATCTGATAAAGATTATGTACACGCACAAAATATTTGGGAAAAATATAACATCAAGAATCTTGGCGAGTATCACGATTTGTATCTCAAAACTGATGTGCTTTTATTGGCCGATGTATTTGAAGCCTTTAGATCTGTTTGTCGCACTGGATATGGATTGGATCCTGCTCACTACTACACAGCACCTGGATTGGCCTGGAGTGCGATGTTGAAAATGACAAAACAAGCTTTGGATTTGATAACCGATGTTGATATGCTTTTGATGATTGAAAAGGCAAAGAGAGGAGGAATTTCACAAGTCTGTTCAAAGAGATATGCTAAAGCAAATAACAAGTACATTCCAAATTATGATCCATCGGTAGAGAGCTCCTACTTGATGTATTATGATGCAAACAACCTGTATGGCTGGGCAATGTCTCAGGCTCTTCCTTATGGAAAACTTAGATGGGTAAAGGAAAAAGATTACAAAAAGGTTTTACAAGATGTATGTATCTCTACACAAAAAGAATTGGATGATTCAAAGGTTGGTTATTATTTTGAGGTCGATTTGAAATATCCAGAGGAACTTCATAACCTACACAAAGATCCATTTGCTTGTGAAAAGGAAAGTCCAAAGAAGGAGTGGTTAAGTGATTATCAACAATCATTTAATATAGGTGAATCAACAGAAAAATTACTTACTACATTATATAACAAGAAAAATTATGTTCTACACCAAAAAAATTTGCGACAATATTTATCAAAAGGTCTAAGAGTAGAGAAGATCCATAGGGTTCTAAAGTTCAATCAAAGTCATTGGCTAAAGGAGTACATTGATTTTAATACACAAAGAAGAACAGAGTCAAAAACAGATTTTGAGAAAGACTTTTATAAATTGATGAATAATGCGGTCTTTGGTAAGACCATGGAAAATGTGAGGAAAAGACAAAATATCAGACTATCAACATCTTGGAAACAAGCATCAAAATTAATTAATAGACCGAATTTTACTAGAGCTGAGGTCTTTACTGAGAACTTTTGTGCGATCCATTTGATTAAAGAGAGTATTGAAATGGACAAACCTATTTATATTGGAACATCAATTCTTGATTTATCAAAGTCATTAATGTATGATTACTTTTATAATAACTTGAGGAAGAAATATCAAAATGATGTTAATCTACTTTATATGGATACAGATAGTTTTATTTTGCAAATTAATACTGATGTTTATTCAGACATGAAAAAGGACATTAATATCTATGACACTCGCAATTACAGTCCAGAGAGCGAGTTGTTCTCTTCTAAAAATAAAAAGGTGATTGGAAAGTTTAAGGATGAATTAGGAGGAAATGTCATGAGTGAATTTGTGGGATTGAGGTCTAAGGCTTATGCTTATAAATACATTGTGAATAACGTTGAAAAGACTGATAAGTTAAAAGGTGTAAAGAAAAATGTTATTAAAGAAACAATAAACTTTAAGGATTATTATAACTGTTTAACAACAAAGAAAGAAGAGTTTAGAAAGATTAATGGAATAAGAAGTTATAAACATAAATTATATTCAGAAGAGGTGAATAAGAAAGCATTGGGGGCTTTTGATGAGGTTTATTTTAGAAAATGGAATTGATAGTCTCCCTTATGGTTATATAAGTATACAAATGATAAGTTAAAAAAGGGGGGGGGGGGTTAGGGAATTTAACGGGCTACCGCCGCCTTTTTACTATTATATAAATGATAGAACCAAGTACCAACCAGACTAAAGAGTGGAGGTGTAATCAACCTTGGTATATAAATGGTAAACATAACGAATGTGAAAAATATCAAATAGGTATAATTGAAAAGACAACTGGTAAAAAAAATTACAAAACAAATAAGAGAATTAATTTAAATACCGGTGAATTGGGTAAAAAAGATGGAAATATTTTTGAGTGGACGGAAAGCTTTGATGGTTGTCAGGAAAATATATACTTTAATTTAAAAATGGTATGTGGCACTGGAGGCGCTCAAACAAGAACATTGAGGGAGGTTTATCATTTTATCTCAGCTCAGTTAAAATATCTTAATAAAGAACCAAACTCAAACATCTTTTTTGTTAATATATTAGATGGTGAAGGGAGTGGCAAGAGAATTAAATTATTTCCCACGCATAAACAAATATTTGTAGGATCGATGTTTGAGTGGTCTACTCGGGATCATTGATAGTAAGAGTACCATAAGACCAAGGGGGAATCATTGTGTGGTCTAATGAACAACATTAAGGATAGGTGTCAAAAGGCTAAAAGGTTCGTAAAGAGGTGAGAGGAAAATTAACATGTAAGTGAATGGGTCGATGTTTGAGTGGGTCAAAGATAATCTGCCAGATGATATGTAGAAGAAGGATTATAGGTCTATAAGGGAAAACAAATATTTGTAGTGTTTGAGTGGTCTAATGAACAACTACGGATAGGTACTATAGACAAAAGGTTCATAAAGATTATGGTGGGAGAAATAGAGGTGTTAATGGGCAATGAGGTTAAGAGGAAAATTAACATGTAAGTCAATGGGAAAATGAGAGTGTCCCAGAAGCAACATATATACACTACTCAGGGCAGCATGTAGAATCATACTTATGTAATCATAAGACTTAAAACAAAAAATACCTATTTTGGGGGCAACCCTCTCATATCCTGATTTTTCTAATGCCATGAACAAACGTTGGTACATCACGGGTGATGAAGGTTGTGATCGTTTCATCAAAAGTGTGTAGCTTCGGATAAGAGCAAATACCAATTTTATGGGGACAAAATCCCATCCCCTCACTTTGACCTCAAACCTCACTTTGACTTCCCATAAATCCCCCTGCACATCCCCTTAAACCCCGATATTTTCATGCCATGAACAAACTTTGGTACAACACAGGTGATGAATGTTGTGTTCAAGTTTCATTGAAATAGTGAATGTAGTTTTGGAAAAGAGCCAACACCTATTCTGGGGGACCCTCCCTCCCCCAACCCATCCACCCCCGTACACCACTTTAGACCCCCATTTTTTTTAATGCCATGAACAAACGTTGGCACAGCACAGTTGACGAGGATTGTGGTCATGTTTCATTGAAATTGGGTGTTTAGTTATATTTGGGGGTGGGGAGGGGGGGGGGTCAAACCTGAACCCACTTTGACCACCAGTACACCCCTTTAGAACCCAATTTTATTTAATGCAGTGAACAAACTTGAGTTCCAACATACCAAATATAATTTTAGCCAAGTTTGGTCACAATCCCATCAGAATTTTTGGAGAAGTTGCAAGTGTTTACGGATGGACGAATGGGCAGACAGACTATGCTCCATCCCATAAGCTCCACGGAACTATGTTCCAGGTGAGCTAAAAAAGAAGAGCATTTAAGAATATTATTTTGTGGGTTTAACTTGTATGCACTCCTTAACCCCTGAACAGAAATAGTTGAAATCTGATGGTTGTATTTGTGGTTTTAGCTTGAATGACCCCAAACATATCTGGGAAGGTTTTAGGCATTAAAATTTTTAGTAGTCGCAAGGATTTGCGAGGGGGGGGAGACGACGCAATTTCTTTATGTAAATGTGTGTCATGTCGCATCACCCCCAGTGAGAGAATGTATTACAAGTCCCAGCGGTTTACAATATCATAATAGTATCTTTATGACAACCTTGTATAATCGAAAACCACTTCGCCAATTTACATAAATGCTCTTTGTTTTATGCACTCATAAACTACTGGAAAAAATAAGTTGAAAAGTGGTGTTTGTACTCTGGATGTTCATGTAAACGTTCTACTCATTTTGGATGCCCACCCCCAACACAAAGCTGCCCACCCTTGTCGCTCTCGTGGGGAGCGGGTGTTTTTAGTACTTACGTTTTTGTTTCCCAATATAAAAACAAAATCCTGATTTAATGGCCCTGTTACTTTCTGCCCAATTAGTTGCAAGCATGCAGATTGCTTTTTGGCTCGTTTTTGCAAGGATCTCAACAAATACAGCTGATGTTTTGTTACAGGCAATCCAGGCTGTTGTTACCTCAAGCTTTGCAGCTGGGAGATCTTCACATCAGCATGGTCCCCATAGTCAATATAATCGACGCTGGCAGAGCCAAAGTCCAGTAGGTAGCACACCACAGCACGATACCAACGGTCGTCAAGGGGAAATGGAGCAGCCACCAAGTCCCCCACACTTATGGAGAACTGTACAGTTAAAGCTGCAGAAATCAGTCTTAATCACAAGTAAGTGGATTACATGAAAGTAAGTACTGTATACCGATCTATTACAATCCCATTTAAAATCTCAACAATCCTTCAAACCTCTCAATATCTCTGTTGCATTTGGACTGGTTATAAAGTTGCACTGGTTATAAAGAAGTTGCACTGTTGCAAAGTTGCACTGGACAACAATATCTCTGTTGCACTGGTTATAAAGTAAAACTTTTGGGTATCCCAAGCTTTGACATTACATCACAAAACCAACAGCCCGATAATAAACCAAAGATAAACTAAACATGCAACACAGACTCTAGATTCACACAACATGCACAAAGGAAGTTTCTGACTTTAAATCACAGTGCCAGAAACAGCCAGAGCTATTATTCCAAATTCCATTCCTGGAACCTCACATCAGCACAAGGTGTTAATTTTGAGTAGAAGTTGGTCATTTCAGTAGTCAGGCGCTCAAGATGCAATAAACGGTCGTTCAAAATCTGCACCCAGAAGTGTCCAGGATCTTCCACAGCCGAAACAAACACTTCAAAGGATTCACTTCCCGGAATGCATAGCTCTGGGCTTGGCACTGCGTGTCATCAAATAACAGTAAATAATAACCACACTTTTTTTCTTTAACATTTGTACAACTGGTGCTTGTGTATTATATTACCAAATGATGTGGAAAGTTAAGGAGAGACAAAAAAATAAATCATAAAAGAGTTTTCCTGTTTAATATTTACACAATCAACATGAAAAACATGCAAGTCAAAAAGGTAATCCATGATCGTTTTCAAACCTTTAAAAGTAGAGCCCTCTTTGCTGCTCAAACAGGTGGAATAATCATTCATCTCTCTCATTTGCAGGTGCTCATCTTCAGGATCCTCCCACTCAGTAGGAAAGCCTCTTTGCTTGCTGTGAGTTGTCGACTCAGACAGCTTCCGGCAAAACCAGTCTTGCTCAGAAACCTTCGCCAGAATCATCTCCTGGGGGTTTGCCAAATTACTAAAGTCTGGTTTAAAAGTCCCCAAGGGGAACATTAGCTCAACACTTAAGATTATGGCACTCTTATGGTGCATTTTGCAACTTGCTCTTTCCTGCACCCTAAATGTCAAAAACTTTATAATAAAAAAAAAAAAAAAAGTCATACCTTGGCATCATCAATTTGTTTGCGTGTGCCAGTGAACATGAAACAGCGCAGGGATTGGCCTCTTTGCTCTCTACCTCTGTCATCGCAATGTATCCTTGCTCCAGAATTGCGACTCGCCCTTTGGATGGTTTCCCCACCACGGCCTGCCCACACAGGTCAAACACAAACAAAATAGGGTGCATTTAATCTCTGCCACGATAAATATGGATTTGATTATGTAACCATTTTTACCCATTGGTCTGCTCGTCTGTCTGTCAGCAGGTTATCTCAAAATGTTGTGGAAGGATTCAGATGAAACATGGTGGACAGGTTGGGTGTGTGACAAGGACGAATTGATTTGATGAAGATCCAGATACTATATTTTTTAAGTTATTATTCACCATTGAGAGATAGATAGGGCCAAAAACGATATATAGCACGTTATCTCAAAACATTGTGGATGGGTTATGACAAAACTTCACAAGAACAGGCTGATTAGATTTTGGTTAAGATCTCGATGCAGATCCAGCATATCAGTGGGATACATAATGTAACATGTTCAGCCTGGTGGGGATATATGTGCTCCACCGAGTGCCCTTCTAGTTGGCATTAGTGTAGACTTTGTAACACACACACACACACACACACACACACACACACACACACACACACACACACACACACACACACACACACACACACACACACACACGGTTTTGAGAGTGTACATATAACATCATTAAAGGTTAAAGGTTTGCCCCCCATAGTTAGTCCCATTTATAACCCTGGTGTTGGCTTAGTGGTTAGGGTGCTGGCTTGGGATCCTAGGATCCTGGGTTCGAATCCCGGTCGATCGCTGAATTAATGCCAGGGGGGTTGACTCAGCCTGTCATCCTTCCGAGGTCGGCAAATTGAGTACCAGCTTGCTGGGATGAATGATCACGGTGTGTACCCCGATTTAGGCACACCGTATCCCTGCGCATCGTAAGAGCGTGACCAAGGGTTGGCATCAGGAAGGGCATCCGGCCATAAAAACTGCCTCAAACAGGGAACCATGATTGTCATTGGGCCCGCAAGGCTAACCCCTGCTCTAGCAGGGGAAATGGCCTTAAAACGATCATTCATTTATTCAGTTAGTCCACAAGCAACACGTAGGCCCATTAGAATTAGTTATGTCATAGTATGTGTAAGAGTAGGCCACTTTCATGAGTAACATCTGCGGTGTAAAGAAATAAGCTTAGGTCCCTTTTTATTACGCGGCCACCCTCCAATTTCCATCATGGGCAAACTCGATCCCGTGCCCCATTTGGCATCCCTCAAGTTTGTTATGCTTTGGCCGCCAGCAGCGTTCGCTGCCCTTGGTTTCGCTCGAAACAAGTCAAATGACACGAGGTAGGCCTGGAAAGAGGGAGAAGCGTGAGGGTCGAGGTGTGGCCACGTCAAGCAGCGCGTCAGAGGCGGTGACGGTAAGGGCAACAGCCAACCAGAGCTCGGTGGGCATGGGGTGATAGGGCATGGCGAGAAACGTCTGGTGAGTTCGAGAGGGTTCGCTGGGCAGGGCTATATAAACCTTTGCACAAAGCCCTTGAAGAGGACTGCCCTTAAGAGAACTGATACGAAGGACTGGCTGGAGTTGAGCTATGAGAAGGGAGAGGCGCTTAAGAGAACTGATCCGGAGCACTCGTGCGAGAACTGCATCAAGAAGACTGGCGTGCACACAACAGTTTCGAGCCTTGATTGAGAAGCGCATTGCTCACGTTTATTGAACTATTACTGACTGTCCGTTTATTACATACGCAGCCCCGTGAGTGTAACCGCGAAAGCCAGCCCTACCGTTCGCCCTGTGATAATCCCGTGCGCGCCAAACGACATGTGGAGAAGCTCCTGCCGTCTGGTTCATCTACTTCGCGGTGCGAGTTGGGGACCGGAGAGCGAGCTGCCTGGACGCCATCCCTGGACCATCGACCTGTTCGTCTGCAACCTCGTGTGAGTGTGTCTGAGTTTGGGCCCGTTTGTCCAGGGATAAGTTAAGACTGTTTAAGGCTGCAATGTGTATTCTGCTTCTTCTTGTACAAAGTGTAAATAAATTCTGTTATTCCTTTCTTCCAAATTCGACCGTTTCCATCATTTCCTCCATTGGGTAAGCATGGCACGATTACGAACCGCTTGGATCGGGTTGTAGTCATTGATAACGGCTCGGGTCACAGGTCCGCTACCGCTCAGCGTTTCCACCAACACCCGTGATTCGGGCGGGGCTTATTTCCTCGTTTCCGGTCAGCGTTAGTACTTAGGTAATAGTGAATTCATTGTCCTAAAACCTGATTTAACGCTGTCCGGGAAGGACGTCATAGGTCCCGGGTCCCGTCGGCTAGTAAAAGACAAGGGGACTAATCCCCCCCCTTGGTAAGGGGAAAGGCCGGTGCAGAGATCCGCAACAATATATATATATTGTTGCGGATCTCGACGTCGGCCTTTTTCCCCTTAAGAAGGGGGGATTAATCCGTTTTGTTTTTGACTGACCGATGTGAGTCCTGAAGTTGCACAGCTCCCTCCGGAGAGGCAGGGGCGCAACCTCGTTCGCGACCGCGGACAGATGTTAATTGCCGAGCGGTTTAGCAACCGCGGCACGAACCATTAGCAGAGACTAAACCCGATCCTGAAACGTTGGCCAAAATCGCGCCACCGGTGTCCAATGGAGAAATCACAAAGACGAACGGATGTGAAGACGAAGAAGGCAAAAGTAGGAAGGACAAATATGATTTATTACTAACTATTATTTACACAATCAAAAGAACCAAGGAGAAGGAAAGAAAAGAAAATAAAGACAGAAGGATGGAAGGACCAGAAGACAGTGCAATTCTAACTTACCTATACAAGCTTACTCTTAAACCCCAGGACAACATAGAAGACGGACAGTCAGACTTACACGAGGGGGGGGGGGGGGGGGAATGCAGGTAGGATTGGCTGGAGGAGATGGTTCAGGTATGGCATCCAGGTAGCTCGTTCGCCAGTCCCCAACTCGCACCGCGAAGCAGATGAACCAGACAGCGGTAGCTCTCCGCGCGTCGTTTGGCGTGTGCGGAACTATCACAGGGCAACGGTAGGCCGGCTTTGGCGGTTACCCTCGCGGCTCAGCCGAGTACGTAACAAGCGAACAGTTCTGATAACCGTGAACAATGCGCTCTTCAGTGGCTCAATGCATTCTCTCAATAGCATTCGCTCGCGATGCGTGACCCTCTTCTAAACTCAAGTGAACTTGCCGAGTGCCTCTCCCTTCTTATCTGATCGCCTCTCCTCACTCATCTGCGGTGGGGGCGTCGCGCTGCGGGTTATATCACACGCCCTACCAAGCCATACCCACCGAGTCCTGGTTGGGCGCGAGGGCTTCCTGGCTCCACCTCCTGGTGACGAGGGGGCGGGCCATGCCCGTGATTTGGCGGCTCCTCCCCCCTTCTTCTCCGAGACAGAGCACATGGCCAATGGCGTCTTGCGGGATAGAAAACCACTCGCACCGCTGGGATAGAAAACCACTCGCACCGCTGGGATGAGAAACCAAAGGGGGCCTATCTTATTTGAATTCGGTGCAATGCAGTCAATTAATGGAAGACAGCCTTAAACTAATACACATAATAAAGAAATAACTATTTAGAAGGGTATATGGTGGCCTGCGTGTATGCGATGGATTAACTAAGAGGACGAACTTTGACCTTTACACACAAAACGGAGATATTTACAAGGAATCATTACACTACTTAGAGGGTGATATTTACACAAAAAAACAAGATTCTCAAATCCACAACACACACACACACACACACACACACACACACACACACACACACACACACACACACACACACACACACACACACACACACACACACACACACACACACACACACACACACACACACACACACACACACACACACACACACACACACACAATAATAAGGGTGAAATCGAGATCGACATCTCTGCCTTTGTCTATTTGTGATGATATAAATTTAATCCGTCTGCAAAGACTTGAGTAACACATGGATGCCTCCAAGTTTGGAGGTGATGTGTTGGTTTAATTTATGAAGACGTCAGCATGTTGTCATAGGGTCAGTGT
>NC_136270.1:77728843-77751343 GCF_964187855.1 Myxine glutinosa
AGGAATAAGGACCACCCTAATATATATATATATATATAATATATATATCCAGGAATACAACCGAATGCTAACTCAGGCTGATGAGCAACTGCAATTTCTCCTCCAAGTTGTCTCTCGTAATCACGCGGAGTTCCCGGACTCCAGAAAGAAGACCGTGGCTGCTGGTGTGGCGGCCCAGCAGGAGCAGGAGCACTAAGTCGGACGGGCCTAGGAGCCTTGTGGGACATTTTTGCTTAAGATTTTTGTTATAGTTTAATACATTTAACTGTGTAATGAGGTAACCATTTATAAAATACTGTATGTTGTGTGTTATAAGCTAACATTTTGGGAATAAATGGCACAAAAATTTTTTTTCAAGGATTGTTGTTTTTATTCCTCAGGGTGAAACTTCAAGGTCGATGAGGGAGGGGTAAATGTTGTCCGATTGGAAAAAAAGTTCACCAGGAGAGTTTTCTCGACTATTCCAATGAATCCCGGGAGTTGGAGCTTAGAAAATCCGAATGTTGAGGAATAAGGACTATATATATCGCGGATTAGATGTTATTTACCGAGCGGTGGTATTGCCGCGACCTAACAGTTCCCCCGATTCTTCCCCAACTCACCCGATTCCACTCGAATGTTGGCCAAATCGCGCTACGCTAAATCAATGATGGAAAGGACACAACGACTGGGATAGATGGAACGACGCAAGGGGTACAGTTCTCAAGACCTCCGGAGGAGGATATAATTACAGTGGGGGAGAAAAGGGGTAGATTACAAGGTGGAGTGAGGTAAAGACACAGAAGAGATAGGCACTTAAATACCGTCTTATCTTAACCCAGACAGACCACAGACAAACGGAACAAGGCTGACTTACACAGGGATTGATGGCAGGAAGGGACAGGTGGTCGATAGCACAAGGTGCACCTTGGCTCAGGGACAGGATAAAGCACGGTCCAGTCCAGAGATGCGGGGAGGTGTCACAGCGCTCGGAGGTGGCGTCTTTCTCTCTCCAAGCTCAGCGCGCATCTGACGTCACCTCCCTCTTCCTGCGCATGCTCAGCGGGGAGTCACACGCCCTCGGCTGGTTGACTCCGCCCCAGATGGGACCGGTCCGCCGCTTCTATTGGGTGCGGGGGTTACCGGGCTCCGCCCTTGACGAGGAGCTGACAGCGAGCCCCTACTTGGTAACCCCGTCGAGCACATGTTCGATGGCGGCTCGTTGGAAAGGCCTGGTGCCCTCCCAACACCCCCCACCAACCAAGCCGGAGTGAGGACGCACACTCCCCGCGCCTCCGCCGCTGTTGTTGTTGTTGTTGTTGTTGCTGCTGAACCGTGAGGAAGAGCTGCGGGGAGGTATTGGGAGGTCCTAAACTTCCTAACGGTGCCATACAATCACATTCTGGTGCAACGAAGAGTCAGAATTAATGGAAACGAGTCCTTAACTGACATAGACTAAGAATAACTAGCAAGATGTCCTATAGTTGTCTACGTGAGATGCGGTGGACCTGGATGCGACATTTAATGGGGGAAATAGGGGGAGGTCGGGTCTACAGAGTGTTGTTTACAGAAAATGGGACTAGGGAATGGGGGATTGGGGATAGTTGGGAAGTATGGAGGAAATAGGGGAATATTTACAAGCGGATATGGATGGATGCCAATCCCATATCCGCAACAATATAATTATATATATATACAGTGAAACCTTGACTTACGAGTTTAATTCGTTCTGTGACCGAGCTCGTAAGTCAATTTGCTCGTTTCTCAAATTAAATTTCCCCATTAAAATGCATTGAAATGCTATTAGTCCGTTCCAGCCCGCCAAAAACCACACCAATTTTTTTTTAAATATACAGTATATATAAAAATATCTCGCGCTTTATATTTCACCTGTATGCAGCATACAAGTTGGCAGGATGGCCTGAACTGGAGGTACGCACACTTGACTCTAAACTGTCCAGCCTGGGTTTGAATCCCGACCCAGCTATAACCTGTCATGTCGGTGTTTCACAGGCAGGGTGATTCATCAATGTGTGTACCGCTAAACTGGGCGCCCCGTTTGCGTCCCATTAGTTGTTGGATGTTAAGGATCTCACCATGTTTTCCACAAAGAGAAGGCGAGCTATCGCCGGCACTCTGAACAAGTTGTGGCCTGGCATGCTCTTCTCCTCTGCCGTTATATACGTCCTCCTCGGCATCTTTTTCCAGAAGAGCCCTGTCTCGTCACAGTTGAAGATTTGCTGGGGGATGTATCCTTCGGCTTCTATCAGTTCGGCAAAAGTTATAATAAAATCTTCAGCTGCCTTCACATCCGAGGTTGCTGCCTCACCGTGCCTGACGACGGAGTGAATGCCGGTCCTCTTCTTAAAATTATCAAACCATCCCCGACTGGCTTTGAATGACTTCCGATGCCTCGTCCGTTGATGTTCCCGCCGTCTGCTGCACCAAATCCCCGTAAATGTCTCGTGCCTTCTCACACATGATGCTCTCGGTCACGGTATCTCCTGCGAGCTGCTTCTCCGTCAACCACACAAACAACAACTTCTCCATCTCTTCATGGACAGAGGTCCGGAGCTTTGAAATAATCGTAACGCCCTTGGCTGGCATTATAGCCTTTATCGACTCCTTCTGCTTCAAAATCGTACATATCGTAGAAGTACTACGATCGTACTGCCTCGCCAAGTCGACAACACGCACACCTCGCTCATGTTTTTCGACGATTGCGTGTTTTATATCCAAGCACATCATCCTCTTCTTCTTCTCAGTACTGCCCTTGGCACTCAATTTCTTAGGACCCATGGTTAAAACTAAGAAATTTTCCAAAATAACCAAAATGCGAAAACAAAGCAGCAGCGATATACGGCAGAGATGCTTGCACGGCAAGATAACCACGTGACCGGAACCCACCTGGTGGCGGGTGGCGTAAGCTCGTAACTCAGATCTCGGCTCGCATCTCAAAGCAAAAAACCGCCCGAGCGACGGCTCGTATCTCGGAAAACTCGTAAGTCAAGGTTTCACTGTATGTATGTATGTATGTATGTATGTATGTATGTATGTATGTATGTATGTATGTATGTATGTATGTATATGTATATGTATATGTATATGTATATGTATATATATATATATATATATATATATATATATATATATATATATATATATATATATATTGTTGTGAATATGAGAATGTTTTTTTTATTTTGCGGTGGTGGTAAAATGTTGTAAAAGGTTGTTGTAAAAGGTTGTTGTAAATATCACCCCTCCTCCCTCCGTTGTGGTTGTATAAAGGTCAAAGGGCGTTCCCGTAGTTAGTCCATAAAAAACATACATGCAGGACACGATATATCTTTTCTTTTGATAGTTATCTCTTATTCTGTGTTTTAGGATAAGGCTGTGTCTCCCATTAATTAAAAGTACTCCATTGCACCAGTGAAAGAGAATAGACCCCCTTTCCGTCCCATCCCCAAAACTCTCCCTTTCCATCCCCTCCTCCCCTCCAATAACCGCCATTGACCACGAGGCTCGAGTCAGGGAAGAAAGGCGTGTCTCCACCTCGTCAGAGGAGGGGAGGGGCGCGCCCGCCCGTCGTCGTCCGGGGCGGAGCCCGAGGGTCGTGCGACCAGCCAGGGCCGAGGTGAGCGCCCCGATGGGCGTGTCCAAAGCGCCGGGGGCGTGATCGCTGGGGGCGCTATAAAAGGGCGCAACCGGAAGTGGAACGAGAGAAGAAGAAAGAGAGATGCACTCTGGGTTGGAAAAAGAAGGGTTGTGAAGAGAGGAGGAGTTGGTTGCAAGGAGTTGGTCACAGTCGGTTGCCAGAGAGAGGAGTCGGTGGTGAGAAGTGAGAGAAGCAAGAAAGAGTTGAGGGTTGAGGGACCAGACCAGTGAGACAAGTCCTGGGAACGCAGCGGACGGAGGCCGCCGCAGCAGCGACACCCGGCAACCGCCAAAGGGGGCCTGAACGGCGGTTTGGAGCAGGGCCAACAAAAAGGAACGGCGGCTGCCAAACGCACGATTGAGCTGCAAGACCCCCCCTTGGACCTTTTCCTCTCCCGCCAGCCATCCACCTTCTGCCATCCCTGGCATTCCCCGCGTGAGTCAGCGTTCTGTTTGTTCTGTCCTGGGATATAAGTTAAGTCTGTAGGTAAGCTAAATTTGCACTGTGTCACCTGCGTCTTGTGCTTGTAAATAAACGTGACATCTGTCTTTTTGCTTGTGTGTAAATAGTAGGAATAAATGTAGTAGTATTTCAAACCTTTTTTTGTCTCCGTTTTCCTCTTGCATTGCGTCGCTTTTGTCTTTTCCCTCATTGAGCAGCTAGGGTGCGATACAACCAACGTTCGGGTGGAATCGGGTGAGTTTTGTTAGGTCGCGGTTTTAAACCACCGCTCGGTCTATAACATCCTAACCGCGATCTATAACAATATATATATATATATATATATATATATATATATATATATATATATATATATATATATATGTGTCAGAGAGATATACATACATACACAGGGGGCTGCAAAAGTAGGTATACAGTAAGGATTATACCAGTATTACCAGTATTATAATAGTGGTGCTATGATTCATTTAATACTAGAATTCATTTAATTCATTAAAATCATTATTACCATTTTTCATATTTTTATTTTCGTAATTTTTTCTATAATACATCTATTATTTGCAGGTGAAGTGGAAATTTAACGATGGCTGGTAATTCAACGGACGAGGAGCACAAATGGATTTTGAAACAGTACTGGAAGACAGAGAATAGTGAACGTGTGCGAGAGCAGTGGCGAGAAACATTTGCATCGCCTCCACCAACGAGGCTCACGATTTACCGGATACGTGACAAATTTGAGAGGACGGGGTCTATCCACAACTCGCCGGAGTGGTCGACCAGTCACCGTGACAACGCCAGAGAATGCAATGCAAGTCGCCCTGGCATTTACCCAGAGCCCTCAGAAATCGAAAAACAGGGCGTCATCTGAATTGGGTATTGAACGCAGATCGTTGCGTCGTTTGATGCACTGTGCAGGACTGAAAATGTACGTGCCACGATTGATACATGGTTTATTAGAGGATGACTTGGATCGGCGTTTACAATTTTGCGAAGCCATCCTGAACGAGGAACGAGAGGGTGACAGCATTCTGCGCAAAATCGTGTGGTCCGATGAAGCAAACTTTAAGCTATCGGGTGCCGTTAATCGGCACAATTGTGTGTACTACGCAACTGAAAACCCTAAAGTCACGATTGAGCAACAGCTCAATCAACCTGGGGTGAGTGTGGGCTGGCCTGTCCTGCAAAGGTGTCGTTGGACCTATCATTCTGCACAGGACTGTCGATCAACACGTGTATCTGAACATGCTGACAGATACAATCATACCACAGGTACGCAAACAACAGCAGCAGGACGACTTCTACTTTCAGCAGGATGGGGCGCCACCGCACTTCGCACTCACTGTGCGTGCGCTACTTGACAAAGAATTTCCCAACAGGTGGATTGGACATCGGGGAACCGTTGACTGGCCACCACGTTCGCCGGATCTAACCTCTATGGACTTCTTTTTCTGGGGATGTGTAAAAGACAGGGTTTTCACACGCAAGCCACGTTCTGTTGATGCCATGATTCAGTTCATACGGGAGGCTTGCCAGGAAATTGATGCCGATAAAGACCTTTGTGCCAGAGTGTGCATAGATGTCCACACTCGACTAGTGGAGTGTGCGAATGCCGGGGGCAAACAGTTTGAACATTTGAGAGATTAATATGTTTATTATTGATATGTTTATTATTGACATGTTATTATTGATATGCTTGTATAATCAAGAAAATACGTTTCGTTTTTCATTACTGTATACCTACTTTTGCAGCCCCCTGTATATATACACACACCGTATTTTCCGGTGTATCAACCGCGGTTTTTTACCGACGGGAAAACCCTAAAAAAGGGGGTGCGGTTGATACATAGTAACCGAAAAATTTGTGCATTGAAAAACTGTCATATCAACGGGACGTAATCTTTATATTACTTTGGGGTTGCGGGGATACAATGATGAATGATCGTCAATTACGTTACTAAGGTAGGTTCAACGCCGATTACTGCTGCCAGTCAAGATACAAGAAAGTTTGAAGTTTGTAATATTTGATTTTTCTATGCGTGTTGGTGAAAATGTGTACTTTCACTAGTCCTCCTTGAATGACAGGTCACATAGTGAATAGAGTGTGCTAAATAAAGACAGGATTAAGTCACAAAACAAAAGCGTCAACATGGTAAACAGGATGTTTTGCATGGGACATTATGACGTACCTATTGTCTAACCAACGCCGCGGTATTACCTATTGAAGTCGGCTTTGATGCCGCCGCATGGGCTGGGCGAATGTATAAAACGGAGGTCAACGGGGAGTTTCACCATTCGTTCTATCCTGTTCGAGCTATCAAGACCAAGATTCACCATTCGCTTCTATCCTGACCAAGACCAAGCTTCACCATTCGCATTGATGGCACTCAAGATGACATCATCTGGGAGGATGAAGTGGCAGTGACCGACGATGGAGAAGAGGATAACGACGACGATGATGATCTCGCCTACCCAGACTCGGATGATGATCTTCGTAATGTCTTCCCTGAAGAAACAGATGACGAGGACTTCTTCGGATTTTAGAGCCTAAACCGAACGGCCCTTTTCCGACGATGGAGAAGAGGATAACGACGACGAGGATCTCGCCTACCCCGACTCGGATTGGACTGAAGAAACGGATGACGAGGACTTCTTCGGATTTTAGAGACTAAACCCAACTGCCCTTTTCAGGGCCCCACATTGGCAAGAAAGAATTATAATGTTTTTTAAATTCTCTTTCAACTCATTTCATGTATTTTCACTCTGTCTTCAGTTTCTCTTTCCTTTCATTATATTTCGCTTTCCATTTTATTTATTTATTCTCTTCTCTTTTTTAAATTTTCCTGATTTTTTTTTTTTCCCCCCTCGAAAATGATTTTTTTTTTCCTTTTCTTTTTTTGAAGTCGAAAATCGGGGGTGCGGTTGATACACGGGTGCGGTTGATACACCGGAAAATACGGTATATATATTTGCAGATTTCAACGTCGGCCTTTCCCCTTACCAAGGGGGGATTAGTCCCGTTGTCTTTTTTGTCTTTTACTAGCCGACGCGATCCGGGGCTATGACGTTCCTTCCGGTCAGCGTTGGGTAGGGTCGTAGGCCAAATTCCTAATACCTAATTACCAACACCTCCCAGGAAGCAAGGAAATAACCCCGCCCGAATCACGGAAATAAGTGGAAACGCCGAGCGATAGCGAGCCGTGATCCGAGCTGTTAACAGGAACTAAACCCGATCTGAGCAGTTCCGAATCGTGCCACGCTTACCCAATGGAGGAAAGGACTGATACGGTCGAATTAGGAAAGACAGGAAGAACAGATTGGTTTATTACAATTTGTACAGGAAGGAGGAGAAGAACACACAGTGAAGCTTATACAGTCTTAACTTATACCCTGGACATGGGCCCGTTTCACTCTCAGACACACTCACACGGGGATGTAGATGGTCGGGTTGATGGTCCAGGGATGATGGCGTCCAGGCAGTTTATTCCGGTCGCTGACTTGTACCGTGAAGCAGATGGTCAGGGCGGCAGAAACTCCCGCGGGTCGTATACTCGGAGCGGACAATTACTGGGCGAAAGGCAAGGCTGGCTGGCGGTTACTTCGCGGCTCAGCCGCGTACGTAATAAATGCACTGGCGCTATACGCACCCCAGTGCAAGTTCAATAGCATACATGCTCTTTCAAAGCGCGTATCCGCTGCAGTCCTCTTCCAACGCGCTTCCCTCACGAGGCCTTTATCATGCGAGCTGTTGTGTCAATCCTGGAGTCCTTTACAAAGCCAACCTTCCCCAGGGAGTCCTGGACATGCGCTTTCCTCAAGAGTCCTGTACAAGGGCTTTGCGCACGCGTTTATATAGCGCCGCCCAGCGAACCCTCTGTAACTTGCCAGCCGCGCCCTTACCACGCCCCTCACGCCATGTCACCTGAGCCCTGGTTGGTTGTTGGCTCTCCGTCTCGTGACGTGCTGCTCGACGCGGCCACACACCGACCTCGGGCTCCGCCCCCTTTCCAGGCCGACCTCGTGGCATTTGGCTGGTTTTGAGCGAAAACCCAAGAGCAGCGAACGCTGCTGGCAAAGGAGGTGGATTAGCCGAATCAGGTAGCGGGATGGATGCTGCCCAACGAGGTCGATTTGGAGGGTGGCCGCAAAATGAACGGGACCTAAGCTTATTTCTTTTACACAACGCAGGTATCACCAATGGGATTGGCCTTATCCTCACACATGCTATGACATAACTAATGTTCTAAGGTGGCCTACGTGTTGCATGTGGACTAACTATGGGGGCAAACCTTTAATCATCAATATTTACACTCAGAACACACACACACACACTCAGAACACACACACACACTCAGAACACACACACACACTCAGAACACACACACACTCAGAACACACACACACTCAGAACACACACACACACACACACACACACACACACACACACACACACACACACACACACACACACACACACACACACACACACACACACACACACACACACACACACACACACACACACACACACAACTAATAAAATAAAAACGAAGAAATAGTCACGTGAAAAAGTAAGTACACCCCATGTAAATTTTGACTTTTTCAACATATTTCAACATACAGCGATTTGATCTTCATTTCAACAATATTGATAAAGGCGATATAATATAACAAACATCATGAAACATTTACATTGTAGTCCATTGTATAATTTAAATAAACAAATGCAAATTTCGCATGTGGAAAAAGTAAGTATACCCCTACATTTATCACTACTTCAAATACCTAAAATTAGAATCAGGTGCACCAGCTCAGGTGCAAATGATTAGATCATTAGAGAGGATCTTGGAAGAACCTGTCTTATTTAAACCTCAGACATTTAGTTTGGTTTGCTCTTTGTTGTTGAAGTGTGCGGCTCACCATGCCTAGATCAAAAGAGCTCTCTGTTGCCTTCAGAAAGAAGGTTATAGATGCCGTCGAGTCTGGGAAGGGATTTAAAAAGATCTCCAAACAATTTGAAATCAATCATTCGACTGTCCGGAAGATCATCTCCAAGTGGAGAAGATTCCAAACAACTGCCAACTTGTTCAGGCCAGGCCACCCCAGCAAGTTCAGCCCAAGAGCAGACCGCAAGATGCTGAAAGAAGTCTCAAAGAACCCCAGAATGTCATCACGGGACCTACAGGTAGCTCTTGCCACTGTTGATGTCAAAGTGCACGAGTCTACCATTAGAAAGAGGCTGCACAAATTTGATCTACATGGGAAGTGTGCCAGGAGGAAACCTTTGCTCTCCAGAAAGAACATCAGGGCAAGACTAAAGTTTGCCAATGAACAACTCGGCAAAGACCAGCACTTTTGGAACAATGTGCTCTGGACAGATGAGTCAAAGGTAGAGCTATTTGGCCACAGTACCAGAAGACATGTTTGGCGAAAACCAAAGACAGCATTTGACCACAAGAACCTGATACCAACTGTAAAGCATGGTGGTGGAAATATTATGGTTTGTGGCAGCTTTGCTGCATCAGGGCCTGGGCAGCTCACCATCATAGAATCCACTATGAATTCTTCATTGTACCAGAGGGTGCTTGAGGATAATGTGAGGCCATCTGTCGGCAAGTTGAAGCTCAACCGAAGGTGGACCTTGCAACATGACAACGACCTTAAACATACCAGCAAATCCACCAAGGAATGACTGAAAAGAAAGAAATGGAGGGTTCTGGAATGGCCAAGTCAAAGCCCGGAGCTAAATCCCATCGAGATGTTGTGGGGGGATTTGAAAGCTAGCTGTGCATGCAAGAAACCCCTCAAACATCGCACAGCTGAAATAATTCTGCATGGAGTGGGCAAAAATTTCTCCCAGTCGATGTCAGACTGGTAGACAGTTATAAGAAACGCCTACTTGAGGTTGTTTCTGCCAAAGGGGGCAATACCACCTATTAGAGCCAAGGGTGTACTTATTTTCTACATGCGAAATTTGCATTTATGTTTATTTAAATGATACAATGGACTACAAAATGTAAATGTTTCATTATATCTATATTATAATAGGCTCCGGTGATTCTGTGTCTGTCTGTCTGACCGGGGGTGTGGCTTACTCTGTTTAGAGTAGCTCCACCCATTATTGGAGAGGCTTCATGTAAACAAATATCCACCATTTTATTAACTCGAATAGCTTTGAGGCCTGTTTAGTTAGGCCCGTGCAGTCTTTCTCTCTCACAAACGTTTATTTAAACTCTAATTCGATATATCATTTCATTTGTAACAGTGGCTAACATCGTTTTAGACACGGTTGAAAAAAAACGGGAAGAGAATCCCATGAAAGTTTCCGTTTATAGAACGAAATGATCTCAAAGGCCTGTAACATAAAGCCCATTCATTGAGTCACCCTGACGATTTTATCTCGAATTCACCATCTGATTTAATTTTTGTGGATGGTTTTAGACGGTGTCAGAAATAATTGCGAACATTCACGAACACATGGGAAATTGCCGAGATATATTTTTAAATTCGCGCCACGATGATACATGAAAATACACCGCTTAAAATAACAGTCGGGGAAAATGTCGACATATATTAAAAATTCGCTTTTTCTTTTCCGTTGATATATTACTTTTACTTTTGATGACAGTCGTCACAAAAACGACGTATATTTCTTCCTTCTTATTTCATTCAACATTATTATCCGGAAGTAAAACATGTTTCAGGAAATTACCGAGAGATATTTCTTTGTTTTTTTTATTAGTTATGTGCGCATACACTTTAAATCGGTTTATTTGAAATCTTTAATTTTCACAATGTAATTTACTTGCCATTTGTCATTTGATGATTACGAGACACTTCCTCTTGAGGATCGTGACAATTCATGCGTTGCGTGGAAACTTCCATTTCCAAAATGAATGAGACGATCGATGAAGAACGCAGACTTGAACAGGATGCAGCAAGAAAACGAATGAGATGGGTGAACGAGTTCGTCGACGAACGTCAATGCAAACTTGAACATGATGCAGCAAGAAAAAGAACTAGACGGGAAAAAGCCGATTGGAGAGGCGAGTGAGGAGCGATTGGAGAGGCGAGTGAGGAGCGATTGGAGAGGCGAGTGACGGGCGATTGGAGAGGCGAGTGACGGGCGATTGGAGAGGCGAGTGACGGGCGATTGGAGAGGCGAGTGACGGGCGATTGGAGAGGCGAGTGACGGGCGATTGGAGAGGCGAGTGACGGGCGATTGGAGAGGCGAGTGACGGGCGATTGGAGAGGCGAGTGACGGGCGATTGGAGAGGCGAGTGACGGGCGATTGGAGAGGCGAGTGACGGGCGATTGGAGAGGCGAGTGACGGGCGATTGGAGAGGCGAGTGACGGGCGATTGGAGAGGCGAGTGACGGGCGATTGGAGAGGCGAGTGACGAGCGATTGGAGAGGCGAGTGACGAGCGATTGGAGAGGCGAGTGACGAGCGATTGGAGAGGCGAGTGACGAGCGATTGGAGAGGCGAGTGACGAGCGATTGGAGAGGCGAGTGACGAGCGATTGGAGAGGCGAGTGACGAGCGATTGGAGAGGCGAGTGACGAGCGATTGGAGAGGCGAGTGACGAGCGATTGGAGAGGCGAGTGACGAGCGATTGGAGAGGCGAGTGACGAGCGATTGGAGAGGCGAGTGACGAGCGATTGGAGAGGCGAGTGACGAGCGATTGGAGAGGCGAGTGACGAGCGATTGGAGAGGCGAGTGACGAGCGATTGGAGAGGCGAGTGACGAGCGATTGGAGAGGCGAGTGACGAGCGATTGGAGAGGCGAGTGACGAGCGATTGGAGAGGCGAGTGACGAGCGATTGGAGAGGCGAGTGACGAGCGATTGGAGAGGCGAGTGACGAGCGATTGGAGAGGCGAGTGACGAGCGATTGGAGAGGCGAGTGACGAGCGATTGGAGAGGCGAGTGACGAGCGATTGGAGAGGCGAGTGACGAGCGATTGGAGAGGCGAGTGACGAGCGATTGGAGAGGCGAGTGACGAGCGATTGGAGAGGCGAGTGACGAGCGATTGGAGAGGCGAGTGACGAGCGATTGGAGAGGCGAGTGACGAGCGATTGGAGAGGCGAGTGACGAGCGATTGGAGAGGCGAGTGACGAGCGATTGGAGAGGCGAGTGACGAGCGATTGGAGAGGCGAGTGACGAGCGATTGGAGAGGCGAGTGACGAGCGATTGGAGAGGCGAGTGACGAGCGATTGGAGAGGCGAGTGACGAGCGATTGGAGAGGCGAGTGACGAGCGATTGGAGAGGCGAGTGACGAGCGATTGGAGAGGCGAGTGACGAGCGATTGGAGAGGCGAGTGACGAGCGATTGGAGAGGCGAGTGACGAGCGATTGGAGAGGCGAGTGACGAGCGATTGGAGAGGCGAGTGACGAGCGATTGGAGAGGCGAGTGACGAGCGATTGGAGAGGCGAGCGACGAGCGATTGGAGAGGAGTGCGAGGGGTTTTGGAGAGGAGTGCGAGGGGTTTTGGAGAGGAGTGCGAGGGGTTTTGGAGAGGAGTGCGAGGGGTTTTGGAGAGGAGTGCGAGGGGTTTTGGAGAGGAGTGCGAGGGGTTTTGGAGAGGAGTGCGAGGGGTTTTGGAGAGGAGTGCGAGGGGTTTTGGAGAGGAGTGCGAGGGGTTTTGGAGAGGAGTGCGAGGGGTTTTGGAGAGGAGTGCGAGGGGTTTTGGAGAGGAGTGCGAGGGGTTTTGGAGAGGAGTGCGAGGGGTTTTGGAGAGGAGTGCGAGGGGTTTTGGAGAGGAGTGCGAGGGGTTTTGGAGAGGAGTGCGAGGGGTTTTGGAGAGGAGTGCGAGGGGTTTTGGAGAGGAGTGCGAGGGGTTTTGGAGAGGAGTGCGGGGAGGTATTGGATAGGAGTGTGGGGAGGTATTGGATAGGAGTGTGGGGAGGTATGGGATAGGAGTGTGAGGAGGAGTGGGATTGGAGAGGCGTGAGGGTGGAGAGAGGAGAGTGTCAGGTGGAGAGGGGTGAGGGGTCACATATTATGTGAAATAAATAAAGTGTTCATTACACCATTTCTGGATGTGATGAATTGCCAGTAACCATTTTGAAAAATGAATGTGCAGCATCCATCTCAATGTCAAAATGTCACACACGTCCATGCCTGTGGGATTCCCACGGGTGACCCCACTATAGTTTTTAAAAATCGCGGCATGGTCGGTTATACACCGCCTAAAATAACAGACGGGAAAATGGTGAGATATATTTAAAATTTGTGGCGGACTTTCCCATTTGATGACAATCGTCACGATTAAATATTTAATGTATATGTCATCACAATAATGTGGAGATAGGGGCACAGCTTCGTTCACATATCGCGACAGATGAGAAATTGCCATTTCTTCGTTATTATTTCATTCATCGTTATTATACAGAAGTAAAGGTAATCCTGTTTAAACTGGCATTCATTCCAGCGGGGGGTTGGATGGGGAGCGGGGGGTTGGATGGGGAGCGGGGGGTTGGATGGGGAGCGGGGGGTTGGATGGGGAGCGGGGGGTTGGATGGGGAGCGGGGGGTTGGATGGGGAGCGGGGGGTTGGATGGGGAGCGGGGGGTTGGATGGGGAGCGGGGGGTTGGATGGGGAGCGGGGGGTTGGATGGGGAGCGGGGGGGTTGGATGGGGAGCGGGGGGTTGGATGGGGAGCGGGGGGTTGGATGGGGGGCGGGGGTTGGATGGGGGGCGGGGGTTGGATGGGGGGCGGGGGGTTGGATGGGGAGCGGGGGGTTGGATGGGGAGCGGGGGGTTGGATTGGGAGCGCGGGGGTTGGAGGGGAGCGGGGGGTTGGAGGGGAGCGGGGGGTTGGAGGGGAGCGGGGGGTTGGAGGGGAGCGGGGGGTTGGAGGGGAGCGGGGGGTTGGAGGGGAGCGGGGGGTTGGAGGGGAGCGGGGGGTTGGAGGGGAGCGGGGGGTTGGAGGGGAGCCGGGGGTTGGAGGGGAGCGGGGGGTTGGAGGGGAGCGGGGGGTTGGAGGGGAGCGGGGGGTTGGAGGGGAGCGGGGGGTTGGAGGGGAGCGGGGGGTTGGAGAGGAGCGGGGGGTTGGAGAGGAGCGGGGGGTTGGAGAGGAGCGGGGGGTTGGAGAGGAGCGGGGGGTTGGAGAGGAGCGGGGGGTTGGAGAGGAGCGGGGGGTTGGAGAGGAGCGGGGGGTTGGAGAGGAGCGGGGGGTTGGAGAGGAGCGGGGGGTTGGAGAGGAGCGGGGGGTTGGAGAGGAGCGGGGGGTTGGAGAGGAGCGGGGGTTGGAGAGGAGCGAGGGGTTGGAGAGGAGCGAGGGGTTGGAGAGGAGCGAGGGGTTGGAGAGGAGCGAGGGGTTGGAGAGGAGCGAGGGGTTGGAGAGGAGCGAGGGGTTGGAGAGGAGCGAGGGGTTGGAGAGGAGCGTGAAATATCACATTTACGTAAGTATTCATACACTTTGCTATGACACTTGAAATTTAGCTCACATGCCTCCCATTTCTCTTGATCTTTGAGATGTTTCTACACCTTGATTGGAGTCCACCTGTGGTAAATTCAATTGATTGGACATGATTTGGAAAGGCACACACCTGTCTATATAATGTCTCAGCTGGCAATGCATATCAGAGCAAAAAACCAAGCCATGAGGTCGAAGGAACTGCCTGCAGAGCTCAGACAGGATTGTGTCGAGGCACAGATCTGGGGAAGCCTACAAAAAATATCTCTGCTGCATTGAAGGTTCCCAAGAGCACAGTGGCCTCCATAATTCTTAAATGGAAGAAGATTGGAACAACCAGGACTTCCTAGAGCTGGCCGCCCGGCCAAACTGAGCAATCGAGGGAGAAGGGCCTTGGTAAGAGGTGACCAAGAACCCGATGGTCACTCTGGCTGAGCTCCAGAGATCCTGTGTGGAGATGAGAGCAACTTCCAGAAGGATAAACATCACT
Source organism: Myxine glutinosa (assembly GCF_964187855.1). Taxonomy (NCBI): domain Eukaryota; kingdom Metazoa; phylum Chordata; class Myxini; order Myxiniformes; family Myxinidae; genus Myxine; species Myxine glutinosa. Next base: position 77,743,844 of record NC_136270.1, read on the forward strand.
GCAACACTCCACCGATCTGGTCTACATGGTAGAGTGGCCAGACGGAAGACAAACAGTTCAATCTTGGTTTCATCAGACCACAGAATCTTGTTTCTCAGTCTGAGAGCCCTTTAGGTGCTTTTTTGCAAACTCCAAGCGGGCTTTCATGTGTCTTTCACCGAGAAGAGGCTTCCGTCTGGCCACTCTGCCATAAACCCCAGATCGGTGGTGATCGGACAACCCCCCCCCCCCCCCCCCCCTCGGCTCCCCTAGCCCCACCACACTTTAATTCCATTTTACTGGGGCACTGACACTCAGTTATTCTCGCAGACCAACTCAACTTGACGCTTCTGACTTACTAAAATCAGATTCTCAGTTTCATCAGTCACCTTCGTGGCTCTATGACACGGTTAAGAGGGAAAAACAAAAAAGAGGAAAACAAATGTGAATCAATCTGTCAACGGAACCCGATAAAGTCCATATGCATTCACGCTTATCACTCAGCTATGCCTGTACCTTTCACGTTCTAGCGAGGGAAGGGTATTCCAACATGGTGGCTGCTTGCCCTGTGAGCACGTGCTGCAGCTTCGCTTCAGTTGTATATACAGCTCGGTGAACACACCCCAGCACATGTGCGAGACTGAGCTTGGCTTGCATTTCCCTAACGCCGCCTCGGGATATAGAAGCAAGGCCGTGAGCTTGCAATATGCATGCAGCACATCGTTAGCCGCATGCTCGTCAGGCAAATTCACACCGTGTTAAATTAACTGTTCTTTACATCAAAGTTTGACCCAATATTTTTTGAAACTGAATGTCCATCAAATAAAAATACTCATGTTTTACAGTGACATGTATTTTAGTACTATTTTTCAAGATTTCATGATGACAATTATCTCGTCAATAGCTGAAAGTTGTGCAGAGTTAACAATTGTTGTTGAAAACGCAATAAATGTGTTAATATATGAAGAGATTTTTCTCCAGCAAACATTAAAATAGTTGAAGTATTATTTTGCTGCAAGTTAGTAGGCAGACGATTGAATAGCTGATGGGAGTGTTCTGTGATTACGAGTTGAGGTTGCTGGTATGAAAAGCACTGAAATTTGATCTCGGTGTCGTGAGAAAGTATTTTAATCGAGGATACTGATTTTTATGAAGTTCGATTAACCAGCAAATAAATATACGGTCGGGCCACCGTATGACCGCTGGCGGGTGACAAAAAAAACAAAAAGAACAAAAAAAAATCTGTTTAGGTGGCCCGGCGGATCACAAAAAAAGTTAAAAAGTGACCCCTGATTAGGAAATGGAAAGAATAGCCCAGTCCGAGTTGTTAGTCTGAGAACTACCCAGTCTGAGCAATACTGCAGTCGAACCTTGCAAGTACATGGAACAATGAATCGGATAGCACTGACATCAAAGTGAGGATTGATTGGTATGGGAAATATTGCAAATGTCAAGTAGTGGACAAATGTGAACAATGGTGGAGTGCAAAAATGGAAATAGATAGCATTCGACGGCAACTTCCATCATCGTACCAATGATGCGTCCAACATATCGCTGTGGCACGTAGAGATGTTCATTCAGCACAGTGCTCTCCCGAATAATATTGGACAACATCATCCGAGCTCGGCACACCGCCAAAGCAGACCCATTGATAGTGATCATCCTGTCTTTTTCACCATCACCTGCTGCTCCCACTGCTTCCTGAATCACCGCAGCCGGCTTTCCACCGCTGTAATTTTCAACAACAATGCGTGCTCCACTTTCCTTCTCCAACTGATGGGATACGAGACCAATGAAAAATACACATAATCATATTGTCCCAATCATAGTGTCCCATATAAATAGATTTGGTCCATTCTATCGTTTCATTCATTGTGTTTATAATATCTATCTATAATTCCAGTAATCTCTGTCTGTACGTCTGTACGTACGTTTGTTTGTCTGTGACCGCTGTTTCTCGACAACCACGGGTCCGATATACTTTTAACTTGCCAGGTATATTGCTGGGGACCCGAGGATGTGCCTTTTCAAGGTTTCATATTAATCGGACAATTACTTACCGAGCTATGTCCAAAAAACGATTCAACCAATCAGAGAGCAGCGAACGATCGCGTGTGCCGGCGTTGCGAATGGACCAAACCATTCCATGTAAATAGAGGGGGGGGTTCTGTGGTCGTTGCGAATGGACGAAACCATTTCATGTAAATAGAGGGGGGGGATTGTCACTGTACTCGCAAGCCGTTCGCCGTTCGCTTTGGCGTTGCGAATGGACCAAACAATTTCATGTAAATAGAGGGGGGGGATATAATTTTAGATAGATATATAGTACGGGCATATATATAGTACGGGCATGCCCTAGTATAATTAAGCATACCAAACATAAAATGCTTGAAGACAGTTTAAAGTACCATACGGCAATGCAAGTGCAGTATACAACTGCATCAGGGGCCTAGCTTAAGCAGAACAGTTTGCAATACGATCTCAGCTCGACATGACGAGGCGGCCTTGGTCACATCATTGTATACTGCTGGAAGCTTAAAGTACTCTCGCATATGGCAATAAAGACAGTGACCCACAAGTCAATCAGCTTTATAAACCAGCACAGGGACACTACACAGGGAGTTTTTACAGTTGTGGCCAAAAATATTGGCACCCTTGCACTTTTTTCAAATAACTCAATTTTCTCTAAAAATAAGTTGAAATATATCCTTTTAAATCAGAAAATAAAAAAATGGCATTGACAAAATTATTGACACCTAGACTTAATATTTGGCCTTTGAACAAAATAACTGCAGTCAAGCGCTTCCTATAGCCATGAATGAGCTTCCTACAACTCTCTAATGGCAGGTTGGCCCACACTTCTTGTGAAAACTGCTCCAGTTCTCCCAGATTTGAAGAGTGCCTTCTCCCAACTGCTGTTTTCAGATCTCCCCAAAGGTGTCCAATGGGATTTAGATCTGGAATCATTGCTGGCCACTTCAGAACAGTCCCGCCTTTGGTCCTGAACCATTCCTGGGTGCTTTTTGAAGTGTTTGGGGTCATTGTCCTGCTGCAAGACCCATGACCTTCGACGGGAGACCCAGCTTTCTGACACTGGGTTGAACATTGCGCTCCAAAATGCCTTGGTCATCTCCTGATTTCATGATGCCATGCACACATTCAAGACACGCAGTGCCAGAGGCAGCACAGCAACCACAAAACATCACTGAACCTGCATGATTTTTTTTGTATACAAGATCGAAGCTCGTGAAAGAGCTAACATTAATCACACAAAAAGGCAACCGACATAAAACACAAAATAAGGGGAGCGGAACAAGATTGGGAGAGAGGGGAAAGGACAAAACATTTGAGAGCAAGGACATCGAGAGAAATGTGGGAGGGGGAGGGCTTGGGGGGGAGGTGGGAGACGTATAAAACACAACACTGCAAGGACTTCCAGGAAAGAAGTTGAAATTTCAAAAAAAGTATCTGGGGTGAATTAGCGGGGGTAGAAAAGATCAAGGTTTTGGATGGGGGAGGATAAGAGATGGTGGTGAACAGCTGTTTTAAAGACCTGGAGGGAGGAGTGGGATTGAAGAGAGTGAGGGAGTTTGTTCCAGAGGCAGAAAAGAGGAATGAAGGAGTGAAGGTGAGCAGAGAGCCGAGATTTTGGCAGTTTAACCGTAAGAGGGTTGCTGGCAGATCTTGTGTGACCTGCAGGAATATTAGGGGGACAGAACACAGAGAGAGCTGGGGGAGCAAGGCCGGAGAGGACTCGGTAGAAGACAAAAAGACTGTAGGGATAGTGTTCTTTTCTTGGAAGGCTTCATTTTGTTTTCTGTAAACATGGATATGATGTGCTTTACCAAAAAGCTAATTTGGTCTCATCTGTCCACAGGACATTCTCCCAGAAGGATTTTGGCTTGTTCAGGCCTTCGTGTGTGTCTGTGTCCGCCTCTGCCCTCCCTCCGTGTCCGCCTCTGCCCTCCCTCCGTGTCCGCCTCTGCCCTCCCTCCGTGTCCGCCTCTGCCCTCCCTCCGTGTCCGCCTCTGCCCTCCCTCCGTGTCCGCCTCTGCCCTCCCTCCGTGTCCGCCTCTGCCCTCCCTCCGTGTCCGCCTCTGCCCTCCCTCCGTGTCCGCCTCTGCCCTCCCTCCGTGTCCGCCTCTGCCCTCCCTCCGTGTCCGCCTCTGCCCTCCCTCCGTGTCCGCCTCTGCCCTCCCTCCGTGTCCGCCTCTGCCCTCCCTCCGTGTCCGCCTCTGCCCTCCCTCCGTGTCCGCCTCTGCCCTCCCTCCGTGTCCGCCTCTGCCCTCCCTCCGTGTCCGCCTCTGCCCTCCCTCCGTGTCCGCCTCTGCCCTCCCTCCGTGTCCGCCTCTGCCCTCCCTCCGTGTCCGCCTCTGCCCTCCCTCCGTGTCCGCCTCTGCCCTCCCTCCGTGTCCGCCTCTGCCCTCCCTCCGTGTCCGCCTCTGCCCTCCCTCCGTGTCCGCCTCTGCCCTCCCTCCGTGTCCGCCTCTGCCCTCCCTCCGTGTCCGCCTCTGCCCTCCCTCCGTGTCCGCCTCTGCCCTCCCTCCGTGTCCGCCTCTGCCCTCCCTCCGTGTCCGCCTCTGCCCTCCCTCCGTGTCCGCCTCTGCCCTCCCTCCGTGTCCGCCTCTGCCCTCCCTCCGTGTCCGCCTCTGCCCTCCCTCCGTGTCCGCCTCTGCCCTCCCTCCGTGTCCGCCTCTGCCCTCCCTCCGTGTCCGCCTCTGCCCTCCCTCCGTGTCCGCCTCTGCCCTCCCTCCGTGTCCGCCTCTGCCCTCCCTCCGTGTCCGCCTCTGCCCTCCCTCCGTGTCCGCCTCTGCCCTCCCTCCGTGTCCGCCTCTGCCCTCCCTCCGTGTCCGCCTCTGCCCTCCCTCCGTGTCCGCCTCTGCCCTCCCTCCGTGTCCGCCTCTGCCCTCCCTCCGTGTCCGCCTCTGCCCTCCCTCCGTGTCCGCCTCTGCCCTCCCTCCGTGTCCGCCTCTGCCCTCCCTCCGTGTCCGCCTCTGCCCTCCCTCCGTGTCCGCCTCTGCCCTCCCTCCGTGTCCGCCTCTGCCCTCCCTCCGTGTCCGCCTCTGCCCTCCCTCCGTGTCCGCCTCTGCCCTCCCTCCGTGTCCGCCTCTGCCCTCCCTCCGTGTCCGCCTCTGCCCTCCCTCCGTGTCCGCCTCTGCCCTCCCTCCGTGTCCGCCTCTGCCCTCCCTCCGTGTCCGCCTCTGCCCTCCCTCCGTGTCCGCCTCTGCCCTCCCTCCGTGTCCGCCTCTGCCCTCCCTCCGTGTCCGCCTCTGCCCTCTTGTGTCTGACCTCAGACAATTCTCTGGTTTTCGTTCTTTTCTCCATGCTCATTGTGGTACACACTGACACAAAACAGCAGAATGACTCCTTTCCTCGATTGAAACTGGTTGAATGAGTGATTTTTACATTGCAGGCACCTGCAACTCACCACAGGCAAGTTCAATTCCAAAGTAAAGAATCACCGGCTTGAAATCCAATTATTTCTAAACTTCTAGAAGGTGCCAATAATATTGTCCGGGCCATTTTAGGATTTCTGTGTGGAATAAGCTAAGATTTAGTAATCGTTTCAGCTATTTGTTTTGTTCCACTGCACACCAAAGAATTACACATGTGGATACCAAAATATTTTTTAATTTCAACAATTTTCTGGAAGAAATGGTGCATTATTTGAAAAATGTGTAAGAGTGCCAATATTTTTGGCCACGACTAAGTGAATATATTGACATGTCTTTTGTGAGACAATTCATATCTACAACTTGCATATGAGAACAAACCGAAAAGGACTTTTATTGTTCATTTCATTGATCCTTCAAGAGCAATCATTTAAATGCACAGAGAACATCGTGGTCAGAAGAAGAGCGAAGTCCGATGTTAATATTTCATAATGTACATTATAACAACAAAAAAGCATTAATGTTACCATAAACATGTACATGATAAGAAAAGTATAGTTGTTGGCATGCATCTGTACAGCATTACACTGCATGTCTAAATAAATAAAACTTCTTTAAAAAAACAACCACCTGTTCGTTCAGTCTCATTTCTGCTCAATCAAACGTTTGCCATGGTTTGCATACAACATTAACAGTCCCTTCATTCAATCATACTGAAATACACAATTTGGTGGCTGGTCTGGCTGAACACGATACATTCGGTCGTTACATATCCAATCGCAACCAAACTTGGCAGGACTAAGGGTCACACGACAGAGAATGTAGCGATTGAACTTCCCCCTCTCAACAAGGGGGATTTGCGCCTTGGACGAACTCCGTGTTGAGGTTTATATCCGCATTAAGATAGCTTATTGTGACGTTTTCCCAAAGCCGCTTCTAATAACCAACGTAACTAGAACGGCACTCAGTAGAGAGCATACCTCCACCTGGTGAACAGTTTACGTTTTGTCTCTCAGAGTAAGCCAGAAAAATCACAATACAGAATCACATTTAATCAAAATCAATCACAGAAATCACCATAGGTCCAGTCTTTCATACCCTGATTTACCCCTCGTTTTTGGCCATATCACTCAATGGTGAAGAATCACTTTAAATATTCTCCTAGCTGGATCCGGATCTTCACAAAAATTGAATCCATTCTTCCTCGTCACAAACAACCTGTCCAACAAGTTTCGTCCAAATCCATCCATAACTTTGAGATATCCTGCTATGTATCGTTTTTGGCCCTATCTCCTAATCACTTGAAAAATTAAATAATTCTCATATCCGAATCCATATTCAGATATTCACCAAAATCGAATCAAATTGTCCTTATCAGACACCCAACCGGACCACCAAGTTTTGTCCAAATCCGTCCACAATTTGGACAAAATGTCCAAATCCGAGGAGCGAGGGGTTGGAGAATGAGGAGCGAGGGATTGGAGAGCGAGGAGCGAGGGGTTGGAGAGCGAGGAGCGAGGGGTTGGAGAGCGAGGAGCGGGGGGTTGGAGAGCGAGGCGCGAGGGGTTGGAGCGAGGCGCGAGGGGTTGGAGCGAGGAGCGAGGGGTTGTAGAGCGAGGGGTTGGAGAGCGAGGAGCGAGGGGTTGGAGAGCGAGGAGCGAGGAGCGAGGGGTTGGAGAGCGAGGAGCGAGGGGTTGGAGAGCGAGGAGCGAGGGGTTGGAGAGCGAGGAGCGAGGGGTTGGAGAGCGAGGAGCGAGGGGTTGGAGAGCGAGGAGCGAGGGGTTGGAGAGCGAGGAGCTGGAGAGCGAGGAGCTGGAGAGCGAGGGCCGATTGGAGCGGAGAGTGAGGAGTGATTGGAGGGGAGTGTGAGGAGGAGTGGGACTGGGGAGGCGTGAGGGGTGGAGAGAGGAGAGCATCAGGTGGAGAGTGAGGGGTCACATATTATGTGAAATAAATAAATTGTGTTCATTGCACCATTTCTGGATCTGATGAATTGCCAGTAACCATTTTGTAAAATTTAATGTGCAGCATCTAAATCAAGATGTCCAAATGTCACACACGTCCATGCCAGTGGGATTCCCACGGGTGACCACACCAGTCTCAATATAATAGAGCAAACATATCTATA
>NC_136270.1:77756343-77796764 GCF_964187855.1 Myxine glutinosa
TCCACACAATTTATGTACTTTACATAACGTTAATAGGAATACATGCCCGTGTAGATGGGAATGACATATAATTCACCGAAAACGTTGAAGCAACCGCATAATATTACGGTGATGTTTAACTCAGTGAGAATAGTTCTAAATTTAAAAAACTTTCTTCTGATATTTGTGATTTATTTCAAACAAACTATTTCCCATCTACACGGGCATGTATTCCTATTAACGTTACTAGGGCATGCCCGTACGTGGGTGCCCGTTCCTTGCCAAAAAAAAAAAAAAACGCTACCCGTACGCTCTACCCCGCCCGTACGCCCGTAAACAAAAAAAACAACGCTCTTCGCTTCCGCCCTTCGCTCTGACTGAATTGGGAGAAATAATGCGCATAAGAAATCGAGAAATTATTATTTTCTCCGGAAGAAATCGAATTACGAACCGTAATGGCGCACGCGCTCGGCTCGGCTCGCTCTCACATCGGCCACGCCTACGCAAGAACGCGTTCTGTGATTGGCTGCCGGAAGTGCAGTCTTCACTGTCCGGAAGGTCGCATATCGCAGTTACGATGAATCGCAAATTAGTTTTAAAACAGTTGAACGCCAACATAGTTTGCCAACGTGAAATAAATGAATACGCTCTCAAATGTGCCGTCCGAGGCAGAGTCTGTTCGCCACGTTCGGCACACGTGATAGCTCGCTGCTCTCTGATTGGTTGAATCGTTTTTTGGACATAGCTCGGTAACTACTTCTCCGATTAATATGAAACCTTGAAAAGGCACATCCTCGGGTCCCCAGCAATATACCTGGCAAGTTTCAAGTATATCGGACCGGTAGTTGTCGAGAAACAGCGGTCACAGACAAACATACATACATACATACATACATACATACATACATACAAACATACACACAGAGATTACTGGAATTATAGATAGATGTAAAGTACATAAATTGTGTGGCTCACATCATTTGTGGATGTGATCAATTGCCAGTAACCATATATATATATATATATATATATATATATATATATATATATATATATATATATATATATATATATATAAAACGCTGTGTGTGTGTGTGTGTGTGTGTGTGTGTGTGTGTGTGTGTGTGTGTGTGTGTGTGTGTGTGTGTGTGTGTGTGTGTGTGTAATGTTACCGATAGACTCCTAAACGGAGAGGCCTACGTGCTTGATATTTGACAGACATGGCCATTGAGCGTGGGACGAACATAGCCAAACTCAAAATATTTGACGATCCATATTTTTTATTCATATTTACCTCAGCGCATTTCAGCGCACGGAATCAACGGAATCAGAGCAGGTGGGCGCTGATTCGCTCAGAGCGATCACGTGATGACGCTATGACGCTATGAACGATATGACGCTATGAACGATATGACGCTATGAACGATATGACGCTATGACGCTATGAAAAAAAAAATCGCTATGACGCTATGAAAAAAAAAATCGCTATGACGCTATGAACGCCATGACAAAAAAAAAAAATCGCTCGCTTTGCCAAGGGGCTCGCTCACCCCCCCCCCCCCCCTCCCCCGCCCGGCACTGCCGGGTACTTCTGCTAGTTTTATATAACTGAATGTGCAGGTGCAGCATCTAACTCAATATGTCGAAATGTCACACACATCCATGCCCGTGGGATTCCCACGGGTGACCCCGCTAGTATGGTTATGTTTGTTTATATGCAACCAAAATGTATTCTTCTTCAAAAAAAAAATGAACACCCAAAACAGCCTGTAAACTCTTAATTACGTTTCGACTGCTGAGACCCCTCAGACCTTTGATGACCCTTTAAATCCCCCAAGACCCTTAAGACCACCAAGACCCCCTGAGAGAGAGAAACCACCTTTAGAGGCCATTTTCCCCACAGAGCAGGGGTTGGCCTTTTTTGGGCATCGTGGTCCCCATTTTTGAAGCAATGTTTTATGGCCGGAGGCGCCTCCTGAAGCCAACTCTGTTAATTGCCTTTTGCGACACACAGGGAATTACCAGTGAGCTGGTATTCAAGACCCCTGGATACCCAAAATACCCTTAAAGGCCCTGACGATCCAAAAGACCCTGAAGAGCCAAATTGCCACAAGACCAAAAATACCCAAAAGACCCCGAATACCCAAAAGACCCCGAATACCCGAAAGACCGCGAATACCCGAAAGACCGCGAATACCCGAAAGACCGCGAATACCCAAAAGACCGCGAATACCCAAAAGACCGCGAATACCCAAAAGACCGCGAATACCCAAAAGACCGCGAATACCCAAAAGACCGCGAATACCCAAAAGACCCCGAATACCCAAAAGACCCCGAATACCCAAAAGACCCCGAATACCCAAAAGACCCCGAATACCCAAAAGACCCCGAATACCCAAAAGACCCCGAATACCCAAAAGACCCCGAATACCCAAAAGACCCCGAATACCCAAAAGACCCCGAATACCCAAAAGACCCCGAATACCCAAAAGACCCCGAATACCCAAAAGACCCCGAATACCCAAAAGACCCCGAATACCCAAAAGACCCTGAAATGCCCAGCGGATCCAAAATACCATTAAGACCCAAATGGCCCTGAAGACCCAAAAGACCCCGAAGACCAAGACCCGAAGACCTCGAAGCCCCAAAAGACCTCAAAGACCCCGAAGACACCAAAGACCCTTTCGACCGAAAATACCCTTAAATACCCCGAAGAACCAAAACACCCCAAATACCCTTAAATATCCAGATGAACCAAAAGACCCTCAAGACCCAAAAGCCCCTGAAGACACAAAAGACCCCGAAGACCAAGACCCGAAGACCTCGAAGCCCCAAAAGACCTCAAAGACCCCGAAGACACCAAAGACCCTTTCGACCGAAAATACCCTTAAATACCCCGAAGAACCAAAACACCCCAAATACCCTTAAATATCCAGATGAACCAAAAGACCCTCAAGACCCAAAAGCCCCTGAAGACACAAAAGACCCAAAATACCCTTAAAGGCCCAGCAGATCCAAAAGACCCTGAAGGCTCAAAACACCAGGAAAACCCAAAAGACCCTGAAAGACCCAAAAGACAGCGAAATGGTAAAAGATTCCTATCCCTCTGAAACGACGTGTGGTGAGGCGCACATTGCGCGCCGAATCACGCTGGTGCACTCAAAAGAAACAAGCGTTACGCCTAGGTCCCCGGTCGGTAAAGTGATGCGAGTTGACAAAGTGGAGGACGCAGAAAACATGCTATGATATATTTCGCTCACAAGGTTCAGACATACATGGAGGCGGCCATCTTGGATTTTGACATGGCGACCCAATTTTCAATAGCGTTCTTCCTTATGCCTAGATACACCCACACACCAAATTGGAAGTTGGTACTTCGCTTATTTTTCAAGATATTCATCTCAAGGTTCAGACATACATGGCGGTGGCCATCTTGGAATTTGACGTGGCAACCCAATTTTAAACAGCGTTCTTGCTTGTGCCTAGATACACCCACACACCAGATTAGAAGTTGGTACTTCGCTTATTTTTCGAGATATTTCGCTCACAAAGTTGACATATATATGGTGGCGGCCATCTTGTATTTTGACGTGGCGACCCAATTTTCAATAGCCTTCCTTATGCCGAGATACACCCACACACCAAATTAGAAGTTGGTACTTCACTTATTTTTCAAGATATCCATCTCACAAGGTTCAGACATACATAGCATCAGACATACATAGCATCAGACATACATGGCATCAGACATACATGGCAGAGCCATCTTGGATTTTGACGTGGGTTGCACCCACACCAAATTCGAATACAGTCCTTCGCTTACGCCCGCACGCACGCAAACACGCACACACGGACGGACGGACACAGGGGAAAACCATAGTCCCCCTTTCGCTCCGCTGTGCGACGGGGGACAACAAGCGTTACGCCTAGGTCCCCCGTCGGTGAAGTGATGCGAGTTGACAAAGTGGAAGACGCAAGGCGCCCATCTTGGATTTTGATGTGGCGACCCAATTTTCAATAGCGTTCTTCCTTATGCCGAGATACACCCACACCAGATTAGAAGTTGGTACTTCGCTTATTTTTCAAGATATTCCGCTCACAAGGTTCACATACATGGCGGCGGCCATCTTAGATTTTGACGTGGCGACCCAATTTTCAATAGCGTTCTTCCTTGTGCCTAGGTACACCCACACACCAGATTAGAAGTTGGTACTTCGCTTATTTTTCCAAGATATTTCGCTCACAAGGTTCAGACATATATATGGTGGTGGCCATCTTGGATTTTGACGTGGAGACCCAATTTTCAATAGCGTTCTTCCTTATGCCGATACACACCCACACCAAATTAGAAGTTGGTACTTCGCTTATTTTTCAAGATATTCAGCTCACAAGGTTCAGACATACATGGCATCAGACATACATGGCGGCGGCCATCTTGTATTTTGACGTGGGTTGCACGCACACACCAAATTTGAATGCGGTCCTTCGTTTACGCCCGCACGGACGGACGGAGGGGAAAACCATAGTCCCCTTTCGCTCCGCGGTGCGATGGGGGACAACAATTACAAAAAAACAAAACCGAATAGGATTTGTTCAACCTCTCAACTCCCAGCACCAATAATTCACGGAAGTCACTGAATGACATTAATGAACAGCTGATGTCTGGTTACATCACAATCTACTTTACAAAAATGACTTGGTCCCATTTTTACCAAGCACATCTGTTGAGAAACGACGGTCGGGTTGGATTACCTCCTTGATGACTGCCCCATGCTTGCCGATGACTGCCCCGATTGCATTAGGTGGGACCTCAAATTCCACAAAAACGTGGTCTAATGTCATCACAATGTTGCCTTCACCATCAAGATCTGTCAACACAACACCATTCACCCAGCTGCTTTCTCTTCCATCGAGTATTAAAAAAATAAAATCAAGAAAGCGCTCTTCTCGTGTACTGAAAATAATCAACTTTTGCAAAAGCGTTTAATCAATAGGAGCTAAAAGCAGATCAAACCAATGTGCTGAAATACCTTCCACGTTCTTCAAGCGCCTGTAAAGCAAGTAGAGAAACAAGGCCCCAGAAGACAAAGCAATTGCAAGAGACCATTTCCTCCCAGGTTGCAGCTCTTTCCACATCTTCCACATTGCACCAGTTACAAACATTCTGCAAACAGGACATGCACATCTGCACTACGTGCCGGTATAAAAAACAAACATTGAGAACTGCTTTGCAATACATGTCCCCTACCAGTCCCAATGAATGTTCTTGTTCCAAGCACTCAGCCAAGTACAGTTGGACAAACTGTCCAAACATCCATTTTCTAAGTCCAAAAAAGGCGTGACCATGGGACATTGACGAAACGCCCTGAAACTTGAACTTGTTCTGTAACTTGTCACTTTAAAGTTATGTCCCAAATTTCAGTTGATTATGTTAAAAGGTAAGGGGAAAAAGTCTGGAACGCCACAGGTGAGACGGACGAATAGACAGATGTACGGAGAGCAAACTTCTAGTCCTCTCCGGTGAAACCAGTAGGGGAATAAGAAACAGAAGACATTAATCCTTTTCCTTATCCGTGCCAGGTCAGGGGAGGGTGGACTTGCGAAGATGTTGAATATTTGATAATTTCATATTATGCAAAGCAATTTATCATTTTTACAAAACGAATTAACCCGAAATCAGGAGTCATGGAACCGTCAATTTTCTCCGATTGTTGAAGCTCATAATGTGAAAAAGCTAAGACGAAGGGGTTATATACCACCATCCTCCAGCTTCCTCATTCCCACAACACATCAATGTAATCATACAAGCAGCAAAAAATGGAATCCCAATTTAAATGATAAAGGTGGAGTGAGATTACACAATTATTTTTGAGCCGAGAACGAATCAAACTAATCGAACCAACCATTATGGAGGACGTACTTGTTATATTGGTGCAGTAGTTACTGCGTGTACATATTATTCCACGATTCATGAACAGAATCTCTCGGTACTTCATTTTTCAATTTTTCAACGTTTTCTCTGTGGTAGGGTGTGCTCCTTCATGCGGCAATCCTATCATTATCAGCCATGATTTTTCTTGGGCAAACCACAGTTCAAAGTTGCTCTACAAAGCCAACTTCCAACTGGGCATCCTCTGTCATCCAGTCATTCCTTGGAACATCTGCACTTCTATCCACCTGCAAGGCCTTCATCCACAGCCTTATGGAATACTGCTCTCCCCTCTGGGCTGGTGCTCCTGTCTCATCTTGCTCCGCTTGACTGTGGAAACAAAGACCTGAAGCTGAGTCTATGGGCCTATCACTTTGCCATCACAGACAGGTCAGTGGTCTCTGTCTTCTACCGCATCTTCTTTCCATGCCTTGTGCACCCCAGGTTTATGCAGGGCACTCACAGTCCACCATCAACTTCCTTCTGGTGAAACTACCTAAATCCAGGATCACAGCTCACCTCCACTCATTCATTCCTCTTTTTTCACACCTGTGGAACCAACTTTCACATTCTCTTCAATCTCATTCTTCCCTCCAGGTCGTCAAGGCAGCTGATCACCACCATCTTACATCATCTCAATCCAAAAAAACCATGAACCTTTCTACCCTCATTAACCGTCCTGCTCACCCCCCCCCCCCCCCCAACCTAATCCCTCCTCCTTCCAGTTTCCTTCTGTATCGTGCCCACCCTAGGCATCTTCTCCTGCCCTCTCCCCCCCACTCCTCTAAACACCCATTGTTTGTCCACCAACCTGTCGTAATGGCATTCAGGTCTGTTGGTGCTTTCATCCTCTTTCTGCTGTTTCTTTCATCCTGTTGCATCCCGATCCATTCAGTGTACCAACACTAGCTCTTCCACGATCCTCAGGTATGAAAACAAAAACTCCTTTGTAGGGATTTTGCCACGTAGAAAATTTAGTGCTAAATGTACTGAAATCAGTCACTGCTATGCATGAGATCGTATCAAATAGTGTAGTCTATGTGAAGAGTTGGCTGAGGTAGCTTGAAGCAGCTGAGTGCAATGCTTTTTAGACAGGACCTGAAGATACTGCTGACTTAATCTGGAAGGCTTCTAAGGCAGGCCGACCAGTCGGTATTATCTGCCGAACGATGTCCATTCTGAATCGCTCAGAGCTCGTCAGTGTATGAGGTCTTCATCTAAAATATCATGAAGTGTAGGTCCTCACTCTGGGCTAGAGCAGCTGCTTCCCTTTCCCTGTTTGTCTTACACCCCATCCTCTCCTCCTCCTTCAGTCCTGCCCATCAGCACATCATGCTTTCTCCCATACCCACCACTGCTCTTCAACTCGAGCAGAATGCCTCCATTAATCCTACTCCACCCTTTCCCGTTACTCATCCATCGATGAGGTGTGGGGATTTTGTCTCCGTTCCCCTTTTATCTTGTTGACCTAAGAACCTGCTATCTTGTCACTTAATTCCTCCATCAGCCTTCGATTTCCGCATACAAATAAATAAATAAAAGTAAAATAAAAGCTCGAGCAGCACATTCACCATCAGACACAGGAACACTTGTTGTAACACTATCAATGATAATAGCACCACTTACAATTACAGCATGAAGAAGAAGAAGCACTTTTTTCACGTGTCCAGACGCACAAGGCAGTTTTTCCTTGGCTAGAGGGCACAACCCTGGAAGGGTCATCACTCCAACAAAAGATACTCAAAGGCCTCATTCTTCCCAGTAAGCTGGTGCTCATTTTGCCAACATTCGAGACGGCGGCAGGGATTTTCGAAGCTCCACACGGTCTCCACGTTTTTCGAAGTTAAGTCTGTTCACAATTGTATTTTGTCGAAACTGTATTTATCTTTCGGTGTGTGAAGTTATTGTGTGCAACTTTGGTTGTTTCTCGGTGTTTATCTTTCATAAATTGATCGTCTGTTTGCCGTGTCGCGAGCAAGGCCTTTGCCGCGTCGCGAACGATTTGAAATCGAAGTTAAGTGATTGTTCCCATTTGTATTTTCGTTAAAACTGTATTTATTTATGGTGTTGTACGTATATTGTGTCCCGACGAAGATTTTTCGGTGCAAATCTTTCATACCTGTATTGAAAATCGTGTTAATTCGTGTCGTGTCTTGAGGCCTTGTACAGTGTGCACTGTACAACCTTGAGGCTTTGTTTTTCTCAGCGGTCCGTCGTTTGTGATCCAATAACTTTCGTTCTCTGTATTCCCAGTCTTTTCACCCATAGCCTACTGCCTTGTGTAAATCTCAACTCCTCCATCATTTTTTCCTCCTTCAGGGGGGGGGGGGGGGGGGGGAGGAGGCAGGGTTGCTATCTTTATCAAAAACTCTTCCTCACTCGCCCTGCACTGCACTCTCTCCACCTCACCCCCAGGTATACCTCTGGCTACGGCTTCCCCTTCGCTCCCACCTCTTGTTCATATGTGTGTTGTACCGTCCACCAAACAGTGATGACTCCATCTACATCTCGCTGTCTGATGATATGGACCAACTTCTATCTACTCATCCCAACTCTCTCTTCCTCATATGTGGTGATTTCAACTGTCATCATGCCAGTTGGCTGGGTGTGGGTACCTCTCTCTCCAGCCATGGCTCCTCAGCAAAGGACTTCTGCGACTCACTGGGACTGACACAATCTGTCAATTTCCCGACCCGGATCTCAGTCAACGGAACATCTTCTCTTCTGGACTTGGTTATGACTAACTTCCCTGAAAATGTCTGCTGCTCTTCTTCTGCTCCGATCGGATCATCTGATCATGTCCTTGTTAAAGTGGACATCTCTCTGACCATCCTCAGGGAGCCTGCTCAGCGTCGAGTCTGGCATTTCACTCAGGCCAACTGGCACGGTCTTCAAGCAGCCATCAATCATCTGGACTGGTGCATCTCTACCACCTCTGACATCAACTCATCCTGGGAATTCTTCCAAAGTAAATTGCTCTCTCTCATGCACAGATTTATCCCATCTCGTCTTCAGTTGTCATACCCTTCCTCCCGTCCATGGTACACGGAATCTTGTGGTGAGGCTGTTGCCCAGAAACAACTTGCCTTCATCTCCTGGAAAGCAAATCCAACGGAAGGAAATCTCATTTCCTTTCACAAAGCCCGAAACAAGTGTGTGTCCACCCTCAGGAGAGCCAGGAAACAATATCTCTCCGTTCTCAAGACCGAACTCTCTTATCTGTCTCCCTCTTCCAAATCCTGGTGGCGTCTGGTCAAATCCGTTTCTGGTGTTTGTTCCCCCTCCATCCCCTCCCTTACCTCAAACGGCTACACAGCTGACTCCGCACGTGAAAAAGCTGAATGCCTCAACTCTGTGTTTGCCTCTAAATCTTGTGTCCCAAACCCATCCCTCTCTGTACCCACCATACCCAGTCGTACCCTGCTGCTCCTGGACTCCGTGTCCTTTCCTCCTGACAAGGTGGAAAAGTTTCTGTCAACCCTCGACTCTGATTCTGCAACTGGACCCGATGGCATCAGCCCACGGGTCCTAAAATCCTGCTCTGCTGCTCTATCTCACCCTCTCTCTGTTCTCTTCACACTCTTTTGCTCAAGGTCAACTGCCATCTGCTTGGAAATCAGCCAACATCACCGCTTTGCACAAAAAAGGTGCAAAAACACATCCTAGCAACTACAGACCAATCAGCCTTCTCCCAATTATCAGCAAAGTCATGGAATCCATCATTGCTTCGGATATGAAATCTTTCCTCTTCTCCAATGGCTTGATCTCTGATCATCAATTTGGTTTCAGACTAGGTCACTCTACTCTGGACATGCTGCTTCTGCTGTCTCAACAATGGATGGAGGTCCTCAATGCCAAACAGGAAATTAGAGCTGTCTCCCTCGACATATCACGTGCCTTCGACACGGTCTGGCACCCCGTTCTGCTCACCAAACTCTCCTCCTTTGGTATCCATGGAAATCTCCACGCATGGCTGGCGGACTTCCTCTCTAGTCGTCGTCGTGTGGCCCTGAATGGGTTTCTCTCATCTCCTCTTCCTGTTCAGGCTGGAGTTCCCCAAGGCAGTGTTCTGGGCCCCGTGCTTTTTCTGGTCTTCATCAATGATCTCTCTGACTCTCTCGAAAATCCTCTCTATCTCTTTGCTGATGACTCCACTCTCTGCCGCTCCATTCCTCTTCCCTCAGATCGGCAGTCTGCTGCCTCCTCACTCTCTGAAGACCTGGACAAAATCACAGACTGATCAAAGTGGAACATGTCTTTCAATCCTGACAAATCTCACACTCTTACTATGTCTCTCCGAAAAGATCGACTGCACAACCCTCCCATCTACTTTCTCAACAATCCTCTCCAAGAAGTTCTGTCGCTCAAGATTTTAGGTCTCACTATCTGCCATGATCTTTCTTGGGAAAACCACATTTCCAAGCTGGCCTCCAAAGCCAGTCGCCGACTGGGCATCCTCCGTCGTGCGAAGTCCTTCCTCAGCACACCTGAGCTCCTCACCACATACAAGGCTTTCATCCGCAGCTCAATGGAATACTGTTCTCCCCTATGGGCCGGTGCTCCTGCCTCACACCTAGCTCGGCTTCACGCTGTTGAAACCAAAGCTTTCAGAATTATTGGAATCTCCCGCGATGAAGCTATCTCTGAGGGCCTTTCACTCACTCACCGCAGGCAGGTAGGTGGTCTCTGTCTTCTACCAACTCCTCTCTGGCCTTGCACCCCCAGCTCTCTCTGTGCTCTGTCCCCCAAATATTCCTACAGGTCGCACAAGATCTGCCAGCAACCCTCTGATGGTTAAACTGCCGAAATCTCAGCTCTCTGCTCACCTTCACTCTTTCATTCCTCTTTTCTCCCGCCTCTGGAACAAACTCCCTCACTCCCTTCAATCCCATTCCTCCCTCCAGGTCTTTAAAACAGCTGTTCACCACCATCTCTTATCTTCCCCCATCCAAAACCTTGATCTTTTCTACCCCCGCTAATTCACCCCAGATCCACCTTGTTTGAAATTCCAACTTCTTTCCTGGAAGTCCTGGCAGTGTCCATATGTTTTATACCTCTCCCACCGCCCCCTTCCCACGCCCCCCCCCCCCCCCAAAGCCCTCGCCCTCTCTCAGATCTCTCGATGTCTCCCGGTCCCTGCTCTCAAATGTTGTGTTTGTGTCCTTCCCCCTCTCTCCCCATCTTGTCTACCGCTCCCTATGTTATATGTTTTATGTGTCGGTTTGTCTTTCTGTGTGATTAATGTTCGCTCTTTCACGAGCCTCGATCTTGTATACAAAAAAAAAAAAAAAAAAAAAAAAATTGGAAGGATGGCAGGTTGAGTCATCCCACATGGTGTTATGTTAACAGCATGACAGGGGCTCAAACTCAGGAGGCCAAGACCTTAAGCCAGCCACCTTGACCGTGAAGGTATTACAAGGCTTTACAGCAAGGATGTGAAACATATTATCCCACGTGTGGCAATGTTTTCAACTCATTTCATGCACAAACCTCTTATCTAGTTCATCCTTAAACATAAGAATGCATCTGAATGATCACCTGGACTGTATTATATTGATACGAGAGTTATAACCTGGATACACATTCATCGAGCATCATTTGGGATAAATTCTTCATTCAGTATTGTACGATTTATAAAAACTAGTGAGGTACCCGTGCTACACAGGTGGGAGGGCAGAAGCAAACAGAATGCAGAAACGGCGAATGCTAAAACATGAAACCAATAAATTCCACATTCCTGTAGCACCTTCAGTCGCACGTCAGACATGGACAGCAAGTTCGTGAAGCACTTCCATGAAAAACCTACCCGTTGGCAAATGGGTACGTGTGTTCCATACCCAGTCAATGGCGAATCTGCATATATGGCGATCCGCAAATTCACGTTTAGAAAGTAGAAACCGTCACGGCATTTCGTCATTCACTTGAACTCGATATCTCTTTTTTCATTCCAAACAGCATAACTCCAATCACAAATGAAATAACTAATATAAAAAATAAACTTTTAACAACATTCGTGACATAAACAAATATTTAAATCCTGATGTGAAGTTCCGTACAGTTGGGGGAATACAATTACGAATTCAAAATTGTAATAGTATTCACTCAATTCAATCATCAATTAATACTTTAACAAAACTATTAACACGATTAACGTTTAACGATTTAACATTACGATTGAATGGTGGTTGTATTTGGATATTATCAAACCCATGCATTGCCATCATCTGTCCACTTCCGCATTCGTGGCAGGTTCATAATTGTCATCAAAATCTAAACAGTATTTGTAGAATTTCAATAAAAGCCACATCACTGTTCATATCGGTAAATATTATTCCATCGTGTTTGGAAAAACAGGAAAACTTGGAAAAACAATATAGCCCATTTTACTCCCAGGGGTCCAAGGAATACCTACCCAAAATATTGTTGCGATCGGTTGAGCCGTTTTTGCGGTACCTTCGAACGGACAGACAGACATTTGGTGAATTAATTATAGCAAGATGATCCAATACGTGAACCGCATTAAATGGCCCAGAGGCATGGTAACCCTATAATTTCAATTCAGCCACGGCAGATACTTGTCGAGGGGGTTTGGGTTGAATTCACAATGAACTTTAACGCAGGAGGCCATTTGGCCCATCAGGCCTGTGCAAACTTGCCAATATCCCTATATCCCTCCATCTCCAATGCTTGTAGATACCTATCTAATTCCAATTTAAACCTATCTGCTCTTTCCACTGCCACTACCTTTCCAGGGAGAGCATTTGATGAATCAACTACTCTGACTGAAAGACGCCTTACCTTATTACTGTCAACGCTCCTTTTCTTTACTTTCAGGCTATGTCACCTGGTCCTAACACTGTCAATTATGCAGAAAACCTCCACTGCACCTATCCTTGTTCATGCCCTTTCTTATCTTAGACATCTCTATCATTTCCCCTCATAATCACCTTCTTTCTTTTGTATAAAGTCCTTAAGTCCTGCCTCCTTCAGCTGCTTCTCATAGCCGAGTCTAGCCAGGCCCAGAATCAAAATAGTCGCCCAATGCAGGACGCTCTCTATGGCAGCTATGCCCTTCCCGAGATATAGTGACCAAACCCAACAAAATATTCTCGATGAGGTCCCTTCTATGTGGTACCTTATCAAACGCTTTCTGAATGTTGAAATATACTACATCCACTGCACTTCCCTCATCGACACAATCAGAAACGACTTCATAGAACACAAAATATATTAGTTAAACATGATCTCCCTTTATAGTACAACGGATGTCAAACAATTGTGTGTTTTAACGTACAAGCATGAAAGTTGGTAGAGTTGTATACGTGAGTCAAAATAATATTTTCAGAAGTGGATCCTTCGAGAAAAAGTCCTACGTCAGCCTTGGTGGTCATGTTTAAAGAACGATCAACCTAAAACGTTTTCAACACGGAGTTTTGCATTATTTTGTAATTCTATGAACTTCGAGGTGCTTATTTATCTGAATATAATCACAGAATGTTACAACCTTGCAAGCCAAAACCCACAATTTCATATATCTGCACATATCTATCTGCCTGGTAGGGCCTGTACTGTATAATGCTTGTAGAATGATCGTTTTAAGGCCATTTTCCCCACTAGAGCGGGGGTTAGCCTTGCGGGCCCCCTGACAATCATGTTTCCCTGTTTGAGGCAGTTTTTATGGCTGGATGCCCTTCCTGACGCCAACCCTTAGTTGCCTGTCGTCTGCTTGCAGATAACAGACAATGTTAATGCCTTTGTCTACTCTTGTCTGCTTGCAGATAACAGACAATGTCCAAGAGGTATGCGCTTTGGGATCCACAACAGCCTGGTCTATCAAAGGAGGCACCAGTAAACACTGATTGGAACAAGTGCCTTCTTTGTCAAGCAGTTAGACACGAACCCTTGCAATGTGCAGCCAAATCAAGATGCCATGACGTTGGTGTTGGTCAGGGTTACTCCACCCTTTCATCGAACACACGTGCTTCAGTGAGCTGCATGAACTGCCCATGCCACCACACCTGCGATGCCTGTTTTAAGGAAATGGCATTAAAAAAAATTTTTTTTAAACTGGTGGAGGAGCGCAACGACCTATTGAACCTGAATACGAGATAACATTGATCCAGCTGTGGTATCTTCTGTTTGTCAGGCTAAGGAGATAGGGCAGCCAGAGTAACAGAGTTTCATGGCTGAGCGACTGCTGGAACGATCAACACCTATTTCAAAACCAATCAAGAAGAACATCCTGTCATTGTTCAGTCAAACTCCTCTGAGGGAGAAGTCCAGGGCTCGCCGACAAGTGCCTTCCCTGACTTCTCAATTCTCAAGACATTCGTCTATGTTGAAGATTCTACATTGTCTGTCAGTGACGAGATGTCGACCCTGACAACTTTTTCCATCACAAGAACCAATTCCCCCCCCCCCCCCCCCCCCCCCACTCAATATCTCAGCTTTGCTCACTTGGACTGAGAAACAAATCTAAGCTCCTGAGATATCTGAAGAGCTGCTCACATTTCAAAGGTATTGCCCCATTAACAGCCACTGATGCCACCATCCCGAAATGGGGATGTGGTAAACTTCCTCAAACCCCTCAATGCCAAGACTTAGGGTGCCTTCACATACACGGATTATTCTTACGAGTCCTTACGGATCGCCAACTCGTAGTCAATCGCAAGCATCCGTAAATAACGTAAGATGATTTTTGACATGTCAAAAGTTGTTGCGAGTTGTGACGAGTTATCAACGGATACCAGCGAGTTATTTACGGATGCTTGTGATTGACTACAAGTTGGCGATCCGTAAGGACTCGTAAGAATAATCCGTGTATGTGAAGGTTGCATTAGGATGACTATGCACTGAATGTCTTCTTGCCATACATAGGTCACCTGCAACGTGCCAGTTCAGTGGATATAGCCTGGGACCAGTACCATGACAACTGCATAACATCTCAGACCAGAAGCAAGCATGGGTAGGCTTATCAGGAGAGATGGTGCAGCCGGTTTGGAGGTTCTGTGCAGCCAACCATGGGACACCAGTCACCTAGTCCCTTGTGTCCATGAGGAGGCTAATATGCAAATTATCCAGCACCGGACAGATGCAGTTAATGGGGGTTATCAGAATACTTTTCTGCATCAAGTGGACACAGACATGGTTGTCTTGGACAGCAGCCAACAAGTTCGATATCCAGGAGCTGTGGGTGGCATTTGGGACAGCCCAGCACTTTATATATACACCTGTCCACGAGATTGCTGCATCCCTCAGTCCTGACAAGTCCCAGACTCTGCCAGTATTCCATGCCTACACTGGGTGTAACAGTATCTTCGTCTGGTATAAAGGGGAAGAAGACAACCTGGGACACCTGGAAGGCATATGAGGAAGTGAACCAAGCTTTCCTTGCTCTGTCCATAGGACCAGCAGAAAAAATTGACGAGGACATGGTTCTGCTGGAACAGTTCACCATCCTGTTCCATAACCACACCAGTAGTAGGTGAACAAAGAAAGCCCGACAAGAGTTGTTCACAAAGAAATGACAAGCCATGGATGCCATTCTCCCGACCAGACCATCGCTGGCGCAGCATATCAAGAGGGATGTGTACCAAGATGGGCAATGATGGGGGCAACGTGATCAAATCTGTTCTTCACATGCCTTCCTTTGGAGACTGGGGATGAGTTGACGCACAACTGGAACTCATGTGGACCACCCTGCCTGAAGCCAGCACTTCAGAGAAAGCGACTTGGCTGTAGCTACAGGAAAGCATCGTTGTTATGCACCGATTTGTGCCAGTGTGGTGTGTGACACAGACTATAGAGATCAAAACAACAACAAAAACAACATCGTCTATGTTGAAGTGCAACATCGTCATGCATTTTAAGGCCATTTTCCCTGCTCGAGTGGGGGTTAGCCTTGCGGTCCGGTCCCCATGACGATCTTCTCCATTTTGCCCTATTTTCGGCATCTCTCCTTGTTAACCCCCTTGCCCGCATTTCTTCTTCCACCATCTTTAGCCAAGTCTCTCGGTCTTCCCCATCCTCTACTTCCTTCTACATTCATTTCCATCACTCTTCTCAACCAGCCACTTTCATCCTTCCTCAACACATGACCAAACCATCTCAACCTGTTGCTCTTCATAGCTCATAAGATCATATATCATAGATCAAAAACATAGATCACATACCCTACAGTAAGGTATGCCTACACAGCAGCGATTCATCTAATTATACACCATACAAATAGCCAAATGCCTTTATTTGACAAATTTGTGCCCTGCCTCCATAGGTCAGATATGGTCTGCACCTATCGATGGGTGGCGGAAGCATGTATAAGTACTGCCATAATATACATGTCTATTGTATACTATTCTGGACACCTTTGAAAGACCTTTTTATTCCATACATCTATCTATAATTCCAGTAATCTCTGTGTGTTTGTTTGTTTGTACGTTTGTTTGTTTGTCTGTGACCGCTGTTTCTCGACAACCACGGGTCCGATATACTTGAAACTTGCCAGGTATATTGCTGGGGACCCGAGGATGTGCCTTTTCAAGGTTTCATATTAATCGGACAATTACTTACCGAGCTATGTCCAAAAAACGATTCAACCAATCAGAGAGCAGCGAGCTATCGCGTGTGCCGAACGTGGCGAACACACTCTGCCTCGGATGGCACATTTGAGAGCGTATTCATTTATTTCACGTTTGCAAACTATGTTGGCGCTATGTTGGCGTTAAACTATGTTTTAAAACTAATTAAAACCCCGGGGGGATTGTCACTGTACTCGCAAGCCGTTCGCCGTTCGCTTTGGCGTTGCAAATGGACCAAAACATTTCATGGACCAAACCATTTCATGTAAAGCGTTCGCCGTTCGCTTTGGTGTTGCGAATGGACCAAAACATTTCATGGACCAAACCATTTCATGTAAATAGAGGGGGGGGGATATAATTTTAGATATATATATAGTACGGGCATGCCCTAGTTTATTCAATTTCAAATTCAGATTATGAAGTGCTCTCAACGGTCCAGGATATAGCTCATGTTTATTATGATTAGGGATAATGCTAAGCAGTAATACACTTTGTATAAAAACATACAAGCATGTGCTATCATCCAGATAAATACTTCTACCAGCTTGGCCTCAAAATTCTACGATTCTGCGAAATTATACAATATCATTAATCGTGTGATTCTGCCCTGCCCCCATTATCTCGTTGCCTTCCACCTTTTCCCCTGTTCACGTGACTCGTGGTTGTCCCCTCTCAGCTCCCACACCCCGATGGTATTTTTGTGAACATGAGATTGTTCTTCACGGTTCTGTTTAAATATGTTTAAACTTTCCCCTGCAGTGTTTCATTCAGTGGTTTATTACAACATGCTGTTTTTCTTCCTATTTAAAAGGCTTTTTCCCAATTTCCTCTGCAACTCATTCCATTTCAAAAAAAAATTCAATCTCTTATAACTCTAAATCACTACATGCTCTATATTCACATTCATTCCACCCCTCCTCCATCATTCTTAAACGGATCGCTAACTTGAAAATCACAATAAACCCAATTTGTTATCAATGTTTGTCTTTCATTAATCATCCACTTCCTAAACTCCCCCCTTGACCCTCCCCTCCTAAACTCCCCCCTTGCCCCTCCCCTCCTAAACTCCCCCCTTGACCTCCCATTCAAAACTCCCCCCCAACCCCTCCCCTTCTAATCTCCCCCCCCCCCCCCCCAACCATCCCTCCCAAATTCTCCCCCCTCCCACCTCCTCCTCCTCCTCCTCCTCCTCCTCAAAGCTGCCTCCCTTCTATCTCATACGTCCACCTCCCCCAAACTTCAACTTTCCTCTGCTCCCCCTCAAACAACCCCTCAGTGCCTCATCCCATCACCATCAAACCTTTCGTCCTCTTCATCCTTCCCTCTCTTGTAACTCTTCTGTAATCTCTGACACACGATCAACTGCTCTCCCTACCTCCCCCTCATTCTTCATCTGACCCAACCCCACCCCTCCCCTGTCCTACATCCAATGCTCCTCCTCTCTCCTCATTAACGGTATGGATCTCAAACATCCGGGGCCTTCGCTCAAACCTGATTCATCTCTCCATTCAGGTTGCTTCTGACAATCCAGACTTGATCTGCTTTACAGAAACTTTCCTCCTTCAAGATGTCTCCGATTCCTTAATATCTCTTCCTGGTTACTCCCTCCTCCGGTATGATAGACCTGAGCCTCGCCCTGGTGGTCGGGTTGCTATCTTTATCAAAAAAACTTCCTCACTCTCCTCGCACTGCCCTCTCTCCACCCCACCGCCAGGAGTACCTCTGGCTACGGCTTCCTCTCCGCTCCCACCTTTTGTTCATATATGTGTTCTGTACCGTCCTCCAAACAGTGATGACTCCATTTACATTTCGCTGTCTGACAACATGGACCAACTTCTATCAACTCATCCAAACTCTCTTCCTCATATGTGGCGACTTCAACTGTCATCATGCCAGCTGGCTGGGTGTGGGTTCTTCTCTCACCAGCCATGGCACCTCAGCAAAGGACTTCTGTGACTCATTGGGACTGACACAATCTGTCAATTTCCCGACCCGGATCTCAGTCAATGGAGTATCTTCTCAACTTGGTTATGACAAACTTCCCTGCAAATGTCTGCTGCTCTTCTTCTGCTCCAATCGGTTCTTCAGATCATGTGCTTTTTAAAGTGGACATCTCTCTGGCCATTCTCAGAGAGCCTCCTCAGTACCGACGAGTCTGGCATTTCACTCAAGCTGACTGGCATGGTCTGCAAACAGCCATCAATCATCTGGACTGGTCTCCCATCTCGACTGCCTCTGACATCAATTCTTCCTGGGAATTCTTCCAAAGCAAACTGCTCTTTCTCATGCACAGATTTATCCCATCTCGTCTATAGTACACTGAATATTGTGGTGACGCAGTTGCCCTGAAACAACTTGCCTTTGCCTCTTGGAAGGCAAATCCAACTGAAGGCAATCTCAGTTCCTTCCACCAAGCTCGGAACAAGTGTGTGTCTACCCTCAGGAGTGCCAGGAAGCACTATCTCTCCACACTCAAGATTGAACTCTCAAACCTGTCTCCTTCCTCCACATCCTGGTGGCGACTGGTCAAATCCGTTGCTGGTGTTTGTTCCCTCTCCATCCCCATCCCCTCTCTTACCTAAAATGGCTACACAGTTGACACCGTACGTGACAAAGCCGAATGCCTCAATTCTGTGTTTGCCTCAAAATCTTGTGTCCGAAACCCTTCTCTCTGTTCCCACCTTTCCCAGTCGAACCCAACTGCTCCTGGACTGTGTCCTTCTCTCCTGACAAGGTGGAGAAGTTTTTGTTAAAAACTCGACTCTGATTCTGCAACTGGACCAGATGGCATCAGCCCACGGGTCCTAAAATCCTGCTCTGCCGCTCTATCTCACCCTCTCTCTGTTCTTTTCACCCTCTCTTTTGCTCAAGGTCATCTGCCAGCATCATGAAAATCAGCAAACATTACAGCTTTACACAAAAAAGGTGCAAAAACAGATCCTTGCAACTACAGACCAATCATCCTGCTCCCAATTATCAGCAAAGTCATGGAATCCATCATTGCTTAGGATCTCAAACCCTTCCTCTTTTCCAATGGCTTGATCTCTGATCATCAATTTGGATTCAGACCAGGCCATTCTACTCTGGACATGCTGCTTCTGCTGTCTCAACAATGGATGGAGGTCCTCAATGCCAAACAGGAAATCAGAGCCGTCTCCCTTGACATATCACGTGCCTTCGATAAGGTCTGGCACCCAGCTCTGCTCACCAAACTCTCCTCCTATGGTATCCATGGAAATCTCCACTCATGGCTTGCAGACTTCCTCTCTGGTCGTAGGCAACGTGGCCCTGAATGGATTTCTCTCATCTCCCCTTCCTGTTCTGGCTGGAGTTCCCCAAGGTAGTGTTCTGGGCCCTGTGCTATTTCTGGCCTTCATCAATGATCTCTGACACTCTGGAAAATCCTCTCTATCTCTTTGCTGATGACTCCACTATCTGCCGCCCCATTCCTCATCCCTCAGATGGGCAGTCTGCAGCCTCCTCACTCTGCAGACCTGGACAAAATCAGAATGGTCAAACAAGTGGAACATGTCTTTCAATCCTGACAAATCTCACTCTTATTATGTCTCTCCGAAAAGACCGACTGGAAAACCCTCCCATCTACTTTCTCAACAATCCTCTCCAAGATGTTCTGTCGCTCAAGCTTTTAGGTCTCACTATCTGCCATGATCTTTCTTGGGATAACCACATTTCCAAGCTGGCCTCCAAAGCCAGTCGCCGACTGGGCATCCTCCGTCGTGCGAAGTCCTTCCTTGGCACACCTGAGCTCCTCACCACATACAAGGCTTTCATCCACAACTCGATGGAATACTGTTCCCCGCTCTGGGCCGGTGCTCCTGCCTCACACCTAGCTCGGCTTCACGCTGTTGAAACCAAAGCTTTCAGAATCATTGGAATCTCCTGCGATGAAGCTAACTCTGAGGACCTTTCACTCTCACCGCAGGCAGGTGGTCTTTGTCTTCTACCGACTCCTCTCCGGCCTTGCACCCCCAGCTCTCTCTGTGCTCTGTCCCCCTAATATTCCTGCAGGTCACACAAGATCTGCCAGCAACCCTCTTATGGTTAAACTGCCAAAATCTAAGCTCTCTACTCACCTTCACTTTCATTCCCCTTTTCTCCCGCCTCTGGAACAAACTCCCTCACTCCCTTCAATCCCACTCCTCCCTCCAGGTCTTTAAAACAGCTGTTCACCACCATCTCTTATCTTCTGACAACATTCACTCCCGTACAAACAACAAAAATCATCAAAAACATGAACAACTCACACACTACTGGCACTGACAACATTCACTCCCACACAAACAAAAATCAAAAACATGAACAACACAGACTACTGGCGCTGACATTAGCTCCCGCACAAACAACAAAAACCATCAAAAACATGAACAACTCGCAGACTACTGGCGGTGACAACATTCAATCCCGCACAAAAAACAGCACATTAAATCAGTCATCAACTATACCAGCTCATCTTGGGCCTACGGCCTATCAAACACATCTCAACGTCCTGCAGACCATATAGAACAAAGCCTTTCGAATCATCACAGGTTGAACATTAACACCCAACGAGCACCCACACACAGAAATAAAAATACTATAAATCAAAGACCACTTAGACATGAGGGGTGCACAGTTCTTTGCAACGGCAAAAGGCAACCCTAATCACACATGCCACTACATGTACAACCACCCACAGGCCTCTATACACATTAAAACTACACCACAAAGACACTATAGTGACATCCTTCGTAACATCCCTCCACCAAACAAGGGAAACTACAAAAAACACATCCACACCCACATCGCCATAAACACAATCAACAACCTAGACCACAGAATCTTGGGCACAAATCCCCCATACGCACCAACCATCCCCCCACCAACCCCCACACCCATCCATGACACAGAGAAACTACTCCCCAGGTATGATCGTGCTCACCTTTCATGCTGTGCTTCGCTGTGGACACCACCCACAACTTTTATACTTCAAACATTGACTCAACACCACTGACAACGCCTGCAAATACTGCCAGGCCGCTCCACACACAATAAAACACATCATGGAAGACTGCACGGCCCTGGCTTCATGTAGGCAAGAGGACATCTTGGATGTGAGGGATCTCTGAGTCATTCATGTGAGATTGATCAGCTATCTGTGCCGCTGGTCTGTTCAACCAGAACTGACTGAGGTAACACAACAATAACAACTATGGCAACCTTCACACTTGTTCATTAAAACCCCAATTTGGTCCAAATATGTGCCTGCCTTAGTAAATGACGAAGCCATTAAAGTACCTGCACCTGTATTAAATAGTTATACAATTCAAATCTTCAACAGGATATCTCAAAAAGTTGTGGATGGATTCGGACAAAATTTGGTGGACAGGGTTGGTGTGTGACAAGGAAGACTTGATAAGATTTTGGTGAAGATCTGGATTCGATACTAGAATTTTTAAAGTGATTCTCCATTGAGTGATAGGGCCAAAACTATATAATAGCACCATATGTCAAAAAGTTGTGGACGACTTGTGACAACTTGGTGGACGAGTTGGTGAGGTCACGAGAACAAGCTGAGTAGAATTGGGTTCAGGTCCGAATCCAGATCCGGCTCATCAGTGGGATACAAAAAAACAAACTGTTCACCTGACGGAGGTATGCTATCTACCGAGTGCTGTTCTAGTTACCTTCGCAAAAGCGGAAGGTTATGTTTTGATCGCTGTGTATTTATTTGTATGTCTGTGTGTGTGTGTGTGTGTGTGTGTGTGTGTGTGTGTGTGTGTGTGTGTGTGTTATTCGCATAACTCAAAAAGTATTCAACCGAATTGCATGAAATTTGGTGGGATGATTGGTTATTATACGGGACACATTTGATTAGATTTTGGGAGCAATCGGGTCAAAGGTCAAGGTCAAGGTCACGAAAAGGTCAAAATCGTATTTTTGTTGTTCTGTTCCCTACACTCCCATGCCAAGTACAGAACAGTAGCTGCGGCGAAGGTATGCGCTCTACCGAGTGCCCGTTCTAGTTAGCATTAGTTTAGTTACTGGTCGGCCTACAACGAACTAAGAAACTGGACCAGGGAGGGCATTTCACCCTCAATGCCAAACTGCATAAATCGAAGTTTAGGTGATAGAGCAAATAAAACCAAAAATTTAGCTATAAATGACGTTGCATTTAACTAATAAAATTGGTTTGATGACGTTGCATTTAACTAATAAAATTGGTTTGATGACGTTGCATTTAACTAATAAAATTGGTTTGATGACGTTGCATTTAACTAATAAAATTGGTTTGACGACGTTGCATTTAACTAATAAAATTGGTTTGATGACGTTGCATTTAACTAATAAAATTGGTTTGATGACGTTGCATTTAACTAATAAAATTGGTTTGATGACGTTGCATTTAACTAATAAAATTGGTTTGATGACGTTGCATTTAATTAATAAAATTGGTTTGACGACGTTGCATTTAATTAATAAAATTGGTTTGATGACGTTGCATTTACTTAATAAAATTGGTTTGATGATGTTGCATTTACTTAATAAAATTGGTTTGATGACGTTGCATTTAATTAATAAAATTGGTTTGATGACGTTGCATTTAATTAATAAAATTGGTTTGATGACGTTGCATTTAACTAATAAAATTGGGTTGATGACATCGCATTTAATTAATAAAATTGGTTTGACGACATTGCATTTAACTAATAAAATTGGGTTGATGACATCGCATTTAATTAATAAAATTGGTTTGATGACGTTGCATTTAACTAATAAAATTGGTTTGATGACTGCATTTAATTAATAAAATTGGTTTGATGACATTGCATTTAACTAATAAAATTGGGTTGATGACATCCCATTTAATTAATAAAATTGGTTTGATGACGTTGCATTTAACTAATAAAATTGGGTTGATGACGTTGCATTTAAATAATAAAATTGGTTTGATGACGTTGCATTTAACTAATAAAATTGGTTCGATGACGTTGCATGTAATTAATAAAATTGGTTTGATGACGTTGCATGTATTTAATAAAATCTGTTTGATGACGTTGCATTTAACTAATAAAATTGGTTCGATGACGTTGCATGTAATTAATAAAATCTGTTTGATGACGTATTTAACTAATAAAATCTTTGATGACATTGTATTTAATGAATTAAATGGAGTTGACGTATTTAACTAATAAAATTGGTTTGATGACGTCATATTTAATTCATAGAAATTGGTTTGATGTGGTTGTATTGTATTTAATTAATAAAGTCGGTTTGATGACGTCGCATTTAATTAATGAAATTGGTTTGATGTCGCATTCAATTAACGAGAACGGCACTCGGTAGAGCGCATACCTCCGCCAGGCTAAACAGTTTATGGTTTGTATCCCACTGACAGGCCGGAAGGATCTGGATTCGGACCTGAACCAAAGTCTAATCGGCTTGTTCTCGTCACCTAACCAACTCGTCCACCAAATAGTGTCATAAGTCGTCCATAACGTTTTTAAATATCATGTTGTATAATCGCTTTTTGCCTAATCTCTCAATGGCGAAGAATCACTAAAAAATTAAATAATTCTCATGTCCGAATCCATATTCAGATCTTCACCAAAATCGAATCGATTCGGTTTTGACAAACACCTAATCTAATTGTCCACCAAGTTTTGTCCAAATACGTCCATAACCTTTTGAGATATCTTGCTATGTATCGTTTTTGACCCTATCTCTCGGTGGTGAAGATTCACTTAAAATTCTAGTAGCCGGATACAGATCTTCACCAAAATCTAATCATATCGTCTTCATCACAAACACTACCCTGCCAAATTTCGTCCGAATCCGTCCACAACTTTGAGATATCTTGTTCACAAACAGCCAGCCAGGGGTGAAAACTTAACCTCCATCCACCTTTGGTGGCGCGGGTAATAAAATGTTTGATGACGTTGTATTTAATTAATAAAATCAATTTGACGACGTATTTACTTAATAAAATTGGTTTGATGACTATTTAATTAATAAAATTGGTTTGATGACGTTGCATTTAATTAATAAAATTGGTTTGATGACGTTGCATTTAATTAATAAAATTGGTTTGATGACGTTGCATTTAATTAATAAAATTGGTTTGATGATGTTGCATTTAATTAATAAAATTGGTTTGACGACGTTGCATTTAACTAATAACATTGGTTTGACGACGTTGCATTTAACTAATAACATTGGTTTGACGACGTTGCATTTAATTAATAAAATTGGTTTGACGACGTTGCATTTAATTAATAAAATTGGTTTGACGACGTTGCATTTAATTAATAAAATTGGTTTGACGACATTGCATTTAACTAATAAAATTGGGTTGATGACGTTGCATTTAATTAATAAAATTGGTTTGATGACATTGCATTTAACTAATACAATTGGGTTGATGACGTTGCATTTAATTAATAAAATTGGTTTTGATGACGTTGCATTTAATTCATAAAATTGGTTTTGATGACGTTGCATTTAACTGATAAAATTGGGTTGATGTTGTATTTAATTAATAAAATTGGTTTGATGACGTATTTAATTAATAAAATTGGTTTGATGACGTATTTAATTAATAAAATCGGTTTGATGACGTATTTAATTAATAAAATCGGTTTGATGACGTATTTAATTAATAAAATCGGTTTGATGACGTATTTAATTATTAAAATCGGTTTGATGACGTATTTAATTAATAAAATTTGATTGATAAATCAAATCAAATAAAAAATTTGATAAATAAAATACAATTTTATTTATTAAAATTTGATCTCGCGAGATCTCGGAGACGGTGGGAGGGATTTTCGAAGCTCCACACGGTCTCCACGTTTTTCGAAGTTAAGTCTGTTCACAATTGTATTTTGTCGAAACTGTATTTATCTTTCGGTGTGTGAAGTTATTGTGTGCAACTTTGGTTGTTTCTCGGTGTTTATCTTTCATAAATTGATCGTCTGTTTGCCGTGTCGTGTCTTGAGGCCTTGTACAGTGTGCACTGTACAACCTTGAGGCTTTGTTTTTCTCTCAGCGGTCCGTCATTTGTGATCCAATAACTTTCGTTCTCTGTATTCCCAGGCTTTTCACCCATAGCCTACTTCCTTGTGTAAATCTCAACTCAAAAAAAAAAAAAAAAAAAAAAAAAAAAAAAAAAAAAAAAAAAACATTTCCTTCTCTGTTCTCATTCGTTTATTCATTCTTATTCGTTCGTTCGTTCTTCGACCACGTGTTTCTCCCCCATTTCCCCAGATAGTTTTCACTCATTAACCTTCAATCTTTACACTTTCCCCTCAAGTTATGTATTCCGTCATATTTTATAACACCTTTTTCTTCTTCTTCTTTAAAAGGCTGCTTTCGACTTGCTCACCAAATCAATTCATCCCAAAAAAAATATCCATCTCCTATAGTGCCTTTTTTCTACATTCCCTAAACTCTCCTGCACTCCATCCTCCATCCAGCGTCCTTAAACGTATTTTTAACTCGAAGGTCACAAGAAACTCATTTTGCAATAAATGTTCGTTTCCCATAAATCGTACACTTTCAAAAATCCAATCTCACCCCTCCCCTCCAAATCTTCCCCATAACCCCTCCCCTCCAAATCTTCCCCATCACCCCTCCCCTCCAAATCTTCCCCATCACCCATCCCTTTCAAATCTCCCCCCTTGCCCCCTCCCTCCTAAACTACCCCCTCACCCCTCCCCGCCAAGACGCCCCCTCGCCCCTCCCCTCCTAGACTCCTGCCTCACCCCTCCCCTCCAAATCTCCCCCATATCCCATCCCTTTCAAATCCCTCCCCTTGTCCCTTCCCTCCCAAACTCCCCCCTCACCCCTCCCCTTCAAATCTCCCCACCCTCATTGCTTCTCAATTTCCCCCCTCTCACTCCCCCTCCTCAAAGCGTCCTCCCCGCTTCTTCCCCCTTCAAACTCTCACCTCCATCTCCCCCAACCTTCTGCCTCGCTCTTCCCCCTCCTCAAATAACACCTCATTGTGGCTCACCCAATCACCATCAAACCTTTTGTCCGCCCCATCCTTCCCTTTCTCCGAGCTATTCTGAAATCTCTGACACACCTTCAACAGCTCTCCCTACCTCTTCCACCTCTTCCACATCTTACCCTACCCCTCCTCCCCCCTGTTCTGTATCTGATGCTCCCCCTTCCTCTTCATTAACGGTATGGACCTCAAACATCCGGGGCCTTCGTTCAAACTTAACTGATCTCTCCATACAGGTTGCTTCTGTCAAACCAGACGTGATCTGCTTAACAGAAACTTTCCTCCTTTATGATGTCTCTGATTCCATAGTATCTCTCCCGGGCTACTCCCTCCTCCGGTATGATAGACCTGAGCCTCGTCCTGGAGGCGGGGTTGCTATCTTTATCAAAAACTCTTCCTCACTCGCCCTGCACTGCACTCTCTCCACCTCACCCCCAGGAATACCTCTGGCTACGGCTTCCCCTTCGCTCCCACCTCTTGTTCATATGTGTGTTGTACCGTCCACCAAACAGTGATGACTCCATCTACATCTCGCTGTCTGATGATATGGACCAACTTCTATCTACTCATCCCAACTCTCTCTTCCTCATATGTGGTGATTTCAATTGTCACCATGCCAGTTGGCTGGGTGTGGGTACCTCTCTCACCAGCCATGGCTCTTCAGCAAAGGACTTCAGCGACTCACTGGGACTGACACAATCTGTCAATTTCCCGACCCGGATCTCAGTCAACGGAACATCTTCTCTTCTGGACTTGGTTATGACTAACTTCCCTGAAAATGTCTGCTGCTCTTCTTCTGCTCCGATCGGATCATCTGATCATGTCCTTGTTAAAGTGGACATCTCTCTGACCATCCTCAGGGAGCCTGCTCAGCGTCGACGAGTCTGGCATTTCACTCAGGCCAACTGGCACGGTCTTCAAGCAGCCATCAATCATCTGGACTGGTCTCCCATCTCTGACATCAACTCATCCTGGGAATTCTTCCAAAGTAAATTGCTCTCTCTCATGCACAGATTTATCCCATCTCGTCTTCAGTTGTCATACCCTTCCTCCCGTCCATGGTACACGGAATCTTGTGGTGAGGCTGTTGCCCAGAAACAACTTGCCATCGTCTCCTGGAAAGCAAATCCAACGGAAGGAAATCTCATTTCCTTTCACAAAGCCCGAAACAAGTGTGTGTCCACCCTCAGGAGAGCCAGGAAACAATATCTCTCCGTTCTCAAGACCGAACTCTCTTATCTGTCTCCCTCTTCCAAATCCTGGTGGCGTCTGGTCAAATCCGTTTCTGGTGTTTGTTCCCCCTCCATCCCCTCCCTTACCTCAAACGGCTACACAGCTGACTCCGCACGTGAAAAAGCTGAATGCCTCAACTCTGTGTTTGCCTCTAAATCTTGTGTCCCAAACCCATCCCTCTCTGTACCCACCATACCCAGTCGTACCCTGCTGCTCCTGGACTCCGTGTCCTTTCCTCCTGACAAGGTGGAAAAGTTTCTGTCAACACTCGACTCTGATTCTGCAACTGGACCCGACGGCATCAGCCCACGGGTCCTAAAATCCTGCTCTGCTGCTCTATCTCACCCTCTCTCTGTTCTCTTCACCCTCTCTTTTGCTCAAGGTCAACTGCCATCTGCTTGGAAATCAGCCAACATCACCGCTTTGCACAAAAAAGGTGCAAAAACAGATCCTAGCAACTACAGACCAATCAGCCTTCTCCCAATTATCAGCAAAGTCATGGAATCCATCATTGCTTCGGATATGAAATCTTTCCTCTTCTCCAATGGCTTGATCTCTGATCATCAATTTGGTTTCAGACCAGGTCACTCTACTCTGGACATGCTGCTTCTGCTGTCTCAACAATGGATGGAGGTCCTCAATGCCAAACAGGAAATTAGAGCTGTCTCCCTCGACATATCACGTGCCTTCGACACGGTCTGGCACCCCGCTCTGCTCACCAAACTCTCCTCCTTTGGTATCCATGGAAATCTCCACGCATGGCTGGCGGACTTCCTCTCTAGTCGTCGTCAACGTGTGGCCCTGAATGGGTTTCTCTCATCTCCTCTTCCTGTTCAGGCTGGAGTTCCCCAAGGCAGTGTTCTGGGCCCCGTGCTTTTTCTGGTCTTCATCAATGATCTCTCTGACTCTCTCGAAAATCCTCTCTATCTCTTTGCTGATGACTCCACTCTCTGCCGCTCCATTCCTCTTCCCTCAGATCGGCAGTCTGCTGCCTCCTCACTCTCTGAAGACCTGGACAAAATCACAGACTGGTCAAACAAGTGGAACATGTCTTTCAATCCTGACAAATCTCACACTCTTACTTTGTCTCTCCGAAAAGATCGACTGGACAACCCTCCCATCTACTTTCTCAACAATCCTCTCCAAGAAGTTCTGTCGCTCAAGATTTTGGGTCTCACTAT
The DNA here is from genome assembly GCF_964187855.1 of Myxine glutinosa. NCBI lineage: Eukaryota > Metazoa > Chordata > Myxini > Myxiniformes > Myxinidae > Myxine > Myxine glutinosa. The sequence continues at coordinate 77,785,249 of NC_136270.1, forward strand.
CTGCCATGATCTTTCTTGGGAAAACCACATTTCCAAGCTGGCCTCCAAAGCCAGTCATGGCTGGCGGACTGGGCATCCTCCGTCGTGCGAAGTCCTTCCTCGGCACACCTGAGCTCCTCACCACATACAAGGCTTTCATCCGCAGCTCAATGGAATACTGTTCTCCCCTATGGGCCGGTGCTCCTGCCTCACACCTAGCTCGGCTTCACGCTGTTGAAACCAAAGCTTTCAGAATTATTGGAATCTCCCGCGATGAAGCTATCTCTGAGGGCCTTTCACTCGCTCACCGCAGGCAGGTAGGTGGTCTTTCTGTCTTCTACCGACTCCTCTCCGGCCTTGCACCCCCAGCTCTCTCTGTGCTCTGTCCCCCAAATATTCCTACAGGTCGCACAAGATCTGCCAGCAACCCTCTGATGGTTAAACTGCCGAAATCTCGGCTCTCTGCTCACCTTCACTCTTTCATTCCTCTTTTCTCCCGCCTCTGGAACAAACTCCCTCACTCCCTTCAATCCCACTCCTCCCTCCAGGTCTTTAAAACAGCTGTTCACCACCATCTCTCATCTTCCCCCATCCAAAACCTTGATCTTTTCTACCCCCGCTAATGCACCCCAGATCCACCTTGTTTGAAATTCCAACTTCTTTCCTGGAAGTCCTGGCAGTGTCCATATGTTTTATACCTCTCCCACCGCCCCCTTCCCATGCCGCCCCCCCCCCCCCCCCCCAAAGCCCTCGCCCTCTTTCAGATCTCTCGATGTCTCTATGTCTCTCGGTCCCTGCTCTCAAATGTTGTGTTTGTGTCCTTCCCCCTCTCTCCCCATCTTGTCTACCGCTCCCGATGTTATATGTTTTATGTGTCGGTTTGTCTTTCTGTGTGATTAATGTTCGCTCTTTCACGAGCCTCGATCTTGTATACACAAAAAAAAAAAAAAAAATCGGTTTGATGACGTTGTATTTAATTAATAAAATCGGTTTGATGACGTATTTAATTAACAAAATCAGTTTGATGGCATATCACGTGACAAGGCCAAACGGTCCAAAATGCAAATCTTACACAAACGAACCCAAACATCCCTAAGTTCCAATAATATCAGTTTACTAGCAGAAGTACCCGGCGTTGCCGGGCAGGGAGGAGGGGGGGGGGAGGGAGAGGCGGGGGTGGGAGGGGAGGAGGAGGCGAGGGGTGGGAGGGGAGGAGGAGGCGAGGGGTGGGAGGGGAGGAGGAGGGGAGGAGGAGGTGAGGGGTGGGAGGGGAGGAGGTGAGGGGTGGGAGGGGAGGAGGAGGGGAGGAGGAGGTGAGGGGGTGGGAGGGGAGGAGGAGGCGAGGAGAGGGGAGGGGAGGGGAGGGGGGTGAGGAGTGGAAGGGGAGGGGGAGGGGTGGAAGGGGAGGGGAGGAGTGGAAGGGGAGGGGAGGAGTGGAAGGTGAGGGGTGGGAGGGGAGGAGGAGGCAAGGGGTGGGAGGGGAGGAGGAGGCGAGGGGTGGGAGGGGAGGAGGAGGCGAGGGGTGGGAGGAGAGGAGGAGGCGAGGGGGTGGGAGGGGAGGAGGAGGCGAGGGGTGGGGAGGGGAGGAGGAGGCGAGGGGTGGGAGGGGAGGAGGAGGCGAGGGGTGGGAGGGGAGGAGAAGGCGAGGGGTGGGAGGGGAGGAGGAGGCGAGGGGTGGGAGGGGTGGGAGGGGAGGAGAGGGGAGGGGAGGGGAGGGGGCAAGGAGTGGAAGGGGGAGGGGGAGGGGTGGAAGGGGAGGGGAGGAGTGGAAGGGGAGGGGGGGGGTGGAAGGGGAGGGGAGGAGTGGAAGGGGAGGGGAGGAGTGGAAGGGGAGGGGGAGGAGTGGAAGGTGAGGGGAGGAGTGGAAGGGGGAGGACAGGGGGGAGGGGTGGGAGAGGAGGAGGGAGGGGTGGAAGGGGAGGGGGGAGGGGTGGAAGGGGAGGAGGGAGGGGTGGAAGGGGAGGGGGAGGGGGTGGAAGGGGAGGGGAGGGGGAGGTGTGGAAGGGGAGGGGAGGGGGAGGGGTGGAAGGGGAGGGGAGGAGAGGGGTGGAAGGGTAAGGGATAGGTGGAAGGGGAGGGGAGGGGTGGAAGGGGAGGGGTGGAAGGGGAGGGGTGGAAGGGGAGGGGTGGAAGGGGAGGGGTGGAAGGGGGAGGGGTGGAAGGGGAGGGGTGGAAGAGGAGGGGAGGGGAGGGGTGGAAAGGGAGCGGAGGGGGGGAAGGAAGGGAGGACGGGAGGGGACGGGGGGAAAGGGACGGTGAGGGTAGGGGGAGGGGGGGGAAGGGGACGGGAGGGGAGGGGGGGAAGAGGACGGGAGGGGAGGGGGGGAAGGGGACGGGAGGGGACGGGGGGAAGGGGACGGGAGGGGAGGGGGAGGGAAGGGGACGGGAGGGGAGGGGGGGGAATGGGACGGGAGGGGAGGGGGGAAGGGGACGGGAGGGGACGGGGGGAAGGGGACGGGAGGGGACGGGGGGAAGGGGACGGGAGGGGACGGGGGGAAGGGGACGGGAGGGGAGGGGGGAGGGGAGGGGGGAAAGGGGGGAAGGGGGACGGGAGGGGAGGGGGGAGGGGAGGGGAAGGGGGGGAGGGGAGGGGGGAAGGGGACGGGAGGGGGAGGGGGGAAGGGGACGGGAGGGGAGGGGGAAGGGGACAGGAGGGGAGGAGGGAAAGGGGACGGGAGGGGAGGGACGGGGAGAAACAGGAGGGGTGGAAGGGGAGTGGAGGGGTGGAAGGGGAGTGGAGGGGGTGGAAGGGGAGTGGAGGGGTGGAAGGGGAGTGGAGGGGTGGAAGGGGAGTGGAGGGGTGGAAGGGGAGTGGAGGGGTGGAAGGGGAGTGGAGGGGTGGAAGGGGAGTGGAGGGGGTGGAAGGGGAAGGGAGGGGAGGGGGAAGGGGACGGGGGGGAAGTGGACGGGAGGGGAGGGGAGGAAGAGGAGGGAAGGGGAGGGACGGAGGGGGGAGGGATGGAAGGGGGAGGGAAGAGAGGGATGGGAGGGGAAGAGAGGGATGGGAGAAGGGGACGGGACGGGACAAGAGGGGAGAAGGGGCCGGGACAAGAGAAGGGGACGGGACGGGAGGGGCGAAGGGGATGGGAGGGGAGGGGAGGATGGGAAGGGAAGGGAGGAAGAGGACGGGAAGGGAGAGGAGGAAGGGGACGGGAAGGGAGGGGAGGAAGGGGATGGGAGGAGGGAGGAGGGAGGGGGAGGGAAGGGACGGAACGGGAGGGGAGGAGGGAAGGGGAGGGGCAGGAGGGAAGGGGAGGGGCAGGAGGGGAGGGGGAAGGGGATGGGAGTGGAGGGGGAGGAGGAGGGACGGTAGGCGAGGAGGGGAGGGACAGGAGGGGAGGAACAGGAGGGGAGGAACAGGAGGGGAGGAACAGGAGGGGAGGAACAGGAGGGGAGGAACAGGAGGGGAGGAACAGGAGGGGAGGAACAGGAGGGGGAGGAACAGGAGGGAGGAACAGGAGGGGAGGGGGAGGGAGGGGAAGGGGAAGGAGAAGGGGCAAAGGGAGGGCAGAGGGAGGGAAGAGGCGGAGGGGGAAGAGGTGGAGGGGGGGGAGGGGAGGAGGAGGTGGGGAGGAGGGAGGAGGTGGGGAGGGGGGGAGGAGGTGGGGAGGAGGTGGGGAGGAGGTGGGGAGGGGAGGAGGAGGTGGGGAGGGGAGGAGGAGGTGGGGAGGGGAGGAGGAGGTGGGGAGGGGAGGAGGAGGTGGGGAGGAGGGAGGAGGTGGGGAGGGGGGAGGAGGTGGGGAGGGGAGGAGGAGGTGGGGAGGGGAGGATGAGGTAGGGAGGGGGGAGGAGGTTAGGGAGGGGGGGAGGAGGTGGGGGAGGGGAGGAGGAGGTGGGGAGGGGAGGGGCGGAAGGGGACGGGAGGAGAGCTGCACAACGAACCCAAACATCCCTAAGTTCCGATAATATCGGTTTATAACCAAAGTACAAAATAACGATTAGATTAGCTCTTCTGTAATTGTCGACTTGTCTTATTCGAATGTTTATGTTTGCAACGCAAAGATAAAGATTCGAGTATGTGTACAAACCGGGAAACACGACAGGTGCAGCAAACAAGAAACACGACAGGTGCGGCAAACAAGAAACACGACAGGTGCGGCAAACAAGAAACACGGCAGGTGCGGCAAACAAGAAACACGGCAGGTGCGGCAAACAAGAAACACGGCAGGTGCGGCAAACAAGAAACACGGCAGGTGCGGCAAACAAGAAACACGCAGGTGCGGCAAACAAGAAACACGGCAGGTGCGGCAAACAAGAAACACGGCAGGTGCGGCAAACAAGAAACACGGCAGGTGCGGCAAACAAGAAACACGGCAGGTGCGGCAAACAAGAAACACGGCAGGTGCGGCAAACAAGAAACACGGCAGGTGCGGCAAACAAGAAACACGGCAGGTGCGGCAAACAAGAAACACGGCAGGTGCGGCAAACAAGAAACACGGCAGGTGCGGCAAACAAGAAACACGGCAGGTGCGGCAAACAAGAAACACGGCAGGTGCGGCAAACAAGAAACACGGCAGGTGCGGCAAACAAGAAACACGGCAGGTGCGGCAAACAAGAAACACGGCAGGTGCGGCAAACAAGAAACACGGCAGGTGCGGCAAACAAGAAACACGGCAGGTGCGGCAAACAAGAAACACGGCAGGTGCGGCAAACAAGAAACACGGCAGGTGCGGCAAACAAGAAACACGGCAGGTGCGGCAAACAAGAAACACGACAGGTGCGGGCAAACAAGAAACACGACAGGTGCGGCAAACAAGAAACACGACAGGTGCGGCAAACAAGAAACACGACAGGTGCGGCAAACAAGAAACACGACAGGTGCGGCAAACAAGAAACACGACAGGTGCGGCAAACAAGAAACACGACAGGTGCGGCAAACAAGAAACACGACAGGTGCGGCAAACAAGAAACACGACAGGTGCGGCAAACAAGAAACACGACAGGTGCGGCAAACAAGAAACACGACAGGTGCGGCAAACAAGAAACACGACAGGTGCGGCAAACAAGAAACACGACAGGTGCGGCAAACAAGGAACACGACAAGTGCGGCAAACAAGGAACACGACAAGTGCAGCAAACAAGAAAACACGACAAGTGCAGCAAACAAGAAACACGACAAGTGCAGCAAACAAGAAACACGACAAGTGCAGCAAACAAGAAACACGGTATGCGCAAAGAAACGCCGGATGCAGCAAACAAGACGGCAGGTGCAGCAAAGAAACACATGTGCAGCAAAGAAACACGACAAGTGCAGCAAAGAAACACGACATGTGCAGCAAAGAAACACGACATGTGCAGCAAAGAAACACGAAAGGTGCAGCAAACAAAAAACCAAGCAAATAAAGGCGCCACGATGGAATCACGGCACACGAATAACCGGCACGTGGGTCGCCTTGGTTAGGACCCTGGCAGATCGATAAGGCCACCCCGTGAAGGGCCGGCTCGGTGAAACGATGGACGTGGGGTCCGAAGGAGATACACGAAGCGGAAAGTTCAAGCTTCAGACGATTCCGAGCGCAAATTTCCTGAGGAACAGGGAACCCCACCACGGATGAAGAAAAAGTGCGGGATTGGGAAACTCACCTCACAATCACGCGGGTACGCGGCTGTCGCGGCTCAAGAATCGCGCATGCGCACTTCGCGCCGCCGTTATCTCCCGTTACTGGTAACGTTGCCGCCTTTGATGACGTTGTATTTAATTAGTAAGATCGATTTGATTACGTTGTATTTAATTAATAAAATCGGTTTGATGACATTTAATTAATAAAATCGCTTTGATGACGTTGTATTTAATTAATAAAATCGGTTTGATAACGTTGTATTTAATTAACAAAATCTGTTTGATGGCGTGTCACGTGACAAGGCCAAATGGTCCAAAATCCAAATCCTACACAAGGAACCCAAACATCCCAAAGTTCCGATAATATCGGTTTACTAGCAGAATTACCCGGCGTTGCCGGGCGGAGGAGGGGAGGAGGAAGGGGAGGGGAGAGGAGGAGGAAGGGGAGGGAAGGGGGAATTAGAATGGTAATTATTTTACACTAGCCGAAACCCGTGGAACATCCACGGAAGGGAGGATGTGGTGTATGGATAGAGTATACCATTATGGATGGCATAGGGGAGCGCTCATGGGATCTTCTTCTTCCGTTAAGCTCCAATTTTTTCTCTTTAAGTTAAGTCCAATCAGTCCTCTCTGCTCGAAGTGCTCAGGCCATGTCTTCCCACTCTCATACTTTTATTGCCGTTCGGTGTAGAAAGGGATTGACATATCGTTCGTCTGTTTTCAGCTCGTTATCTTTAAGCTTCCTTACGTCTTGCCACCTGCTACACCTCTCTGAGTTACGAGGATTTATGCAACACAGCCCGAGTGTCGCAACGTCACTCCATTTAACTTTATTAAAACTAGGGCATGCCCGTACTATATATAAGCTAGGACGTGCCCGTACGTGGGTGCCCGTTCCTTGCAAAAAAAAAAAAACTGCAAAAAAAAAAACAATGGTTTGGTCCATTCGCAACGACCACAGAACCCCCCCCCCCCTCTATTTACATGAATGGTTTGGTCCATTCGCAAAGCCAAAGCGAACGACCACAGAACCCCCCCCCCCCTCTATTTACATGAATGGTTTGGTCCATTCGCAAAGCCAAAGCGAACGACCACAGAACCCCCCCCCCCCCCCCCCACCCCCCCCTCTATTTACATGAATGGTTTGGTCCATTCGCAACGCCAAAGCGAACGGCGAACGGCTAAATCGCCATAGCTCGGTAAGTACTTGTCCGATTAATTTCAAACCTTGAAAAGGCACATCCTCGGGTCCCCAGCAATATACCTGGCAAGTTTCAAGTATATCGGACCGGTAGTTGTCGAGAAACAGCGGTCACAGACAAACGTACAGACGTACAAACGTACAGAGATTACTGGAATTATAGATAGATGACGATAAAGACGTTTCCTTATATATCCTAATTTTAAATGTTCAAGGGAATAAAAAGACCATTTGGTTCACACCACCCATGTTCACACCACTCGACTGTCCAATCAGCGGACGGCTCGCTTCGCCTTCGCCCAGCAGACGCCAATACGATGGCGTCATAAGATGGCGTCGTATCGGCAGTTAATCGGATGCTTTTGGGCCCCAACGTCGGCTAATTCTGATTTTTCGAGTATGGCTGTACGTGATAAACAAAGAGCGCGGTTCGTAGATCATAAATCCATTAGTGCCATGGGCATCGGGTCACTGGGTGCAGCGTAAAAGGGATAACAAAGTCGAGTCGATAACAAAGGGGACGGTGGGGAAGGGGACGGGGGGGAAGGGGACGGGGGGGGAAGGGGACGGGGGACGGGGGGGAAGGGGACGGGGGGGAAGGGAAGGGGACGGGAGGGGAGGGGGGAGGGGGGACGGGAGGGGAGGGTGGAGGGGGGACGGGAGGGGAGGGGGGAAGGGGAGGGGAGGGGGGGAAGGGGACGGGAGGGGAGGGGGGGAAGGGGACGGGAGGGGAGGGGGGGGAAGGGGACGGGAGGGGAGGGGGGGAAGGGGAAGGGGACGGGAGGGGAGGGGGGGAAGGGAGGGGAGGGAGGGGAGGGGGGGAAGGGGACGGGAGGGGAGGGGGGAGGAACGGGAGAAGAGGGGGGGACGAGGGGAGGGGGGGGGACGGGGAGAAGAGGGGAGGACGGGACGGGACGGGGACGTTCCGTTCCGTGGACGGCAGCCACCAAGACGACAAAGACAAGATAAGCCCGAGCTCCGCGTACACTGTACATGACGTGACGTGTTCTTTTCTTTGTTAATTCATATTCCCCCGTTTTGTATTTGAGGTCTGGTGTGCGGGATCCCGATTAGGATATTCATTACCGGCGTGTATTTTCCTGTCTTTGCTTTTCCCGAATAAACCCTTGTATTATTTTGCATCCCCCATTCAAACCTGTGCCGCTTGAGTTAATTTCCTCTCACAGGACCGGAGCTACGCCGGCGTGCTGCAGTTAAGTGCTTTCGCCGCAGCCTCCATTTCCCTTCTTCCTCCAGCGCGGCCATAGCCGAATCCGTGTTTGGATAGTTGCTTCCGAATAAGACCATTTAGGCTATCCGCAACTCTGATGTTAATCGGAATTGCGTGACAACTGGAGGGGGGGGAGGGGAGGGGGGGAAGGGGAGGGGGGGGAGGGGAGGGGAGGGGGGGCAGGGGAGGGGGGGAAGGGGAGGGGAGGGGAGGGGGGATGGGGAGGGGGGGAAGGGGACGGGGGGGGAAGGGGACGGGGGGGAAGGGGGGGAAGGGGACGGGGGGAAGGGGGGGAAGGGGACGGGGGGGAAGGGGGGGAAGGGGACGGGGGGAAGGGGACGGGAGGGGAGGGGGGGAAGGGGACGGGAGGGGAGGGGGGGGAAGGGGACGGGACGGGACGGGAGGGGGGGAAGGGAGGGGGGGAGGGGACGGGAGGGGGGGAAGGGGACGGGAGGGGAGGGGGGGAAGGGACGGGAGGGGCGGGGGGAAGGGGACGGGAGGGGCAGGGGGGAAGGGGACGGGAGGGGAGGGGGGAAGGGGACGGGAGGGGAGGGGGGGGAGGGGACGGGAGGGGAGGGGGGGAAGGGGACGGGAGGGGAGGGGGGGAAGGGGACGGGAGGGGAGGGGGGAAGGGGACTGGAGGGGAGGGGGGAGGGGAGGGGGAAGGGGACGGAAGGGGAGGGGGGAAGGGGACGGAAGGGGAGGGGGGAAGGGGACGGGAGGGGAGGGGGGAAGGGGACGGGAGGGGAGGGGAGAGGAGAGGGGGAAGGGGAGTGGTGTAAGGGGAGTGGTGTAAGGGAGTGGTGTAAGGGGAGTGGTGTAAGGGGAGTGGTGTAAGGGGAGTGGTGTAAGGGGAGTGGTGTAAGGGGAGTGGTGTAAGGGGAGTGGTGTAAGGGGAGTGGTGTAAGGGGAGTGGTGTAAGGGGAGTGGTGTAAGGGGAGTGGTGTAAGGGGAGTGGTGTAAGGGGAGTGGTGTAAGGGGAGTGGTGTAAGGGGAGTGGTGTAAGGGAGTGGTGTAAGGGGAGTGGTGTAAGGGGAGTGGTGTAAGGGGAGTGGTGTAAGGGGAGTGGTGTAAGGGGAGTGGTGTAAGGGGAGTGGTGTAAGGGGAGTGGTGTAAGGGGAGTGGTGTAAGGGGAGTGGTGTAAGGGGAGTGGTGTAAGGGGAGTGGTGTAAGGGGAGTGGTGTAAGGGGAGTGGTGTAAGGGGAGTGGTGTAAGGGGAGTGGTGTAAGGGGAGTGGAGGGGGAGGGGAGTGGAGGGGGAGGGGAGTGGAGGGGGAGGGGAGGGGGGAGGGGAGGGTGGAGGGGGAGGGTGGAGGGGGGACGGGAGGGGAGGGTGGAGGGGGGACAGGAGGGGAGGGGGGAAGGGGAGGGGAGGGGGGAAGGGGACGGGAGGGGAGGGGGGGAAGGGGGGGAGGGGAGGGGGGGAAGGGGAAGGGAGGGGAGGGGGGAAGGGAGGGGAGGGAGGGGAGGGGGGGGAAGGGGACGGGAGGGGAGGGGGGAGGGGGGACGGGAGGGGAGGGTGGAGGGGGGACGGGAGGGGAGGGGGGGAAGGGGACGGGGGGAGGGGGGGAAGGGGAAGGGGACGGGAGGGGAGGGGGGGAAGGGAGGGGAGGGAGGGGAGGGGACGGGGGGAAGGGGACGGGGGAAGGGGGGAAAGGGACGGGAGGGGAGGGGGGGAGGGGACGGGGGAAGGGGACGGGGGAAGGGGACGGGGAGAAGGGGGAAGGGGATGGGAGGGGAGGGGTGGAAGGGGACGGGAGGGGAGGGGGGAAGGGAGGGGAGGGGGGAAGGGGACGGGGGGGAAGTGGACGGGACGGGAGGGACGGAGGGGGGAGGGACGGAAGGGGGAGGGACGGAAGGGGGAGGGACCGAAGGGGGAGGGACCGAAGGGGGAGGGACGGAAGGGGGAGGGACCGAAGGGGGAGGGACCGAAGGGGGAGGGAAGAGAGGGATGGGAGGGAAGAGAGGGATGGGAGGGGGAGGACGGGAAGGGAGGGGAGGGGAGGGGAGGGGAGAAGGGGACGGGACGGGACAAGAGGGGAGAAGGGGACGGGACGGGACAAGAGGGGAGAAGGGGACGGGACAAGAGAAGGGGACGGGACGGGAGGGGAGAAGGGGGATGGGAGGGGAGGGGAGGATGGGAAGGGAAGGGAGGAAGAGGATGGGTAGGGAAGGGAGGAAGAGGATGGGAAGGGAAGGGAGGAAGAGGCCGGGAAGGGAAGGGAGGAAGAGGACGGGAAGGGAGAGGAGGAAGGGGACGGAAGGGAGGGAGGAAGGGGACGGGAAGGGAGGGAGGAAGGGGATGGGAGGAGGGAGGGGGAGGGAAGGGACGGAAGGGGAGGGGAGGGGAGGGGAGGGGCAGGAGGGGAGGGGGAAGGGATGGGAGTGGAGGGGGAGGAGGAGGGGGAGGAGGGGGAGGAGGAGATACGGTAGGCGAGGAGGGGAGGAACAGGAGGAGAGGAACAGGAGGGGAGGAACAGGAGGGGAGGAACAGGAGGGGAGGAACAGGAGGGGAGGAACAGGAGGGGAGGAACAGGAGGGGAGGAACAGGAGGGGAGGAACAGGAGGGGAGGAACAGGAGGAGAGGGGGGAGGGGAAGGGGAAGGAGAAGGGGCAAAGGGAGGGCAGAGGGAGGGAGGAGGAGGGGGGAAGAGGCGGAGGGGGGGAGAGGGGGGAAGAGGCGGAGGGGGGGAGAGGGGGGAAGAGGCGGAGGGGGGGAGAGGAGGGAAGAGGAGGAGGGAAGAGGAGGGAAGAGGAGGAGGGAAGAGGAGGAGGAGGGGGGAAGAGGAGGAGTGAAGAGGAGGAGGAGGAGAAACGAAGAGGGAAGAGGAGGAGGGAAGAGGAGGAGGAGGAGGGAAGAGGAGAGGGGAGGCGATCGGATGGGAAGGGGAGGATGAGGAGGAGGAGGAGAAAGGGGAATTGAGGGGGGGAGGAGGATGGAAGGGGAGGAGGATGGAAGGGGAGGAGGATGGAAGGGGAGGAGGGATGGAAGGGGAGGAGGGATGGAAGGGGAGGGGGAAGGGGAGTGGGAGGGGGAGGGGGAAGGGGAGTGGGAGGGGGAGGGGGAGGGGGAGGGGCAGGGGGAGTGGGAGGGGGAGGAGGAGGTGGGGAGGAGAGGAGGAGGTGGGGAGGGGAGGAGGAGGTGGGGAGGGGAGGAGGAGGTAGGGAGGGGAGGAGGAGGTGGGGAGGGGAGGGGAGGAGGAGGTGGGGAGGGGAGGGGAGGAGGAGGTGGGGAGGGGAGGGGAGGAGGAGGTGGGGAGGGGAGGGGAGGAGGAGGTGGGGAGGGGAGGGGAGGAGGAGGTGGGGAGGGGGGGGAGGAGGTGGGGAGGGGGAGGAGGTGGGGAGGGGAGGAGGTGGGGAGGGGGGAGGGGGGAGGAGGTGGGGAGGGGGAGGAGGTGGGGAGGGGGGAGGAGGTGGGAGGGGGGAGGGGAGGAGGAGGTGGGGAGGAGGAGGTGGGGGGGACGTGGGGAGGTGGGGAGGACGTGGGGAGGGGGGAGCGAGGTGGGGAGGAGGTGGGGAGGGGGGAGGAGGTGGGGAGGGGAG
>NC_136270.1:77796964-77864464 GCF_964187855.1 Myxine glutinosa
CCCCTTCCCCATCCCCCTCCCTTTCCCCCATGCTCCTCCTTTCCCCCCTACCCATTCCTTTCTGTCCTACCCCTTCCCCACCCCCTCTCCTCCCCTCCCCCCTGTTCCCCTCCCCTCCCCCCTGTTCCCCTCCCCTCCCCCCTAACCTCCCCTCCCCCCTTCCCTCCACTCCCCCCCCCTTCCCTCCACTCCCCCCCTTCCCTACCCCCTTCCCTCCCCTCCGCCCCTTCCCTCCCCCCCTCCCCTTCCCTCCCCCTCCCCCACCCGGCAATGCCGGGTACTTCTGCTAGTAGCTTATAAAATAAGAACTAAAAAATCTCATTTCCAGTCTGTTTATTTATTTCAAATTTGTGAATTACATGCCCTTCACACATGAAATTGAGTTTCTTTAATAATCCTGGCTGTGAACACGATTGAGCCTTGAAAACTCATGAAAACAAAAAAAAAATTATTAAAGATTTCATGATTTTATTTCCTGTATCTATGAAAACTCGTCTTCTTTGGGCGGTGTATAATTGCTCCGAACGAAACAAGCATTACCTGGTTTGCTTTGCTCGAGTTGTAATCAACATGTACCTCTGTTTCTTCTCAAAGTAATTTATGATCGAAGAGGTGTTGATTCAGTCTTAAAATGCACATCAGAGGCCGATGGACCCGTTGACTCTCCTTCATATTAAAACTTGAATGCATCGAAAACGTATCACTTTACAAAGAAAAAAAATAGATTAAAACCAAACGTTATTAATAAATATTGTATTCCATAGTTAGTTTACATTATTATGTACATTTTTGAAGGACTGTATTGTTAAATTCCATGGTTGGAAAAGAGTCGACTCACTTTAAGCAAACTCCAGGAATATGTAAATATATAATTAGACTTCGGTTTGATCCTGAACTGCAGTATTCAGTCCGCTGTACTTTTACCAAATAATAATATTTTAAAAAACGAAGTCCTGGGAACGTTCGCTCCTCTCCTTCTCTGCTCTCATTCCCCTCTTTCATTCCCCTCTCTCCTTGCCCGTGCCCACATAACAGTCAACACATTTAAAATGGCTGTTGGAATAGATGTCGCCGATTTTCTCAACTTTAGCTGAAACTGAGACTTGAACCATCCCAGCGACTGTGAAAGTGAATTCGAGTCGAGATAAAGCCGTGAGGGAGACAATGCATGACCTTTATATTATAGGCTTTTGAAAATGCATTTCGTTCTATAAACTAAGTTTCATCGAATTTTATTCCCGTTTTTTTTCCAACCGAGTCTAAAACCATGTTAGCGACTGTGAAAAATGAAATGAGATATCGAATTAGAGTTGAAATAAACCTGTAAGAGAACAAGAAACCACACGCCTAACAAAAGAGGCCTTCAAAGCTATGCGAGTAAACAAAACGGTGGATATTTGTTTTTGAAGCCCCTCCCAGACCGGGTGTAGCCACTTATCAAAGATGGTATATCTCTACTCAATAAGATAACTGAGAGACAGAGAGTATCACTTTCTTGTAAACAATTTAAACAACACTTGCGAGAACAAATTCACTTAGAGTTTACACCACATACATTTCATTACACAACACAAGACGTCCAGCCAGGTTCTCTCCGCACTCGGAGATTCCGTCTCGATAGAGTCGTGTGGTTTCTTTGATGTCAAGGAGGAAGAGCAGAAGGGTATTACAAGGTCAGCATAGGTCAGACGAGATGGCGTCTCTTGGAGCTGTTTCTTTTCTTGCAGCCACCAGAATGTTGTAGGAGCTGGACTAATCAAACAAAGTGAAGGAAGGTCATTGTATTCCCAGACAAGTCGACGACAATGTCCAGATGTTCCTCCATCATTTAACAGGGTGTAGCTTGAAGAATACGAGTAGGCAGGTCTCAGAGGAGAAGAAGAGGTGGGGTATGAAGTTATCTGGACCTTGTCTGAGATAACAGAGCGGAGCCTGCACTTAGCCAGAAAACTGCATTTATAGCAGGTCAAAAGGTCACCACACAAGGTTTCTTTCCCTCTAACTTCCAACACCCATTTCATTGAAACTTTTCCCAAAGCTTATCTTCATTATTATTAGCATTTCATATAAATGGCTCTAAGTAAACACACAAAACAATATCCATGTATCGGTAATACTCTGCATTGTTAATAACCCATGCACCAATTACAATTTGTTAGCTGTGAGTAAGAACTCACTCACAAGGACATTATTAATTCTTCCAATCATAAGGAAGTCCTGCACAAGGACTTCCACACACTCCCCCAGACAGATGTACCACAGAATCACCTAAAGAGAATATATATATGTAGATACACATACATATTGTTATGTGGGGGGGGGGGGGGGGGGGGGGGGGATAGAAGGAATATCGAGCCAGGTAGAATCTGCATAGGTAGGTACTCGACTATCGTGATAGGGAATCTACGGTAATAAGTTCTGTGTGTAGGCGGGTGCCGGTATAAGTTGTATCTGTGTCCCCGCCACGAGGGGGTGGGGCATGCTAATTAGGTGCAGGGATTATGGGTAAAATTCCCTCATTTGTCGTCCCCTCTGTCGCTAATCCAGTGTCCATTGTGGCAACGCACTCATTTACACACTTAGATAGGTCCCTTAGTGCACATTCATTAAATCCCCTCCCTTACAAAAAGACCTGCAGGAAAGACAAGCAGGAAGCGGCGCGTACAACGCCGGCGTGGGCGTCAAACATCGTGCAAGGCAGGCTTTAACCACGCCCAGGGAACATGTGATTGGTTGAGGCGGAAGGCGTGAACATTCGGCCAATCAGGGCAGAGGGCGCCAAACCACGACTAAGAAGGAGGTTGTCGATTAGAGGAAGAGCGGGGGTGACGTGGGAAGGCGAGAAAAGATCGCAAGGAAGGGAGGGACGGATTGGTAGCGTGCCAGAATTGACGTCAGACCACGGGGAACAAAACGGGTGGTTGGCGGGCATTCTGGAGTCTCCGAGTTCTTCAGTCTTCGTAGTGAGTTCGTGTCGTTTCTGCGCAGGCAGCTCGGAGCTCTTCACTCTCGTCAGTTCGTGCTGGTCCGTTCGTTCTGAGTTCTTCGTTGGAGGCTCTTCGTTCTTGGCTCTTTGTATTGAGAGGTCCTGGTGGTCGTGGCGTCTTCCCCGAATATTTGTGGTGCTTTTGGTCCTTCGTGGTGCTTTTGATCCTTCGTGGTGCTTTTGGTGCTGGGAGCGAGGCTCGGTGCTGTGAGCGAACGGGACCTTGTGTGCGACCAACGAGGGGCGAGCGAGGCGTGCCGCTGAGCAGGTCGCTCGGGGCCTAGTGGAGCGCGCGAACGAAGTGGACTGAGGCCTTCGCGCCAGCATCGGAGCCGGATGGAGCCGCGTTGGATGACGGACGCACCATACAGACAGATAAGCTCGCACCCACAGACACACAAATACACGACGATTCTTTTATTTAATTCATTTCCTTTGTCTCGTATCCGAAATCTGAGTGGGGACGTCCAACCTAGAATTTAGTTTATCACCGCATTTCCCTGTCCCGATATTTATTTTGAATAAACCCTTCTATTATTTTATTTTTCCATTCAAAATCCTGTGTTGTTTTGAGTTCATTTCCTCCAGGTTTCGGAGCTGCCGTCGGATCGCTACAGGTAAGCGCTTGCCGCTCTTCCTCCCGTGCTTTTATAGTCGAATCCGTAATTCATCGTCGCCTCAAGTAAAGCCGTTCAGTCATCCGCGGTCCTACGGTATTAACGAGGGATTCGCGCGACAATATATACACATACATATATAGTTATGAATTTTGGGTAGGGCATATATAGATCCAGGAAGATCTGCATAGGTATGTGCTCAAATGTCATGAAGAAGAACAACAATTTCGATGTACAGCAAGTCGCGGACTTGTTCGGCGGTTTGTCAGATTAAGTGTATACCTGTGATCATACAAGGATGATCGTGTGATAGGTAGAGCAGGGATTACGCTAATTCCCCAGTGTGTCAAACCTGTGATCTATCCATTGTCCCGTATGGCAACACACAGACACATAGATTAGGAATCCATTCCCATTAGCGCACACATTAATTAATCCCCCTCCGCCACAATAACAATGGAACCGACGGAAGAACAGACAAAGCGACAACGCACTACGCCAGCATGGCGATGGAACATTGCTCAGGCAGGCCGAGAGCCACGCCCAGATAGACTCGTGATTGCTGGGGGAGGGGCGCGTAATAAGCAGGTCACTGATTAGCAGAGTGGGGGAAGGACTGCGATTGGTCAGTGGAGGGGCAGAAAGCTTCCCTGTGATTGGTGGAAGGAAGGTGGAAGGAGCGACACACTGATTGGCCACCGACCGATGGCATGACACGTAGGGAGCGAAGCGCTCGGCCAATGAGAGGGGACGGACGCGATCAGGGATTCGAGAGGTCAAGAAGTGAGGTACTGATTGGAGAGAAAGAGCCTGCATCCTACGAGCCCTCCTTTTTATTTTACATGGCCATGAAACTATCCTTTCGCCCAGTTAAAAGTACATCTTTGTCCTGGATTTCCTTTTGTTTTGTCTCGTCTCGTCTCCATTAAAGTGCTTGCCTATCCCTCCAAAGAAATGCATGCATGTCCGTTTCTGCCATTTGTCCCAAGCAAACTATTTCAGCACCAAAAAGTATTTAAACTTTAGGTGTTTTGATCCCGGGAGAAGAATTAGTTAGAATATAATGAGTGTTTTTAGATAATCATCATCATCGGGTCGATCTCGATCGGCCACAAATTCACGTTGCTCCAATTTGACCGCTCCAATTGACGATCACGTTGATAATCGTGGAGCGGCTTGCATGCCCCGATGACCCAATGAGCTATACTGGACAGGTATAACCAAACCAGGCAGGTCGGAGAGTAGGGGACAGACGAAGTGTAGTCAAAACCTTGAGGAGTAAACCTCGATGACAAAAACCTGAGGTCAGCAGCAGGGCCTCAGTAGTTGAAATGGCGAAGCATAAAGACTTGTTACCCGGCATTTCAACGATGAATATCATCAAATCTGACAAAAAGAACACTGCGTACTCATGTAGAACTTCCACCCACATGAGTATAATTAGCAACCGAGAGTCACTATGACTTTCAGATTAGTTGAGTTCACATCAGTATTAGTTTCACATCAGTTTCGCGAGTGGTAAAGCATGTGGTGAGGTGGAAATAACTGGGAAGTGGTCGTGTGCTGTGTGCAGGAAAGGTGTCGGAGTGAACTCCATTCAATGCACAATGTGCGCTGAGTGGGTTCATCAAAAATGTATAGGGTGTTGCAAAATAAATGATACTTTTTCCCCCCAGATTGTATTGACCACATGTTGCAAAATAAATGATACTTTTTCCCCCCAGATTGTATTGACCACATGTCCGCGATTTTTGAATTCAAATTTCGTGTGCGTCATCATGACGTGTCGCGCACGTTGCCTGCCACTTTAACTGCCTGCTGTCATATTTGCGACTAATGTTTGTGTCTTTGCTGAAATCTTTTAAAAGCGACTTCAAATGGTTTGTGAAGCCAACGGTGGACATATTGACGCGTATTAAACGTGAGTTTTTCATTTTTGAATGAAATAAAGCCTTTGGTTGGATTTTCATCTGATTGAAACTTCATTTCATCTTTGGGGAAAAAAGTATCATTTCTTTTGCAACACCCCTTAGTGGTCTGAGAGGGTCATTAACCAGTGTGGCAGCTACATTCAAGTGTAAGGTGTGCACATAGGGAGCTGCAGATGGAGGAAATGTTGAGTTGGATCTTGGAGACAGCGTGAAGCTGGAAGGTGTGAAAACATTTTGTTACCTAGGAGACATGCTGAATGGAGAAGGTGGATCAGACTCGGCAACGGTTGCTGGAGTTAGATGTGCATGGAAGAAGTTTCGGGAACTGAGTGGCGTGCTGACGAGGAGGGGAGTGTCGTTGAAGCTGAAGGGAAAGGTGTATGCTGCATGTGTGAGAAGTGTTATGATTTATGGGAGCGAGACATGGGTAATGAACGTAGAGCAGCAACGAAGGCTGGAAAGGGTGGAAATGCGAATGGTTCGGTGGATGTGTGGAGTATCGTTGAGAGAGAGGAAGGCAAATGATCAATTGTGAAAGATGATGGGAATAGAGCCTGTGATGGATGCTGTGAAGAGAAACAGGTTGAGATGGTTTGGTCATGTGCTTGAAGAAGGATGAAAGTGACTGGTTGAGAAGAGTGATGGAAATGAATGTAGAAGGCAGTAGAGGACGGGGAAGACCAAGAAAGACTTGGCTGAAGGTGGTGGAAGAAGAAATGCGGGAAAGGGGGTTAACAAGGAGAGATGTAAAAATAGGGCAAAATGGAGAAGATTGTCATGGGGCCCGCAAGGCTAACCCCCGCTCTTGCAGGGAAAATGGCCTTAAAATGCCTGTTGTTGTTGTTGTTGTTGTTGTAGTCACTATGACATTGGAAAAACAAAACTCGGTTTTTAGATAATGCTCGTTAAATGGCAAAACAGCTACACATCCACTTAGGGTGCTTGTATTAAATGTGAACTCAAGCCGGCCATCTTCAAGGCTAACAACCCGTGTGTACTAGGGTGGCCCGAAAAATTAAAATTTTGAATTTTATATCGCACACCGTCCGGCTGATTTGAGGTGGCTTGATGAAAACATAGCACAGTAAAAAAATCTTAGGGCAATCCAACAAGAGTAAGTGCTCTCCCACAACCTTCTAAAAGTACTCTGCAAGACCGGATTCGTTGATATTTCTGGTGTCCATAACTTTTTTCTCTCTGGGCCAATTCTTTTCAAATCTACACCAGCCTCCATGTGGACCCAAATTTTAGCTTGATCTAATAAGTCCTTTCATATTTAAAAAAAACACATCATCCCCATTGACCCACAAATGGCCCCCAAGAACAACATCATAGAGTCCAAAATCAAACACACTTTATTTAAATAATTGTGAATGTGAAACTGCATTCTTTTAACACAAACAAAAACAAAAGCAGTGTTTAAAAACAAAATCTGTTTAGTAACAAAACAATGGTGCCAGGGCAGTCAGGCTATCAGTGTTACTTGGTGCTCTTGACCAGTTGATTTTTTGTGGCACTGGTTGGCAGAAGCTTCCGGTGATGCTCAACGACCTGGTAGAGGAGCTGGCGCTGCTGGTCATTCTTGGTAAGGACTTCATTAAAGTCAGTAGCCAATTTGACTGCACGTTCTGCACAGTCGTTCACCACCTTCAGCGCACGAACAGTCTTGCACGCTGCAATGTAGTCATCACGCTCGAACCATGTGTCTACTGCGGCCGTCAGGAACTCCTGTGACAAATGAAGTAACTCCAAGAGGTTGAGCGAGCGCTGTGTGACAAACTGTGCCACGGAGAGGTTCCGGAACTCAGGGATCTTGCTTGGAGCCATACGTCGAACATCTTCTGGGAGTGGATCTCTCTGCAGAGCATTGACGATAGTTCATGTCCTCTGTCGTCATTGCCATCTGTCGGGGGCCACGCTGGTCCATCAAAAACTGCCGATCTTCTGGTATTTTTGTTTGGCGTTCCCAGTCAGCATGCGCAATGTCGAAAAGCTTGCTCATGCTCATGGTGAAGTCAGCCTCCAAGGTCACCTGTGTGGCTGTTCGCCTGTGCTTGTGCTTGGAGACCCGGATGTGCTCCTGGTGGATGTGCTTTAGCTTGGCAACGACATGGGGCTTTGCAGTGGTTATGATGTTAGCATTCACCCAGAAGGACAAAACCTCATCCGCAACTGTACTGCAAGCAATTGGTAGCGTTGCCTTGTTTGTCTTCATCTCATAGTACATGCGACGAAGAGCCACACCTCTCACGGGGAGCTGACTCGGCTCCTCAATAGAGTCAACACTGGAGAGTGGGCGCCCAACCAACCAGATGGCTGTTGTTGCACGTGTAGCAGGTGCACCTGGTGTACAGACTATAGACTTTACTGTAGACTTTACTGTAGACTTTACTGTAGACTTTACTGTAGACTTTACTGTAGACTTCTAAAACAGAAAAATTGAAACAGTGTTAACATCTCATTTTCCACTCCACTAATCTATTCTATTTACTTATTCTACTATCTAACCATTATACGATTTAGTAATACGAGCAACGGTACCCGCCCTAGGGGCGGGGCTTCAATTGGGAGGCCCAAATGAAAAGGTAAAATATCAGAAATTGAAGGCTTTTTTTATTTTAAATGATTCATATAAACATCCGTTAAATCATATCACACGCAAATCATCAAAATCTAAACGGTATTTGTAGAATTTCAATAAAAGCCACATCACTATTCATAATCGGTAAATATTATTCCATCGTGTTTCAAATCGTGATATCAACTATACGCTTCTGAAGCTCGTGAAGGCTGTGGGTGGTGAGGAGGCTTGAAGCCAGATTTTAATTTTTCAGCCGCCACATTGGTGCTCGCCATCACTGCGATGCCAAGCGAAAGACGCCTCAGAGCTGTCACATTCACAATCGCTATGTCGTATGTACTCCCGATACGTGTTTCCTTCATTGTAAAAACTACCAAATCAACAGTTGAAAGGATTTTGAGCCGATAGGTGTTACAGCCTTGGAAAGATAAATGGAGACGGCGATCTGTTAGCGTATACACCGCCCAATTGGAATTCTATGTGGAAAGTAAGATCTTGGTCCACATGGAGGCTGGTGTAAATTTGACAAGAATTGTCTGAGAAGAAACAAAGTTATGGACACCAGAAATTTCACCAAATGCTGTCACACAGAGTACTTTTAGAGGGTTCTGGGAGACCGCTTAATCTTGTTGGATTGTCCTAAAATCTTTACTGTGTTATTTCTTTATCTAACCCCCTAAAAGGTGAGGGTGTGTGATATAAAAATTAAACAAACATAATACTACATAAAAACGGCCACCTAGTGTGTACGATTCCCGCCCACGGTCACTTGTGGTTTTGGGTTGAGGCCTTTCACACAAAAATTTCACTTCCTACTTTTCCCACGAGTGAAAGCGAATGTGGCATTCTTGTTGGAAGTTGTGAAACATTACCAACAAGAAAGAGCAATCAGAGATTGCAGACTCTCGCCAGGATGTGTTTTCAGTGGTTTTTAAGGCTTTTGTGTTTAAACAAATATGGCGGACAAACCACATGACCGATGACATCATTCTTTTTTTTCTCTACCAATTTATCCCTAGATGACGCTCAAGAAATTTCATCTTGATGGGATGAAGTTTTGTCCATGTCAAATTATGCCGTCATAATGGAGGCACTGATGACATAATCATCAACATATTTTATTCCGCATGAAGATTTCCTTACAATAATTATTATTATTTTTTGGATACAGAACTGAGGCTAGTGTAAGAGCTAACACTTTGAACATGAAAACATGCGCAGACACATAAAACATGCAATGAAGGGAGCAGGAGACAAGAGGGGGAGAGAGAGGGAAGCACGCAAGCACAACAACGCACAACACACAAGCACAAAACAGTAAAGAACAAGGATGTCGGTAGATCTGTGTAAGGGGGAGGGCTGCACAGTATCAAATAAATGAACACTACTAGGAATTTCACAAGGAATTTCCTGTCCTCATACAATGAGCCATGTCTAAATTTTCGATGTAGCGCTTTCAGATATATAGAGGTGCAACGTTTTTCGGTTTTTCCAAGATGGCGCCCATACCACGTGACCTATGACGTCATAATTATCATTAAAAAATTAGACAGGTGGAATTGCACTCATGGAGAAAATTTCCTGTCAATCAGACCAACGGTTGCAGAGAAAATCATATTTATTCTGTGCGGACAAACAAACAGACAGACAGACAAATGGACTCAAATGCAATACCCTGTCCTCCAGCGAGGGTAACTAGAAGGGCACTCGGTAGAGCGCATACCTCCGCCAGGCTGAACAGTTTATGTTTTGTATCCACTTATAGGCCGGACCTGGATTTGGATCTGAACCAAAATCTAATCGGCTTGTTCTCGTCGCTTAACCAAATCGTCCACCAAGTTTTGTTTTAACTCGTAGCCAACTTTTTAAATATCATCTTGTATACCATTTTTTGCCCCATCACTTAATGATAAAGAATCACTTTAAAAAAAATGTTACATCCGTCCAATCCACCTTCGGTAACATCCGTCCAATCCTAAATTTGAAACTTACCTTTCTTTGAAAAGCATATACAGTACTGTACAGCTATTTCATTCCAAATGACAATGTTGACAACTTTGACAGATAGTCATTGAAAAGGCTTTCAAAAGCAAGGAAGCTATTAAAACTTAGCATAATTGTAGGGAGATTTTCGAGTGAGCGAGCTATCGCTGACACCATTGCCACATTCCAAGTTCCTGCCCTAACCTTAGTTGATCAGGCCTGGCCATTCGGCTCGTGAAAGACTTGGGCCAAGCTTCCCCAGACTGACCACACAAGAACATGGCAATAACTGTGGGCATTAAAGAAGAAGAAGATGAATTGTAAAGAGATTTTGAAACCACCGTGCTTACAGGAATACCGCAAATAGGATGAGGGTCAAAGAGGACAAGCAATGGAAAATAAGTATTCAAGTACAAGGTCAGATGCAAACCCACTTCACCAAGACAATGCAAAGACAAAACCAAATAAATAAATAGTTGGTATTGTTAAAACAAAAAATAAAGTATTTTAAACTTTGGCTGTTTCAATAAGAAGAAAATTCACTCTAAGAGTTATGTATTATAACAGGATAACATGACAAACATTAATTACACACACGATTTCTAAGATTAGTATCTCCCAAGACAAATACCCAACAAAGAGACGCAATGAATTCAAGTCAACAATCACAGCTAAGAAACGAATCCCTCAAATTGATCCTTCGTGTTCAACGATGTAAGGAATGTAAGGAATGTAAGGAATGTTACTACATGTAAGGAATGTGCAAGCTTGGTCCATTTAGGACAATTCCAAATGCAGTGTGTTCCTCGCTCAATTCACTCACCCCCGCCTTCCGGTCAGGCAGGGTAACTCGCTCAACCCGGGCACTCCCAACTGATGCTACCAAACATGGTCATGCTGCAACTGAAATCCTCCCTTCCGCCAGCTCGTCACAGCATGAAGCAAAGCCAATGTGCCCAGCCCAATGATGCAGATGCTAGCAATTGCTTTAGTAGGATAAAGGCAACAAAGGAAGAGATAGATACTTTAGATTGGAGGTTTATAATGTCCTTGTTGGTTTATACCAGCCTCGGTGTCGTAATGGTTAGTGTCTGCTACGAGTCTGGGAGGTCAGAGATTCGAACCACGGCTGAGTCATACCAAAGACTTCTAAAAGGGTACATGGTGCTTCCTTGCTTGATGCTCAGAAAGGATAGAGCACAGACAAACAACCACAGGTTGGTAATAATAGCGCAGGAATGGATCGGCCCAATGACCTCCTCCTGCGCCAAAGTTCCTTGAAAGAAAACTCGTGACTATTACTATTATTAACCAGGAAAAAGATGGAGGAAGAGGAGGAAAGGGCAGCAGGAAAACCTACTAGAGCTGGCTAGCCATATCAGCAGTAACAGTGTTGGCAGCTTGGGATAAAAAAAAACAATCTTATCACGACAGTCGGCTCGTTTACATGGGGATCACAACAACAGCATCAAACTATCACAATGAAACAAACAAGCCAATAACAAATCTCACAACCCCCCCCCCCCCCCCCCCCCAAAAAAAAAAACAAAAAAAACTCAAGCATCCCAGTACACAATGCCGACTGCTGAATTAGTGTCAAATCCCACCAAATGTAATAAAGCTTGGAAGGCACCAAGTTGGCACAGATGTCAAGGACACGCTGCATAACCAACATAGAAATTCCTTATTCTTCAGAGTAGAATTCCGAATGCCAATGCAAGCACAGAACACATGGCCACCTTCCTCACACATACAAGCAAATGCCTGACGTCAACGCCAAAGGCTTCCATACGAAACACTTACTCGCTACACATTCCATTTTCAACAGCTTTAGGCAAAAAAAAAAAATATATATATATATCTATATCTATATCTATATCTTAAAAAAAAAAAAAAAAAAAAAAAAAATCCACTTTCACTTATCCAAAGATCTCTCAAAAAAACGGGCGCTCTGCAACCTCAAGTTATAGCAGTGGCCCTACTGGACTTTCGAAACGAAATCATGCACGCAACTCAGACGAGGGATTTAATAAAATAAATAAATAAAATATTTCCTCCAAAGTTATTTGTTTGTATCCACGTTGTGCTGATCGAGTTACCACTAAAGTTTGAGCAGCACAAAGGAACCTCCACAAAATTTACAAAGGTGAGCAGCAGGTGCACAGGCCGAACGGTGGAATGGATATGAAAGGCTCACAGAAAAATGTTCAATTACTGTAAATCCTATTAAACATCACATTAGAGTAATTTGTAAAAAAAAAAAATCCTGCAGACACGTCTGCAGTCATGATGTCATGCTCGGACACAAAAAAAAAAAATATTAGGATAGTTTACCCCCTTCAAACCACCAAAGAGCTCTTACCGAACGTTCGTAAAAAAAACCACATCCGTGCATTTGGTAACCAAAAGCTCCTTGCAGATAAGATGTTCTCAAAGAGACAATGAAGCTCTCGATTACATATTTGCAAAATTTGACAGAATATCTAAATACCTTTGCTATTATTTCCTCAGAGTAGTTGCCAAGCTTTCCTCTTACTCAACGGCGACACAAGCAAATAGCATTACAGTGCATTGGATGCGGGCAATGTGGTGATACGTGGCATTCAGCAGAGTTTACAGGATGGTGTGGAGGGAGCTCACTCGTCTTTGAGCCACGTCTATTCCGGGGACAACTCCTGACCCCATGATAAAACTGTTCACACCTTGGTACGTCGCACGCGGGCAGTTTCATCGTTGAATGCGGCATCCTTTGGAGGAATTTAAGCCGGGTGTCCGACCTAGAAGCATTCACTTGACAACACAAAATATCCCAAGATGTAGCTCTTCAAAAAGTAGGCAATGTGACTATCTTGGGCAAATCCAAATTTTGGGCCCAATCGATGGAATTAAAATGAAGAAAAATTACAATTAATATTAATTAATGCACAAGACAAACACCATGACCGGCAACACCACGCACAAACAAAAACCTTTCAGGCACAGCTAACAAATGCAACTTTTAAGGGTCGTTTCTTACTAACTATGGGTCTTGAAGTTACAAAATCGTTCAGAAATTATGCATAAACACTTGAAACGAGGCGAGAAGACTCTGTCAATAGACTCGTCTCGATCGGCCCATTTTAAAGTTTCATTTGATCCACTGAAGGAAGGCCTCCATCCACGTGCTCCATACTATACCATACAATGCAAATGCACGCCAGTGTACTCCAGCACATTTTCTAATTTCCGCTCTGGGTCTGACCTTTGGCTTATCTCTGCTTCTTCCAGGGCCTTATCTGGGTGCCATTTTTTTATTATTGAATACAATGCTGAAATAATAAACTAGAGTTCATAGAACATTTTACCCGACGCAAAAAGTATTGTATATCTTGTACATCTTGAAAGTATATCTTGAAGTATTAAAAAAAAAAAAAAAAAAAACGAAAAAGAAAATGTATATCTTGCAAAGCAAATTAGGCAGCCAAGAAGGCTGCAAAGAAAGAGGTAACAAAGGCGCAGGAGGCATATAGGAAAATGTTCGGAGAACGCTTGGATTCGGAAGAAGGTCAGAGAGCGGTATTCAGGATTGCAAAGCAGATAGCGAAAGAGAGGTGTGATGTGATGGGGGTGAGCTGCTTGAAGGACGAAGTGGGACAAATCGTTGTGGAACCAGATGGAATTAAAGGAAGATCGAAGAGATATATGGAAATGCTGTTGAATGCAGAGAATGAATGGGACCGCAACATAGAGAGCAACCCAGTTTTAGGACCGGCAGAGAAGATAACTGAGGAGGAAGATGAGGAAGCGATAAAATCAATGAAGAGCAGAAAAGTGGGAGGGCCGATGGGAGTTGTGTGAGATATGTTGAAGGCAGCAGGAAGTTGGGGTGTGAAGAGAATGACAGAGATCTGTAATCTGGTGGTGAAAGAAGGCCGCATTCCAGTGGATTGGGAACTGAGTACCCTCGTCCCTCTATACCATCGTTGCCCAACCGTTTTCTGATCGAGTACCACTTGGAGGTCCCGTACCGTCGCCGCGTAGCACCTGGTTCCAGAAAAACTCAATCCGCGTACCACCTGGTTCCAGAAAAACTCAATTCGATAAGATATCAGGCTTATTTCAATTTAATGCGAGGGCTGCATCTGTTTCTTCTCCACCAGCTGGTCGATGCGGGGCATAACTTTGCTCACAGCACATCAGAAATCATAAAATATATCAGAAATCAGAAATAAAAAAATTATCAGGCCAAATCATTTTTTTTAAAGGTTGTCGCAAACCACCTGGAAGGCCCTCGCGTACCACTAGTGGTACGCATACCACAGGTTGGGAACCATTGCTCTATACAAAGGGAAAGGTGACCCTCTGGACTGTGGCTCGTATCGAGCGATAGTTATTAGAGCATGGAATGAAGGTATTGGAAAGGATGATGGAAAAAGAGGATGAGGAAGAAAGTGAAGATCGACGAAATGCAGTTTGGATTTATGCCAAGAAGAGGAACGACAGACAAGCTTTTCATTGTGAGGCAGTTGCAGAAGTACATGGAGAAGAGGAAGAAGTTGTTTCTTGGGTTTGTTGATCTGGAGAAAGCATTCGATAGGGTTCCACGTGAAGTCGTGACATGGACATTGAGGAAGCTAGGAGTGGAGGAATGGTTGATCAGAGTAGTGATTGCAATGTAAGAGCGCACGCAGAGCTATAAGGATGAAGAACGGGAACAGTTTTTACGTTTTTCACCTCACCGATTGGCCGGATCTGGATCCGGACCTGAACCAAAATCTAATCCGCTCGTTTTTGTCACCTAACCAACTCATCCACCAAGTTTTGTCATAACTCTACCGCAACTTTTTGAAACACGATGCTATATGTCATTTTAGGCCCCATCTCTCAATGGTGAAGAAAACAACAAACAACAGGCATTTTAAGGCCATTTCCCCTGCTAGAGCGGGGGTTAGCCTTGCGGTCCCCATGACTCAATCTGTGATGGTCTCAATGGTGAAGAATCACAAGAAATTAAAAATTCTCATATCCGGATCCAGATCTTCACCAAAATTGAATCAATTCTTCCTTGTCACACACCCGACCTGTCCATCATGTTTCGTCCGAATCCTTTTGGACACAACTCAGATATCCTCTTCAGACAGACAGACAGGGGTGAAACAATAACCTTTGTTTACCTTCTGCAGGGCAGGTAACAAAGTGTTAGAAAAATAAATAAATAATGAAATCCCTTTTCCACGTGTTTCACTTCATTTTGCATCCTCATTGACACTCGCAGATGGACGTGTAGTACGTTTGCGAAGTACAACATGCTATCTGTTGATTAAACCAGTGAGCGAAGCGCCAGGTAGTCGTGCAGAGTGATAACGATCGAAGAGGACACCACGGAGGGCTCCTCGAGCATGCGGGAATGGGTGCGGCGCATACCAACGGGCCCGGGCGGGACCATGAAGCGGTCCCGACCAGCCGGGCTTGTCCCCATCACTGCGGAGCCTGGTTGTGTATCTGGCTCGGTGGAAAGAAAACAGGCCATCAAGGGGCCAAGAAAATGGACTCGCATACGTACTATAAAGACAGTGCAAGAAATGCCGAGGCGGGGGTAGGAGTGGTGCACCTCCCACACAGTTTTGATACAAACAAATGTCGGACAAAGGTCACGGGAATGTAACGAGGGGAGGGTTAGGAAGGAGGAGGTGAAATTTGACCAATTTTAATGGCAGAGCCTAGAGGGAAGGGAAAACAGAGAGGCCAAGACCTGGGCCGGAGCGAGTCACCTTCTCTCGGGCCTGCTGCTCCTCGTCCAATTCCCTCTGCAATGTCTGCGCCCGCTCCTCGGCGTCGTCCGCCTGTTGCTGGAGCATCTTGATCTTTCGTTTTACCCCGTCGACGGAACTCATGATGCTGCTGCTGCTGCTCCGGTCCCAGTGTATGAAGAACGAACGGCTCTGAGGACCTGTCTCACACTAAACCGAGGTGAAATATCTTAGGACAAAAAAAAAAGGGCCGCAAAGATCGAATGGAACCACGTGAAGGCAAAGGGGGTGGGAAAAAAACGGAGGAAATTCCTGTCAAGCAGAGTCCGGGCGAAGCTCCCTTCACCACCGCCTCAAGTCCGCCTTGACTGGCCGCCGTACGTAACGGAAATGACGTACGAAGCCGCTTCGGCAACGCCCCAAATCCGCCTTGAACAGCCGCCGTACCGGAAGTGACGTTCGCATTTTTATTCTCCCAGTCGATAACCTTATTGTGAGATGAGGCGCATTTTAAATATTCAACATTATAAACGGCAAAACAACTGATTAAAGCACGTCTTTCGACCGTTGATCATAAAATATATGACCAAGTGGGACAATCTGTTTATTAAGCATGAGGCGGTGGGTATCCACTTGTGTCGGTTGCACAGAAACTTCGCCATAAAATTCTTTTCCCAAGCGTCCGCTCCTTAAAATGCAAAACGTAACTGCGTTGATACGTTTATTATATTTTTTGTGCGATTCATTTAATACGTACCCACTTCGAAAGAGGAGTCTTGTAGGGGACGCTGCATCGCGAAGCACGCTGTGTGTTGAGAGTCCATCCAAGATTCCAACGTGCCGTCATATTTTATCCAGTGCTGATTGGATCGCGTTGCGCCATTTAAACCATTCGAGATGAGATGAGATGAGAGGTGCAGGGATATTGGCAGGACTTGTAGGTGGCTTGTTTGGTGTGGCGCTGATGCATTGCATCTATTACTGTACGACTAGTACCCGACTGCAAAGCCGCAATGAGCCGGCGAAGCCAAAGCCTCTTGCCACTCACTATTTTACCCATCACTATGGCATCAGTAGGTTAGGTAGTTGGTAGTAGGTAGGTGTAGTAGGTACCGTACCTAGTTCAAAATGATACCATTTGCATTCTGGATGAGATTAAAATTTATAAAATTTACTTCTTGATTAATTTGGTGAATTCCATCTCAACTTCGGATATTTCCGGCCGTGAAAAACTATCCCCTACGGCCGCGAGATTTCTAAAAAATAATTCTTCGTCAATTTTAGAATATTTGACGCCGTTTTCAGCCTCCGGAACGCAGTAATAAGCTTTTTAAAAATACTTTTTCAAATACTCGAATCTCATTGGTTCCTGTGTTTGGTGACGATTTTCGTTGAAGATAAACAGGGCCCATGCGGGCCCGGGGAACGAGGTTGGTCTTAAAGTATTTTAATTACAAATTAGAGGTGCAAAGATTGTGAATCAAAAAAAGACGGGTGAAACAAACTCCTATTGAACTTTTTCGCAATTTTTTATGCATACTTCCGCATCCGCAAGATGGCGGCCTCCATTGAGCGATTTGGTGCGTCAAAGCTTCGAAATTCTCAAAGGATCCAGCAAAATCTGGCTTTTCAACACAATACGTACGCGTTCATTCACAACACCGGCTTCGCCGGCTACTAGTACCCGACTGCAAAGCCGCAATGAGCCGGCGAAGCCAAAACCTCTTGCCACTATTTTACCCATCACCATGGCATCAGTAGGTTAGGTAGTTGGTAGTAGGTAGGTAGTTGGTAGTAGATAGTAGGTAGGTGTAGTAGGTACCGTACCTGGTAAGACTTGGCAAAAGAGAACAGCAGACAGTCCTCCCCAATACCTGCATACCTCTTGCCACTATTTTACCCATCACCATGGCATCAGTAGGTTAGGTAGTTGGTAGTAGGTAGGTAGGTAGTTGGTAGTAGGTAGGTAGGTAGTTGGTAGTAGGTAGGTGTAGTAGGTACCGTACCTGGTAAGACTTGGTAAAAGAGAACAGCAGACAGTCCTCCCCAATACCTCCCCAATACCTGCATGGTCTTGCCACTATTTTACCCATCACCATGGCATCAGTAGGTTAGGTAGTTGGTAGTAGGTAGGTTGGTAGTAGGTAGGTGTAGTAGGTACCGTACATGGTAAGACTTGGTAAAAGAGAAGAGCAGACAGTCCTCCCCAATAGTCAATACCTGCATACCTCTTGCCACTATTTTACCCATCACCATGGCATCAGTAGGTTAGGTAGTTGGTAGTAGGTAGGTAGGTAGTTGGTAGTAGGTAGGTGTAGTAGGTACCGGACCTGGTAAGACTTGGTAAAAGAGAAGAGCAGACAGTCCTCCCCGATGGCAATACCTGCATACAATACAATAAATGTCACAAGAAGCTTAAGGAAGTAACTATACGATGTGCTAGCTTAAGGCCTATTTTTAACTGGGCTTAACATACGTTTTCACAGTAAGTGTGTAGTCTTCTAACTTCAGTCGCTGTCAGGCGCCAGGGCTGGTTCTCTGACTCTCCGGGCACGGCAGCTTCGTCCACCAGAAGACGTTAGCTTGCAGTGATTAATTCGGTGAATTCCATCTCAACTTCAGATATTTCCGGCCGTGAAAACTATCCGTATTTCTAAACTAAATATGTAAACCGCTTATACCATATTTCTGGCCGTGAAAAACTATCCCGTACGGCCGCGGGATTTCTAAAAAATAATTCTTCGTCAATTTTAGAATATTTGACGCCGTTTTCACCGTCCGAAACGCGTAATAATAATTGGTTCTGGTGTTTGATGACGATTTTCGTTGAAGATAACGAGGTTGGTCTTAACGTATTTTAATTACTAATTAGAGGTTTCATGAGATTGTGAATCAAAGAACGACGGGTGAAACAAACTCCTATTGAACTTTTTCGCAATTGTTTTATGCAAACTTCTGCATCCGGTCGATGGCTGTCTCCAGCACTCCATCCAGTGAGCGCTTTCATTTTAGAAATATTTTTGCAAATGCTCGACTCTCATTGGGTCCGGTGTTTGGTGACGCGTTTTGTTGAAGATAACCAGGCCCGTGCGGGCCGATGTTGGTCTTAAATTATTTTATTAATACATCGGAGGTGCATAAGATTGTGAATCAAACGACGACGGGTGAAAGAAACTCCTAATGAACGTTTTAAATTTGTTATGCATACTTCCGCCCATGCAAGATGGCTGCGCCCACTGCGCTTCGGATTCTCGAGCCAAGGCATAATCAGGTTTTCAACATAATACGTACTAATTTATTGACAACACCGGCTTCGCCGGCTATTACTGTATTGGTTCACGAGTTATCAAGTCACCACTATATTCGTCATGTGTGTGAGTCTGTCTGTGTGTGTGTCTGTGTGTGCGTCTGTCTGTGTGTCTGTGTGTGTGTCTGTTTGTGCGTCTGTCTGTCCGCAGCATAACTACCCGATGATATCATCCGATCTTGATGAAACTTGGGTGCGAGGTTGATATCATGATCTAGTTGTGTCCTGCGTAGAGTGGGCGGATTGCGCCCATTGTGGGCGGAGCGACTCCCGAAAAAGACGTCTTTTTAGGGGGTAATCGTGTTCAAGCTACATCTTCTCCGAGGGGTTTGGTGGAATCTGACAGGGGTTTCGGTATTTGGTTTGGCCAATGTCATGTGTCTATCCCCACGGAGCTCGATTTTTCATTTTCGCCCCAAGGTCAAGGTCACAAGGTCCCTAAATTTAGAAAAGTCAATTTTTCATGGTTTTATTACATTGTTTGCTTCCTGATAGGGTGAAATGTCGTACATGATCTTATATTATCACATACATCATGAAATACAAGTTTTCCAACAAATTTCAGAATCTTCGACCTTTGACCTTTGAAGGTCACAAAGGTCAAAGTTTCAAAGTTGTCGGAATCGAACCGAATTTTCGGTATTGTGTAGCTAACTAACCTTATAACTGATTATACATTATTTTGTATCTCATTTCGAGGTCAGTAACCTTCGTTTTGACATTTCAAAGTCACAAAGGTAAAATTTTCAAAGTTGTCGGAATCGAACCGAATTTTCGATATTGTGTAGCTAACTAGTCTCATAACAGATAATACATTCCTATTTATATATTTTCAATGTCGGTTTTGACCTTTGTCATTGAATACCGCTCGCTCGTGAACCATCGCCGTCTCCTGACTTGTTACTATTACTATTACTATTGTTACGGATTCGTCACTTCCGTCTTTGTGGTTTTCATCCACTGGAAGCATTTTTAGTTTCATATACTATTATTGTTACATCCCTGGTGTTGGGCTAGCGGCTAGGGTGCCGGCTTAGGATCCTAGGATCCTGGGTTCGAATCCCGGTCAATCGCTGAATTAACGCCAGGGGGGTTGACTCAGCCTGTCATCCTTCCGAGGTCGGCAAATTGAGTACCAGTTCACTGGTAATTCCCCGCTTGTCGTTAAAGGTGGCAAAAAGGGTTGGCGTCAGGAAGGGCATCCGGCCGTAAAACATTGCTTCAAAAAGGGGACCAAAAAACAACAACAACCACAGTTCCCGAAAAAGGCCAACCCCCGCTTGCAGGGAAAAATGGCCTCTAAAGGTGGTTTATACTATTATTGTTATAGTTTGAGTGAAATGGAGATAACTGTTTTCAAAGGTAAAAATTAGTGTTTTAAAGGAAAAACGAAATGGATCGGAAGAAACCGGAAGAGGAGGAGGCTGGAGCGGATCAAGTGAGATCGGGAGAGAAAGGCCGATCGGCTTCGAGGTGTCGAGCGGACGCTGGTCACGAGCGAATATTTGTTTCCCCGGGAAAGGGATTCCTGTGACAGAGTCGATATTACTGTGGCAGATAAACCTGCATGACAGGTTTGCGGTTGGTTCCGAAAGTGAATCATTGTTGGAGAGCCGGTACGCCTCCATTATGGGCCCATCCACCATTTCACCTCGCGCCAGCCATTTCACCATGCACCAGCCGTTAGCCTGGTTCTCGTGTGCATCGTGGATTTCAATTGGGAATTTGCTGTTTTCCGCTTGGGAGCCGCTGCTCATTCATATCAGCGTCCTTGTCTGGTGAACTGAAGGTGTGAATTCCCAGTCGCCTTTTGGGTGAACCTTTGCCTGACCAACATCGGCCCGACACCCACCCAGCGGCTCTTCAGCAGCGTCGACTGTCAACCGTCCTGGGTTCTGGTCTCAATACGACCTTTTTCTTGTGATCACCGGAGCATGGATCGACTTTGGCCTGGTGACGTGACAGTGACTTTGGGGGTGTTACATTTCGCTCACGTGGAGTACCGTGAGTGATTGAGTTAAGAAACTGGTGGTACATCATAGGAATTATATGGTGTTTGTTGTGCAATTGAGATTTTATTGTACTTGTGCAATTTGTTATTATGGTGTGATATTAATACAATACTTGATTTTGTAACAATTGATTGGTGTGGTTGCACCATTGGTCATTGGCACACATAATAGCACATCTTTCTGCCGTGACTCCTTTCGGGGCTCAGAGGTACACCGTGATCGGGGTTTGGGGATGAGCACGTAACGGAAATTGGGGGCTCGTCCGGGATAGAATGCCCTAACATTCCCAAAATTCCCAAATTTGGATTTTTCTAACATTCCCAAATTTTTCTGAACATTTGGAATTTTTGTGTGAATGTTAACAGGTGCTAACTAATAGTCACTATGGTGTTTGACATAGAAAAGTTTGCGACGTCCCCTAACGAGGCACAGTTCCAGGCATTAAAAAGATCGGAACTCATGATATTGGCTAAATATTGTAACTTGGAGGTCCGAGTTAGTATAAAGAAAGCAGAGATTCAGACATTGGTGGTAGAATCTCTAGTGGGACAAGGAACATGGGAAGAGGTAGCCTTGCATTGGTTACCAGAGGAAAAAGGAAATCTGGAGCTCCGGAAAATGGAGATGCAACTGCAGAGCCAGGAACGGTTAAAAGAGTTGGAATGGAAAGCGGAAAAGGAAAGAGCAGAGGAAAGGAGAGCTGAAAAGGAAAGAGCAGAGGAAAGAGCAGAACGGGAACGAGAACTCGAGGAGAGAAGAGCAGAGGAAAGAGCAGAGGAAAGGAGAGCCGACAGGGAGTTAAAGGAATGGGACATGGAGTATCAGAGGGAACTTAAACTCAAGGAGCTTGAAGTACTGGGGGAATGGAGAGAAGTAGTATCCAAGCCGGCTAGTTCGACAACCAGTCAGAACTCTTGGGATGTTGGTAGGCATGTGAGGCTGGCTCCACCCTTCAATGAAAAGGAGGTAGCCAAGTTCTTTTTACACTTTGAGAAGGTGGCTCAAATGTTAAAATGGCCTGTGGGGTCCTGGACTATGTTAGTACAAAGTGTTCTGGTAGGTAAAGCTCAAGATATCTATTCGGCTTTACCGATTGACCAATGTGCAGATTATGAGATAGTGAAGAAAGCCATTCTCAAAGCCTATGAATGGGTCCCCGAAGCTTACCGACAAAAATTTAGGAATGCCAGGAAGAGGGAGAGAGACCCATGTGGAGTTTGCCAGAATGAAGGAAACTATCTTTGATAGGTGGTGTGACTCGAAGGAGATTGGGAAAGACTTCAACCGTTTACGACAATTGATCTTGGTGGAGGAATTCAAACAGTGTGTCCACGTGGACATTAAAGTGCATCTTCATGAAAAGAAGGTACCGGAGTTATATGAGGCAGCAACAGTGGCAGATGACTATGCCTTGACACACCGGATGGGGTTCCACAAACCTAACTTCCCGCCTAGAGTTAGCCAGGGGAGTTACGGTATATCAGGTTCGGAGAACAAATTTTCATGGAGGCGGCCTCAAGAGGACTATGGGGACAAATCTGATACCGCAACTTTTAGGGACCAGAAGACTGCAGTTCCAAGGCATACCTATCTTCCGCGAGGCCCGAGGCAGACCACGGGTTTTTCCTCCAGGCCTACTTGCGCTTTTTGCAAGAAACCTGGGCATTTGATGTCCCAATGTTACGCCCTGAAAAGGAAAAATCAGGAGCGGAGTCAGACTAGTGCAACTCCGAATGCGTTGGCCAATGCGAGAAATCGTCTTTGGAGGACAGTGCCTTGTGAAGGTTCCTGTGCCAAAGTTACGGCATCAAAGGAACGACCTTGTCCAAGAGGGTTACAAACCTTTTATTTCCGAGGGTTTTGTGTCACTGGATGGGGACTTAACGAACCAGAGACCTGTTAGGGTATTGAGGGACACATGAGCACATCAATCTTTGATGCTTGAGGTCATTTGGCCATTGTTGGAGAAGACGGCAACGGGGGTTAGTGTTCTTTTACAGGGGGTTGGTGGCCATGTTAAAGCTCCTCTTCATGTCATCCATTTAAAGTCTGAGTTGGTGTCAGCACCGGTCACTGTGTGGTTACAAGCCACTCTTCCTGGAGAGGGAATCTCTTTTATTATCGGGAATGATTTGGCCGGGGTCGAGTTTCTGGTAATCCGATGTAGGTTGAAAAGCCCAGTATGGAAAATAACACAGCACAGTTAGAGCAGGAGATTCCGGGTATCTTTTCCATCCTGTGCAGTGACTCGTGCTATGGGTAGGAAGTGCTCTGAAGAGAAGGAGAAGGAAGGTGATGTGGATTTGGGTTCCATAGAGATATTGGAGGAAAAGTCTGGAAGAGGTAATAGGAAAGGGAGTGACATCAAGGAACCTAAGGAAACGGTGGCATCTGGACCAAAATAGAAATTGGAGTGTCCATCGGAGACATCTGGGAACGAGGCTGAACAAACGGTGCTTGTCCGAAAGAGACTTGTTGAAGAACAACACAGAGATTCAGAGCTCCGGAGTTTGATTGGTAAAGCCATTACAGAGGAAGAGGCTATGAAGATACCTGTTGGTTACTTCATGAAAGGGGAAATACTCATGAGAAAATGGAGACCACCGGAGGTGCCAGCAAACAATGAGTGGAAAGTTCATTACCAAATTGTGGTGCCACCGCCGTACGGGAAGGAGATATTGAATTTGGCACATGAGACACCTTTGGCCGGGCACCTTGGAGTGAACAAGACATGTGACAGAATTTTGGTACATTTTTTCTGGCCAGGATTGCGACGTGATGTGGCGGAGTTCTGTAAATCTTGCCATTCTTGCCAGCTTGTGGGAAAACCTCATCAGAAAGTCCCTTCTGCACCTTTAAAACCAATTCCAGCTTTTGAAGAGCCATTCAGCCGAGTCATTATTGACTGTGTAGGCCCTTTACCTAAAACTAAGGCTGGACATCAGTATTTGCTGACCATCATGTGCGCTTCCACGAGGTTCCAAGAAGCAGTGCCTCTTAGAAAAATTACTGCGGCAGTTATTGCGAAGGCCTTGATTAAATTTTTCACTTTGGTTGGCCTACCTAAGGTCATCCAGTCTGATCAGGGTTCCAATTTAATGTCAACGCTTTTTCAGCAAGTGGTACACCTGTTGGGAGTGGAGCAAGTAAGATCAAGTACTTACCATCCCGAGAGCCAATGGGCCTTGGAAAGGTTTCACCAGATATTGAAGAATATGATCAGAACGTACTGTTTTGAATGTGACAAGGATTGGGATGAAGGAATACCCTTATTGTTGTTTGCTACGAGAGAATCTGTTCAGGAGTCATTGGGATTAAGTCCTTTTGAACTTGTGTTTGGACACACCGTTCGAGGACCATTGAAATTGGTGAAAGAACAGTGGCTACAGGAGGAGTCGCAGTCAACAGTGGTAGAGTATGTGTCAACGGTTAGGCACAGATTGGCAAAGGCTTGTGAAGTTGCGAGAGGAAACTTGAAAGTGACACAGGATAAAATGAAAGTGAGACATGACAAGAAATCTCAGATAAGACATTTCAGTCCTGAGGACCGAGTGTTAGTGTTGCTTCCTGTTCCAGGTCAGCCACTACAAGCTAGGTATTTTGGTCCCTATGCAATGGAAAGGAGGGTTAATTAAACAGATTACGTGGTGACAACTCCCGACCGACGGCAAAAGCGGCAACTGTGTCATGTCAACCGACTGAAAAAATATTATGAGAGGAAGCCTGGGAAAAAATTGGGTCCTGTCGTGCCTATCGTCGGGGTGCAAGAGAATCCCGAGTTAAAAGTCTTCACTGATCACAACCCCTTAACCTTCATTCAAAAAATGAAAATTAAAAATCAGAGGTTGATGAGATGGAGTTTGTCTTTGCAGGAGTTCAACTTGGAAATTGAGCATGTAAAGGGCAGGGACAATGTCGTGGCCGATGCTTTATCCAGAGTGAGCTAACTTTGAAAATTCCTGTATGTTGTAAAAATCAAATCTACAACATTGTCCCAATAGTAGGTTTAATTCAGTTTCGATCTCTAGCAACACCTGTAAGAAATCAGCAAGCTTTGTATCAGTATTCCGTAATCATAGAAGTAACAATGGATTAGCAATTAGTGCAAGCAAGCCTGGAACATCTAGCAATACGCACCATTCGAGTATGCACTACCACACAGAATATATGTCACAGGAATGTGTCGGAGCGATGTCCGTCCGAGTTCTTATGGGAGCCTCTCAGTTGTCGGAGACAGCATAGCACCTGGGTTCAACTTAGTCACAATTTCATTACATTCTCCCCGCCGTTAAAACTACACTTCCTCTAGGGCAGAAATCAAGCTAGCAGCACACAGCATCAGTTAGCAGCAGAGTAATATCAATGAGCAGCAGTTGTCAGTCCATGTCAGTCAGTCCAACCATAGCGGTCGAGGCGGTGAATTTCTCTCCCGGCACGGGTCCGGTAACTACCGGGTACTACATCCCCAAGACCGGAGTCCCCCGCGTCGGAGTATCTGCCTAAATCAGGTGAAGGCGGTGGCCCCACAGGGCCAGCCGGATCGGGTGCATGTAGTGGTGAGGAAGCCGGTAGATGCTCCATTGTCGTTTCAATGGAGTCGTATGCCGGTTCGTCAACTTCCCCGCATGGGGCCAGGTGGCATACCGAAACCGCCGACTCCCGCCCATTGGGCAACAGCACACGGGGCACGGGCGTGCTCGGGATTAGCTTGGAGAACCTGCACCTTATTCACCAGTGGGTCATATTTACCCATGCGAACCGCGCGTTTGAGAAAAGCCGGTCCCGGCTCAGCAAACCAACCCGGTAAAGGTCGGGTACTGCCCGAACGCTGCGGGTAACGAACCATTCGGTCATGGGGAGTTTGATTTGTAGCAGTGCACAATAAAGTCCTGATCGAGCTTAATGCCCCAGGTAGTGACCAAGCCCATTGGTCTAGTCCTAGGCCGCGGGACCTAAGACTCAGAGTAACGGCCCTCCATATAATGCCTTCTACCTGTCCATTCGCCTGTGGCCTATACAGAGTAGTATAGCTAGAAGCGACATTATGCTGGAGCAAGAAGTTCCTCACATCCTGGGACAAGAACACCGCACCTCGTTCGGTGTGCACATAGGCCGGATTCCCAAACATAGAAAACAAGTTCCGCAGGCACCGGATAACCGTAGCAGCAGACATATCACCGCACGGGAAAGCAAAAGGGAATCTGGAGAACTCATCAACGATCGTGAGTAGATAACGAGAATTACTTGAAGCCGGTGAAGCCGGCAGGGGTCCTTTGAAGTCCATCACTAATCTCTCCCACGGCCTAGTGGCTTGGACCAGCGTGCCCATCGGAGGGTTGTAGAAGCAAGGTTTGAGTTAAGCGCAAACAGAACAAGTGCGACAGAGCCGACGAACATCCTCAACGGAATAGGGCAAGTTAGGACTGCGCACATAATGAGCGAAACGTGTCATGCCGGGATGGCACAAGGTGTCATGAAGTACGCGCAGATCCTCAAAAGATGTGAGGCTCGCACACATCGCCGGCCGCGATAAAGCATCGGCAACGAGGTTATCCCGCCCCAGGCAATATTTGATTGTGTAGCAGAAATCGGCGAGCTCGATCCGCCAGCGAGTGATTTTCTCGTTATTAATGCGTTGAGCATGCTGTGTGTCATACATAAATGCAACACTCTGTTGATCTGTGATAATTTGGAAACATCGTCCGAGCAAATAGGGACGCCAACGCCTGATCGACTTGACGATGGCATACACCTCCTTTTCGACAGACGAATGTCTCCGTTCCGCGGAGGAGAGAGTCCTTGAAAAGAAGGCCACAGGGTGCTCCCCTTGAGAGAGTGCTGCAGCTTTCGCGTGATCCGACGCATCACTTTCCAAAACAAAGGACTTATTTTCGTCAATCATCGACACAGCGGCACCAGCGATGTCGGTCTTCAGGCCATGAAAAGCGGCCTTGGCAGCGCGACTCACGGGGAACGCATCGCAATCCACAAGCGGGCGGAGCTTCTCAGAAAAATTTTGAACCCACTTGGAATAATGAGCAAACAGCCCGGAGCACGCTTCAATGAAGCACGATCGTGGGGCGGGGCCATGTCGAGCAAGGGTCGCAGATGCTCCTTATCCGGAGCGATAGAGCCATGGGTCACTGTGTACCCCAAGAGATCATTGTTGACGCGTTTCCCATGTGAGCGGCTTCGGGCCACTTTGTACTGCTTCAAACGTCATTCAACGATCTCGTTGAGCAAGCTGAGTGCCGGCTGGCTTAACACAATTTATTTTATTTTATCATTCCCCTGTTGTGTATTTCTGTCTGAATAGAAACATCTCAAATTAGGATTAGTTTTACTTCACCTTTCATTTTCACTTCTATCGCATGACATTTACTTGCATTAAATTATTGTGTTACATTTCATTTGGCGTGTGTGTTTATTTGTTTGTGGGTTTCGGTAATACCCAACAGAGGACCCAAAATATGCAGCACCAAGACCCCAAAAGACCACGAAGTCCCAAACCCATGTGCTTTGTTGAGGTAAGCACCTCACTGCCTTCTGTCCCATGCTCGCCATAAAAACAACCGCCTTTATTCGGCCGTTTTCCTCGGAAATTAAAGACCGTCCGGCTATCCGTCCAAGGCTGGTGTTCATCGGCTGCGGATTGACAATATCAATAATGGGTAGCTTGGTCTGACTTACAAAATTACCGTTTGTTAGTGAAGTTACAGTGTACGTGAAATCACAAATACAGTGCACGTTCATTACTGTTACTCACGTTTAAATACGGGATGTTTTTATCTCAATTGTAAACTACTGAAAACAATAAAGGTGGGGGCATTGCCCCCCCCCGCTGCCCCCCCTAACTCCGCCAGTGCCAAAATCTACTCATTTCGTCCATGTCACATACGCTACCTCTCTGCCAAATTTCATCCGAATCCGTCTAAAATGTTTTGAGA
Organism: Myxine glutinosa; assembly: GCF_964187855.1. NCBI lineage: Eukaryota > Metazoa > Chordata > Myxini > Myxiniformes > Myxinidae > Myxine > Myxine glutinosa. The sequence goes on from NC_136270.1 coordinate 77,825,058, forward strand.
TATTTTGTTCACAGACACGCAGACAGACAGACAAACAGACAGGGGTGAAACATAACCTTCATCCACCTTCGGTGGCGGAGGTAACTAGAACGGTACTCGATAGAAAGCACACCTCCACCAGGCTGAACAGTTTACGGTTTGTATCCACTGATAGGCCGGATATGGCCTATCAGTTTGGATGGTTTGGAATTTTTGTTGCTTACTGGATGAGCCATAGTTTTGATTTGTAGTTTTATGGGTGTGAGTATTACTTTTGGTTGTAAAAGATACTTTTTGTATGGAAAGAAAGTTTTCACCGTGTTCAAACTTTCTTCCTTGAAGGGAGTTTTATGGATCCGTCAACTCCGCCTTTGTTGTTATTATATACTTGTAGGATTCTTAGTTTCAGGTAATATTGTTGTTAAGATTTTTGTGTGAAATGGAGATGACTTTAGTTACAGGTAAAAATAAATGTTTCTGGAGGAAAAAGAAAAGCCGTGGAAAAGAGGCCGGAAGAGGGGAGGAGGAGCTTGGCAGAGAGGTGACGCCCAGGAGAGAGATCGAGATCGGCAGGTCGAGGAGGAGACAGCTGTGAGTCGCTTTTTTGGTATTGGTCGCGAATAAGTTGAGGCTTCCCGGGAAAGGGATTGCCCGCGACATTGTCACATATTGCGATTGCAATTAAACCTGTGTCTCAGGTTTTATCACCAAGGATGAGTTATTGTTGAGGGAGCCAGCACCTCCATTACAGGCCTATGTGCCATTTTGCCCTCGAATAGACTGTCCGCTTGGTGCATCTTGTTTTGGCATTGGGATTTCTATATCGACCTCATTGTGTTGATTGCCATTTGTTTAGCTCTGGGGTCAATTCCCATATCGACCTCTCACCTCATAACTCCTCGTCTGCCGCCATGCCGATACTTGCCTGTTGGCATGTCCGGGCCTTCTGTCCGAACCTGGCATGATAGTAACACCATGCTTGGTCAGGTGGAGGCCCCGGTCGTCGTGCTGGAGGTGGTCGGCTCGGCATAGCGGCCGCCAATTGCGTCGGCAGTTCGGTCGTCGACCGTGCCGGGTGCTCGGGCGCCATGGGCGTTGCGTCTGACGGCGGTGGGCCCCAGGTCGCTGCTGCAATGCATTGGCCTGCCGCGGAGATCTTGTCGGCTTCCCTGGCGAGGGCGCGGGGATCCGTGATCGTCGTGCTCGCCAGGGCGAGGCGTACCAGGCTAGGCAGCTGACGGAGGAACAGCTCCCGGAACAGGAATGCAGGGAGAGTGCTCGCCGAGCAGCGAAAGCATGTAGTCCATTCGCTCAGATGGGCGCGTGTCGCCGAGCTCGGGCAGGTCGAGCAGGCACCGTGCGCGTTCCACCGATGAGCGGGCGAAAGCGTCGAGGAGGAGCTTTTTAATCGCACCGTATTTGTCAGCGGCTGGCGGGCTCTCGAGGAGGCTCAGGGCGCGGGCCGCGGTGGCTGAGCCGAGCGCTGCTACCACATGGTGGAAGCGGGTGTCGTCGGCCGTGATGCCTCGCAGGGCGAACAGGGAGTCCGCCTGGGCGAACCAAACCACCGTGTGAGCCTCCCAGAAGGTAGGCAGTTTGAGGGCAACTGCCGTGTCCATGTCGGTAGGTCACCAATGTAGGAGCTGTGCTCCCACGTAATCGGAAGAATGGACGCGACAAAAAGCTGGAATTCGTCCGAGTTTCTTTATTGAAACAAAACAACTCGGGTACTCTGAAAAGCCCGTTTATCGGGCAGCAATATATATACACATTATCCCGGAGCATTTGCCCGGGAAAGGCGAGAGGGGGCGTGGCCGGGCGTCCTGGACGCGGCCTGGCAAGTCTAGGGCGGGCATGCCCGGGCATACCCGGGCGTCCCGGACGCGGCCTGGCAAGTCGAGAGCGGGCATGGCCGGGCGTGCCCGGGCATGCCCGGGCGTCCCGGACGAGGCCTGGCAAGTTGAGAGCGGGCCTGCCCGGGCGTCCTGGACGAGCCCGGCATGGTGATCGCTCCGCGTCCTTGGTAGGTGCAAGGCGATTGTGTAAACCCAGCGGTAGCCGCTACAATATCACCTTTATCTGTCAATATTGTTGAAATGAAGATCAAATAGCTGTATGTTGAAATATGTTGAAAAAGTCAAAACTTTACATGGGGTGTACTTACTTTTTCACGTGACTGTAGATCAGATACAGGGTCATGTGCATTCCAACAGTGTAAGTATTATTACCCTGCGCTCGCGAAGCGAAAAGCGGGGTTTAGCAATCGGGTAAGTACGTGTGCCGTGTGCCGTACTTGTCTCGTGTGCTGTACATGTGCCAAGTCTGCATTTTAAAAATTCATTTTCTTGGCAACCGTTGGTCCGATTGACATAACATTTTACCGTAGGAGCGCCTCTGCCTGTATATATTTTTTGCTGATAATTATGACATCATAGGTCACGTGGTATGGACGCCATATTGTAAAAAAACCTTACACCTCTATATCTCCCAAACCGCTTAATGGAAAAAATTGAAACATGGCTCATTGTTAAGTACACCCTATGGGGAATAAGATATGTTAATGATGATGTCATCGGTCCCTTCGTTATGATGTCATAATTCGACAAGTATAATGTTTCATCCGATCAGTATGAATTTTTTTTCTCTGCAACTGTTGGCTTGATGGACACGAAATTTTCACCATTGAAGCTTCTCCTCCTGTAGAATATTTTAATGGTAATTATGATGGGATAGGTCACGTGGTGCAGGCGCCATCTTGGAAAAACTGAAAAACGTTACACCTCTACATCTCCAAAACCGCTCCATGGAAAAAATTGAAACGTGGCTCATTGTAAAGAACTCCGCATGGGAATAGGTGTTGTTAACGATGACGTCATTGGTGTCGTGATCATGACGTCATAATTTGACAGGACAATGCTTAGTCTGATCATTTTGAAATTTATTGAGTGTCATATATGCAACAAGAGAGGGAGCGGTTGGGTCTAGTTGTATCACTGGGTGATGGCGGATTCAGCTGAGATTTACTTTTGTCTCATGATTGATTGAAATCCAATCAAATGACATCTTACTATAATTCACCAAATGTCCGTCTGTCCGTTCGAAGGTACCGCAAAAACGGCTGAACCGATCGCAACGATATTTTTTTGGGGTAATCCTCGGACCCACTGGAGTAAAATAGGCTGTATTGTTTTTCCAATTTTTCCAAATTTCCCAGTTTTTCCAAACACGATGGAATAATATTTACCGATATGAACAGTGATGTGGCTTTTATTGAAATTCTACAAATACTGTTTGGATTTTGATGACAATTATGAACCTGCCACGAATGCGGAAGTGGACAGATGATGGCAATGCATGGGTTTGATAATATCCAAATACAACCACCATTCAATCGTAATGTTAAATCGTTAAATGTTAACCGTGTTAATCGTTTTGTTAAACTATCAATTGATGATTGAAATTGAGTGAATACAATTACGATTTTGAATTCGTAATTGTGTTCACCCAACCGTACGGAACTTCACATCAGGATTTAAATATTTGTTTATGTCACGAATGTTGTTAAAAGTTAATTTTTTATATTAATGTTATTTAATTTGTGATTGGAGTTATGCTGTTTGGAATGAAAAAAGAGATATCGAGTTCAAGTGAATGACGAAATGTCGTGACGGTTTCTACTTTCTAAACGTGAAATTCACGGATCGCCATATGCATATTCGCCATTGACTGGGTATGGAACACACGTACCTGTTTGTTTGCAAACGGGTACGTTTTTCGTGGAAGTCCTTCACGAACTTGCTGTCCATGTCTGACGTGCGACTGAAGGTGCTCCAGGAATGTGGAATTTATTGGTTTCATGCTTTAGCATTCGCCGTTTCTGCATTGTCTGTTTGCTTCTGGCCTCCCACCCGTGCATAGCACGGGTACCTCACTAGTTTAAACAATCAGGAAAATCATTTTATAGGGTCGGGAGGTGCACGGGGTTGCCGATCATGGGCCAAGCTTCCCTGATTTGTCATGTTTGTTCATTATATGGTTTGAATATAAAGTTTTGCTTCCCACTTTGATAAGACTGGTGGTTGCCAATCGGTCTTGGACACGGTGTGCTCTGTGTTGGCTGATTAGTGGAGAACGCCATGCGATAAGCTATGGCGCTATCGAGTCCAATTCCACCAACGGCATCATGTCTGCTCCAGTCTTCAACCACAGCTGCTCCAAATTGAACTCGCACCTGTTTTTGGCCTGAAAGTCCAGGCCAATCACACATTGGTCACATAGCAAGTTGCTTGTTATCCCACACCTTCTCCAGCTAACACAACGACGTTGGGCCAACGTTGGAACAACGTCAAAAACCAACGTTGGTTCGATGTTGTTGTGTTAGCCGAGTCATGTTACTCTCCATCCCAGACAAACCTAGTCTAATGACTCCTTTACCCGAGTATGGGCACAGTTTCCCCGTTGGCCAAATTCAAGCGGTACTCTGACCCGGTGGCAAGCGGTTTCCATCCACGTCTGTGTTTCAGTAAGTCCGGGTATGTAAATGTCGTATTTGCCGCCATGTCCACAACGGATCGAATCTGTTTTCCGTCCACTATACAGAGTACAGTCACATTTTGGTCACATTCCTCCCTGCCTTACTCCGCTATGACACTTGGTGACCTTGTCTTCCTTCAGTGTACCTCGCACGTGACCGCGATAAGACCTGTGCAAGGCCCCGATACCTCTTCACATCGATTGCCCGTCCAAGGTGTCAGGTGAACCCCCGTCGCAGTCACGAAACGCGCCTTATCAAGTTGGGTTAACCGATTGATACAGAGTAACAGCTTATCCTGATTTGGTAACCTCAATTGCGGCTACCTCTTCGCTACCCGCGGATTTCCTGTGTGGTCTAGGCGGTGGTTAAATGGCTAACCGCAAGCTACACCTGTCATGGTCTAACTCTAGGCGGTGGTTAAATGGCTAACCGCAAGCTACACCTGTCAATCCTCCAACCACCATATGACTACTAATACCACTACTACGACTACCACCACTACTACTACCGCTACCACTACTACTAGTACTACCAATACTACTACTACAACTAGTACTACCACAACTACGACTACTACTACTAGTACGACCACTACTACGACTACCACCACTACTACTACCGCTACCACTACTAGTACTACCAATACTACTACTACAATTAGTACTACCACAACTACTACGACTACTAGTACTACCACTACTACGACTACCACCACTACTACTACCGCTACCACTACTACTACCAATACTACTACTACAACTAGTACTACGACAACTACGACTACTACTACTACAGTACTACTACTACTACCTGCATCTATGCCCCCCGATCTGTCGCGACCTACTTTCACAGACCGTATTGATTTTGATCCGGCCTTTGCCTGCCTGCACTGTCGACCCTGCACGGTGTCGATGTGCCAACCAATGGCCCAACCATTGATCATGCTGCATTCATGCTCGTGAAGCTCCTACTGCCCTCCCCCGGGAGTCCAGCGAATCCTCTCACGTGATTAATCACTGTCACCATCGCCGTGCTTCGGCTCACTGTTCGATCACGTCGGCAACGAGTGGGTGTTACGTACCGTCGTAATGCCGTCACGGCGTGTATAACATATCGGAGGGCAATCGTAATGACGTCACGACGTGTATAACATCAGAGTGAAACCGTAATGACGTCACGACGTATTTAATATGTAGGAGTAAGAGTGGACAGATTACACCGGTTTGTCTTGGTTGTTATAATTAGCATGGACCAATATCGAGCGTGTGGGTCGCTTTATTCCCATCTTTGCAATCTCAGCAACAAACCCCATATGATCTGATCCTGACCGTGTGGGGTCTTTTACTGACGTCAATTAAAAACGTTTCTTCACAAACATTTAGCAACACATCCTTCATAGAATGCTGAGGTGGGTATTTGTGTAAATTATTTTCCTTTCGATACTACAAACGATACCTGAGCTAAAGTCGGTTAGATTACTAACCTACCCAAGATTGGGAGAATAGTTTCATGGATGGCATTGATTTGCAAGGGAAAATGGCAAACGACGCTTTGCAATACACCGCCTTAAACGATGTATTCCGTGACACCTTAAATGGAGAAGCCTAAGATATGTTTATTAAAGAAAGATGAATTTAGTGGCATAAAGGTAAAGGTAAATTGTTCAAAATGTCTAGCGGAAAAGATTGGATAAATAACCTTCGATTGCATTAAACGAATGACGTGTGTGACGTATGTTCTGCAGCACACGCTACGTCATCATTGATCATTTTGCGCGGTTGAAGTGGCCGCGGATTTTTAACGATTTATTTATTTTTTATTTATTGATCCTCCCCCCTCTGTCATCGATCATCTCGCAGCGATTCCTCGACGGTGCATTCTCCCGCATCCTGCTGTAACCCCGCTCCACACTCGTGATCACCAAGCGGATGAACATCCGCCCAAGGTCTTCCACGGAAAGGTCCACCGGTGTGGAAGAGTGAGGGGTGGAACGAGCAGTGCCGAGAGCGAGCAAACGGCCTGGGAACTTCCAGGTGAACCGTTTGTCGGTGTTCTTGTTCTCTCATCGATGTTCTCCATCTTGTCTTACAATTACATGTTGATGCGTTGCCACGTTCGCCACGTGTGTCCTTTGGGCCACGAATGTGGGTCGAGGCTCATGTCATGGTGGAGCAAGCAAGCCCATTCAGATGATTGTAGTAGGCCCTTACGTGGTGCTTCCAGCCCCACTTCCAGGTGTTGTCTTCATTTTCTGTGCACAGCCTGGGATCCCGAAAGAGCTAAAATGGCAACGCAGTTGGGCACAAGCTGATGGGGAAAGGGAATGAACAACAAGAAAACGAGAGAAAAACAGAGGAAACTCGATTCGAAAGTCACTCGGTGGGGAGCATACCTTCGCCAGGTTGAACAGTTTACGTTTTGTATCTGATAGGCCGGATCTGGATTCAGACCTGAACCAAAATCGAATCACCTTGTTCTTGTCACTTACCCAACTCGTCCATCAAGTTTTGTCATAACTCGTCCATAACTTTTTTAAAATATCATGTTATATATATCGCTTTTCGCTTGATCTCTCAATGGTGAAGAATCACCTAAAAATCAAACAATTCTCGTATCCGAATCCATTTTCAGATCTTCACCGAAATCGAATCGAATCGTCCTCGTCAGACACCCAACCTCTCCACCAAGTTTTGTCATAACCCATCCACAACTTTTTGAAATATGCTATAACTTATGTCTTTTTGGCCCAATCACTCAATTGCGAAGAATGTAACTAAAATACACAATTTGCTGTCTGTCTGTCTGTCTGTCTGTCTGTGTCTAACTGATTTTTGACCACGATACATTCAGTCGTCACTTTTCCAATCTCAACCAAACTTTAAAGGAGGACTGAGGGTCACACGACGGAGGTTGCATCGATTGAACTTACCTCCCAACCCCCAAAACCCTAAAGTTTCTCCCCAAAGGGGGTTGTTAGGGTTGAGGTGTATATCCGTGTTAAGATAACTTTATCGTGGTGTTTCGTGGGAGCAACGGCCCCTACCAGAAATACAAATATTATAAACTACAAACACGTTTGATTAATTATCTTTTTAAACATACAACTTAAAAAAAAAAACATTTTACTACATACGAGAACGTTTTTTTTTTTTTTTTTTTTTTTTTTTTTTTTTTTTTTTAAGTGATTCTTCATCGTTTAGTGTCAGGGCCAAAAATGATATATAACACGATATCTCAAAAGGTTGTGGACGGACTATGATAAAACTATGTGGACGAGTTGGTTATGTGACGACAAGCCGATTCAATTGACGTAGAATTGAAGAAGTAGAACAACATAGAAGAAGAAGTCTCAAAAAATCCCAAGCATTACCCAACTATAGGCTTCAAATTTGGGAATTTGGGATGAGCAAAATTTTTTTGTTATTGGGGATGACCAAATATCCATATTGCCAACCTGGCCGCCAAAGCCAGTCACTGACTCGGCATCATCCGTCATGCGAAGTCCTTCCTTAGCACTACTGAGCTACTCACCACATACAAAGCTTTAATCTGCAGCTTGATGGAGTACTGCTCTACCCTCTGGGCTGCTGCCTCACACCCAGCTCGGCTTCACGCTGTATAAACCAAAGCTTTCAGAATCATTGGAATCTCCCACGATGAAGCTGATTCTGAGAGCCTGTCACTCACTCACCGCAGGCAGGTAGGTGGTCTTTCTGTTTTCTACCGACTCCTCTCCGGCCTTGCTCCCCCAGCTCTGTCTGTGCGCTGTCCCCCAAATATTCCTGCAGGACACACAAGATCTGCTATCAACCCTCTTCTGGTGAAACTGCCAAAATCGAGACTCGCTGTTCACCTTAGCTCTTTCATTCCTCTTTTCTCCCGCCTCTAGAACAAACTCCCATCCTCTTCAATCCCACTCCTCCCTCCAGGTTTTTAAAACAGCTGTTCATCACCACCTCTTGTCTTCTCCCATCCAAAACCATGATCCTTTCTACCCCCATTAATCCACCCCAAACCCACCTCCTTCAAATTCCCTGTTTTCTTTCCCGAAAGCCCCCGTAGTGTCCATCTTGTTTATCCTGTGTACCCCGCCCCAGCCCTCTCTTTCTCAGATGTTCCTGTTCTTTACTGTTGTTGTGCTTCCCTCTGTCTCCCCCTTTTTCTCCCACTTCCTTTATTATGTGTTCTATGTGTTGGTTTTTATACGAGCCGAGACTAAGTATACAAGAAAAAAAAAATCTCACTGATGACTGTTGCTGTGATACTGGTCCTGGGATCCTCTCCCATTTAAAAAAAACCTTCATCCCTCAATCGTAAATGTTTTTTCACTATCACCACCTGACATCTGCTTCCACAATTTTAAATTTAGGTTTCACTATTGACCCAATTGACCCTCAGCTACCTGCTGCATGTGGAAGAAGAAGGCTTCTGATTGTGACAGATAATCGCGCAGTACAGGTTCTTGTGGAAGATTCCATGAAAATAAAGGAAGAGTTTTGCTGACACAAGAAAATGCAAAATATATTGTTGAGGTTGTGGCTCATACAGGGTGTCCCAACACCTTAGCCCCCCCACCCCCTGCCCAGCCCAACGTAGGAGAGGTAGGGAGAAAAAGCTTTATTATTCGACATCTCATGTGCACAGTTTCAAAGCTTTGCTTCAATATTTGGTGTGCCCACCGCCCGCCGACCGAACTGCCTCCAAACGCGCGGGGTAGGATTCCAAGAGAGACACAAACAAGTCATGATCTAACTCCATTTCTTCGAGGACGTTAGTCAAAGCAGTGAGAAGCCCTTCCCTGGTGTTCTGGAGGCGTTGTTCAACTCTGTCCTTGAGTATCGCCCCAAAATGTTCACAGGCGTTGAGGTCAGGCGATGCTCCCAGCCACTCATCGTTTCTGAAAAAATCGACCTTTTTTTTTTTTTTTTGTTTTTTTTGTTTGTTTGTATACAAGATCGAGGCTCGTGAAAGAGCGAACATTAATCACACAGAAAGACAAACAGACACACAAAACAAATAACATCGGGAGCGGTAGACAAGATGGGGAGAGAGGGGGAAGGACACAAACACAACATTTGAGAGCAGGGACCGAGAGACATGGAGACATCGAGAGATCTGTGGGAGGGAGAGGGCTTTGGGGGGGGCGGCATGTGAAAGGGGGGGGGGGTGGGAGAGGTAGAAACATATGGACACTGCCAGGATTTCCAGGAAAGAAGTTGGAATTTCAAACAAGGTGGATCTGGGGTGAATTAGTGGGGGTAGAAAAGATCAAGGTTTTGGATGGGGGAAGATAAGAGATGGTGGTGAACAGCTGTTTTAAAGACCTGGAGGGAGGAGAGGGATTGAAGGGAGTGTGGGAGTTTGTTCCAGAGGCGGGAGAAAAGAGGAATGAAAGAGTGAAGGTGAGCAGAGAGCCGAGATTTCGGCAGTTTAACCATCAGAGGGTTGCTGGCAGATCTTGTGCGACCTGTAGGAATATTTGGGGGACAGAGCACAGAGAGAGCTGGGGGAGCAAGGCCGGAGAGGAGTCGGTAGAAGACAGAAAGACCACCTACCTGCCTGCGGTGAGTGAGTGAAAGGCCCTCAGAGATAGCTTCATCGCGGGAGATTCCAATGATTTTGAAAGCTTTGGATTCAACAGCGTGAAGCCGAGCCAGGTGTGAGGCAGGAGCACCAGCCCATAGGGGAGAACAGTATTCCATTGAGCTGCGGATGAAAGCCTTGTATGTGGTGAGGAGCTCAGGTGTGCCGAGGAAGGACTTCGCACGACGGAGGATGCCCAGTCGGCGACTGGCTTTGGAGGCCAGCTTGGAAATGTGGTTTTCCCAAGAAAGATCATGGCAGATAGTGAGACCCAAAAGCTTGAGCGACATAACTTCTTGGAGAGGATTGTTGAGAAAGTAGATGGGAGGGTTGACCAGTCGATCTTTTCGGAGAGACATAGTAAGAGAGTGAGATTTGTCAGGATTGAAAGACATGTGCCACTTGTTTGACCAGTCTGTGATTTTGTCCAGGTCTTCAGAGAGTGAGGAGGCTGCAGACTGCCGATTTGAGGGAAGAGGAATGGAGCGGCAGAGAGTGGAGTCATCAGCAAAGAGATAGAGAGGATTTTCCAGAGAGTCGGAGAGATCATTGATAAAGACCAGAAAAAGCACAGGGCCCAGCACACTTCCTTGGGGAACTCCAGCCTGAACAGGAAGGGGAGATGAGAGAAATCCATTCAGGGCCACACGTTGACTACGACCAGAGAGGAAGTCCGCAAGTCCTGCATGGAGATTTCCATGGATACCATAGGAGGAGAGTTTGGTGAGCAGAGCTGGGTGCCAGACCATATCAAAGGCCTGTGATATGTCAAGGGAGACAGCTCTGATTTCCTGTTTGGCATTGAGGACCTCCATCCATTGTTGAGACAGCAGAAGCAGCATGTCCAGAGTAGAGTGACCTGGTCTGAAACCAAATTGATGATCAGAGATCAAGCCATTGGAGAAGAGGAAAGATTTCATATCCGAAGCAATGATGGATTCCATGACTTTGCTGATAATTGGGAGCAGGCCGCAGGCTGATTGGTCTGTAGTTGCAAGGATCTGTTTTTGCACCTTTTTTGTGTAAAGCGGTAATGTTAGCTGATTTCCAGGATGCTGGCAGATGACCTTGAGCAAAAGATAGGGTGAAAAGAACAGAGAGAGGGTGAGATAGAGCGGCAGAGCAGGATTTTAGGACCCGTGGGCTGATGCCGTCTGGTCCAGTTGCAGAATCAGAGTCGAGGTTTCACAGAAGCTTCTTCATCTTGTCGGGAGAGAAGGACACAGAGTCCAGGAGCAGCTGGGTATGACTAGGTAAGTTGGGTACAGAGAAGGGTTATGGACAAGATTTTGAGGCAAACGCAGAGTTGAGGCATTCGGCTTTGTCATGTGCGGAGTCAGCTGTGTAGCCATTTGAGGTAAAGGAGGGGATGGAGGGGGAACAAACACCAAAAACATATTTGACCAGACTCCATCAGGATTTGGAAGAGGGAGACAGGTTTGAGAGTTCAGTCTTGAGATTAGAGAGATATTGTTTCCTGGCTCTCCTGAGAATAGAGTAGACACACTTGTTCTGTGATTGCCTTCCATTGGATTTGCCTTCCATGACGCGAAGCCAAGTTGTTTCAGGGCAACTGCCTCACCACAAGCTTCAGTGTACCATGGACGGGAGGAAGGATATGACGTCTGAAGACGAGATGGGATAAATCTGTGTATAAGAGAGCAATTTTTTTTGGAAGAATTCCCTGCGAAGAGTTAATGTCAGAGGCGGTAGAGATGGGAGACCAGTCCAGATGATTGATGGATGCTTGAAGACCATGTCAGTCAGCCTGAGTGAAATGCCAGACACATCAACACTGTGGAGGCTCTCGGAGAATGGCTAGAGAGATGTCCACTTAAACAAGGAAATGATCAGATGAACCGATTGGAGCAGAAGAACAGCAGACATTTGCAGGGAAGTTAGTCATAATCAAGTCTAGAAGAGAAGATGCTCTGTTGACTGAGATCCGGGTCGGGAAATCGTCAGATTGTGTCAGTCCCAATGAGTCGCTGAGGTCCTTTGCTGAGGTGCCGTGGCTGGCATGATGACCCTGGCATGATGACCCTGGCATGATGACCCTGGCATGATGACACTGGCATGATGACACTGGCATGATGACACTGGCATGATGACACTGGCATGATGACACTGGCATGAACAGCTGGCATGATGACAATATAAATTGCCTCGTATGAGGAAGAGAGAGTTTGCATGAGTGGATAGAAGTTGGTCCATGTTGGCGGACAGCGAGTTATAAATGGAGTCATCACTGTTTTGGTGGATGGCACAACAAAATCTTGACAAGATCTTGAGAAAATCTGTAAATCCAATCCCTTAAAACCTGTTGAGAGTATGTTTGGCTGAAAATTTGTCTTCTAGACTGCTCATGATGCAGGGTGAAAATTTGTCACTCCAATCCTCAAAACACTTCACAGGTGCCCACTGTATACCAATATAGATGTAAAACTATTACTGATAACCTTTAAACACGAAAAACAGAATGAATTGCATCGTCCCTTTCACAAATCTACCATCTCACAATGGGAACCTCCTGGTCGTTTGTCTCACTACCATGAAGATCGAGCATTCATCCAACGAGTTCAAATTCGCTGCCTTTTAAAAAATTTAACAGCCTCGCAAGTTGCGGTTTTTAAGTCTTTCCTAAAATACCGTCTGTCTGCAGTTATTTTTCTCTGGTTTTACTTTTCTCTGTCTTCCTTCTTTGCAAAGCACTTTTGTGATTTATCCTCTTTGAACGCTTTGTAGACGCAATTCATTTGTTGTTGTACTCTGTTCTGTACCAGGTGAAGGGACAAAGTTCATTCATTCATTTCCTATGCAACATATGGCTTCTCGTTGCATCATTGCTTAGAATGTGGCTGTGGAATTTGGCAGGAATTTGTAATTTGTCCATGTCCAAGATGTAATTTGTCCAAGCGAAAGCTTGCCTACTCTACCCAAAGTAATTTGTGGGATTTTTAACGTCCACTGGCTGATGTCAGTAGATATGACGCTCAGTTTAACGTCCATCCGAAGGATGACACACATAATGATTAATAGCCCTGCCTGTGAAACACCAGGAAGACAGTTTATAGCTGGGTCGGGATTCAAACCCAAGCCAGACAGTTTTGAGGCGAGTGTGCGTACTGCTAGGCCATCCTGTCAGCCCAGTGAAAAAAACGTGACTGAATTTTCTTTTCCTGACATTGACACTGATTGATATTGAAGTGTAGCTTGTTGTCTGAACAAAGAGCAACACATTCTCCTGCCCCTTTTGGCATTTGGAAATGAAACCTGAGCAGGGCATTTTTATTGAGGTGTTTATCAGGAAGTTGGAAGTGGGCCAGAAATGGAACACCCTTCTCCCTTTGGAGATTATTTTTACAAACCGTACATATTAACCATAACAAAGTTTATTATATATTTTCTATGCCTCTGCTGACGAAGTCGCCGATGTTAATGCACTGACTTGTGAACCAGTGATGGGATTTTGACCAAACTTGGTTTAAGTACATGTTATGATGCAAAGATGAACTGATCGGATTTCGGTGTCAAAGGTCAGAGTCTGTAATATGTTTTTGTTACCCTGATACCTTAAAAACGGTTGAAGGGAACTAAGTCAAACTTTGTACAAGTTTGTATGATGATTCAAAGATGACCTGATTAGATTATGGGTCAAGAGGTCAAAGGTCAGAAGTACCATTCAGTAAAAATTATGTAACTGTGCTAACTTGTGTACCAGTGATTGGATTTTGACCAAACTTGGTATGAGTATATATTTTGATGAAAAGATTAACTGATTAGAGTTTTTCGTCAAAGGTCAGAGGTCACGTCGAGTAAAAATATGACATTTGAGAACAGCTGATGGAATTTAAATCAGACTTGGCACAAGTATGTATAGTGTAATAATGTGGGCGGAGGTATATCGGTCGACGTCATGTCAAAGAGTAGCGTTCTAGATTTTAAACTGAAGTTATTGCCCATAAAAAAGGGGAGAGGGGAAAGTTGAGGGTTGACCCTTGTCCACAGACTTCTTATCAACATCAACAATTGCATTGCCCAAGTGTACAAGTCCAAGAGAGTAAACATTGGTGTTGTACGTCCTTTCATTGGCAGTTTTCAACTCATTCCGTCCAGCGGTTCAGGAGCGCATATAAGCCAGGAAGACAGACACACAAGCACCTCTCCATTCATAGTATAACTAGCAAAGAAACCGTCCTTATCGATGGCTTAATTCCCCACTTTTTTATTTGTAATAAAACTTGTAATATCGGTTTCCATCAGATGGTGCTACACGATACACATTTACATGGATAAAATTGGGGTGTCTGGTGTTGGCTTAACGGTCAACGTGGTTGGCTTGAGAGCTTAGGGTCCTGAGTTCAAGCCACTGGAAAGCTGATGAATTAACACCAGGTGGATTGACTCAGTTTATCCTTCCGAGGTCAGCAAAGTGAGTACCAGCTTACTGGGAATAATGCGCCATTCGAGTATCTTGCGTTGGAGTGGCGACCCGTCCAGGATTGTGCCCAATGGTCAAGAAACTAGTGGCGACCCGTCCAGGATTGTGCCCAATAGTCAAGAAACTGCTTCGGCAGCCCATGTGCATCTGTAGACGCAAAAAGGAGTGTCCACACCGAAACCTTGTGACTATTGCTTTTTTTAAACTGCGTAAAGCCTCCCTTGTACTCCAAGGCCAACGACTAATTTTCATCTCATTCCATCCAGCCTGGGGTGCCGTTCTAGGGGGTGGGGAGCGCCAGTGGCTGATCTGCTTAGGGTGTGCCTGCCATGAAGCTATAACACTTATTTTTTTGTATACCGATCATTATCTTAAACATATGTATATATCTGTCACTCCCCCTCCTAAAAAAACCTCCTTTCTAATGTATAAAGTCCTGACTCCTTCAGTCTGGAAACTCCTTTGCCCCAAAAATTATTCCGACTGCTTCCTAGATGCAAAATCTTCCTCCCTACACTATTGTTGCTGCTATAGGTTGACATCTGTCACTCTGCTCATACTTTATACAGTATCCTCTTGGTAAGCCATGATGTAACGCGCCTCGTCATAATTCTGTTTCCGGGTCCAAACGCGCGCGTTACGTCACACTTACCAAGAGGATTGCATTTCCTAATCTTGGGAGAATACTGGAAAACATTACCTCACAACCCTTTGCTTTCAGTTGCTTACTCAATATCCTACACCTATCTTTCAAATCCTCAAAGTAAACTTTCCTGATATAATTTGGTGTTCGGTGCACTACAATCAACGCCATCCTTCCATGACCCGATACAAAGTCATTTAACCTTCCTTCAATGTCCCTGACTCCTAATCCTTCAAAACTGCAAAAATTGGTCCACGATCCTTCCTGCACAATGAGGAATCTACATATTTAATAGTTTCATCATCAACAAAAACTCCCTGACCTCATTCTTACCTATCTGCATTGCTGCGCTCTAACCCATGCCTGCACTCACTATCTCCTCACCACTACTTACTCTCGCTACCTCCCTTCACCACTACTTACATTTGTTAACCCCTTACTACTACTTGCCCTTGCTAACCCCTTACCACGACTTGCACTCGCTAACCCCTTACCACTACCTACACTCGCTACTCCCTAACAAGGTGTTCAAGAGGGTGCACCAAAGACGCCCCTTGCCTGGGGTGTCATTTCATCTAGAGCTGGCACTACCAATACCCCTTCACATCAGAAGTCGCACTTTACAATAAACATTCACATAAATAATTTCCATGCTCCCCTCACCCCTCTACCTGGGGGCTCTGGGAATTTTCTGTTGCCTAAAACTACCTGAGTACCCTGAGTACAACCACCAGTTTTCTACTCATTTTGTCTAGCAGTTTGGGAATGCATCGAAGTCCCAAGCCCAAGTTCACCTCCTTCCAAATTTCCAGTTTTTTCTTCCTGAGAGTTTGTTTCTGTATGCATCTTGTCCACCCTGTGTAACCTCCCCGTCCCCTTTCCTCCTGATCTCCTTTATTTGTCCAAGTCTCCCTCTTTTATCCTTCAACCCTGTTGTTTGTGTTTCCCCCCATCCCCCAACCCCCCATCTCTGTACTGTTCCTTTTTGTTATGTTGCATTCTGATCCGTTCAGTGTTCTCGCCCTTCCATGAGCCTTGACCTTGTATACAAAAAAAGTCATGCGTCCAACATACAAACAGCCACTCCTCAAATTATAAATACGACGATTGTATGCTTACCCAATGATGCTCTGTGAGATTATAGAATACTCCAATCTATTCCATTGTAGCTTCACAGCAGAATTCCTGCTTTGTAGCTAATCGGCTCCATTAATTGCTTGAGAGTAGTTTGTTTTTGTCTCAATTTGCCGAGCTCTTGTACGAAGGTGCTTTGATATTTTCAATCGTCATCTGGGTATAGTTTGCAGAAATCCTGTGCAAGCAAATGAGGCGATTAACCTTCCTTTTCTACCCAATGAATGCCAATTTCTTGCCTGTCATCGACCATGAAAGGAAATCTTCCCTTGGATGGTGGTCCTAAGTTGGAAGCTTGTGCATGGTGGCCAAGTAATTCTGGGAGATGCTTTCTGGGCATCCTTTTTTTTGTTGGGTGCCCTAACAGGGACCCATTTTTTTTACGATTTCGATTTTTGTTTTTTGTGGGGTTGCCAAAGAATATTAAACTTTTTTTCTATGACATTCTAGTTTGAGAAAATGGATATTTATGCATCAATGAATCATGATCACGAATGCATCATGATCACGGTGTGTACCCCGATTTAGAATAGGTACACCGTATCCCTGAAAGCATCGTAAGAGGCGACCAAGGGTTGGCGTCAGGAAGGGCCATCCGGCCATAAAAACATTGCCTCAAACAGGGAACCATGATTGGCATGGGGCCCGCAAGGATAACCCCTGCTCTAGCGGGGAAAATGGCCTTAAAACGATCATTCATTCATTCATTCAATGAAAAGTCAAAAACACATTTAAATAACAATAAGATATTTATTTAGATTGAACTTTATCATCACGGTGGGAAGTACACAGCCCTTCCACTGATACCAGCATTAATATAAGCCTTGTATTCTCAATAACACCAAATATGCAATGGCATTGGTTGCCAAAATGGATGAATTTAAAGCGGTACTGGTTGCTCAGACGAAGTACTGGCAAGTTCAAACTTAACCATCTCTCCTCCAAAAAAATGAGGCAACTAGAACAGCACTCTGTGGAGTGCACACCTCTGCCAGTCAGAACAGTTTGTTTTGTATCGCACGGAGAGGCCGGATCTGCATCTGGACCTGAACAAAATTCGAATCTGCTCGTTTGGGTCACCTACCCAACTCATCCACTAGGTTTTGTCATATCCCGTCCACAACGTTTTGAGATATCGATTATTAGCCCTATCGGGCTAATAGAAATTAGGCTCGGGCCTAATTAGGATATCGGGCTAATTCGAGCTCAATGGTAAAGAATAATTTAAAAAATTCTCAAATCCAGATCCGAATCTTCACCAGAATTGAACAAATTCGCCTGCGGTGCAAACCCAACCTGTCCATCAGGTTTCGTCCGAATCCGTCCATAACCTTTTGAGTTATCTTGCTCACAGATAGATAGATGGGGATGAAAACAACCTCCATCCATCTCCGGTGGCAGAGGTAACCAAGATCTTGGAATTTAGCGTTTGTAGTAGTGACACCTGCAAAGCATAAACAAACTAGATGGTATTCATAGAATACTTACCCTGTGCAGTCAGTCAACTTGGTGCGAGCCAACTCCTCTTGTTTTTGAACATATTTTTTTGTCTTTGATCCAATATGGCTGACAGACCACGTGAGCGATGACATCATAAATTTGTATTCTCTAATATAATTGTTGCATAGATCATGCTAAATAAATTTCAAACTGATCAGACTAAGTCTTGTCCCTGTCAAACTATGACGTCATAATTAAGGCACCAATGACGTCATCGTTAACAACACTTATTCCACATGCTGAGTTCTTTACAATGAGCCTTGTTTCAATTTTTTCCATTGAGTGGTTTCGGATATATAGAGATGTAACGTTTTTCCAAGATGGTGCCCATACCACGTGACCTATGACGCCGTAATTATGAATAAACAAGACCGAAAGTCTTACAGCGGCGTACCCGGGCTTGTAAAATATCATAAACCACAAACATATGATTAGCTTTTTAAACAGTTGCTAATGCTGTCTATAACATTGAACAAAGAAATTTTGAGGAATCCCCACATCGGTGAGTTATGTTTTACTTGCAGAACTGAGCGAAGATCTACTGTAATCTATATACCCCACAAGGGTTGGGTAAATAAATGACCCTGCTTCTAAAGTAGCGTTTTCTGTAGCGGCCTTTTGAAACCCACCAATCGGGTTAACCCGATTTATAGGTGGCACCTGTATTAATTCAGGAGTTTCCTCCTACTCCTACTCCCTACTCCTCTGCAGATCTCCCACCTGTGGTTCTGTAGTTCTCCCACTTGTAGTTAATCCTCATTAACGGCAAACCGACCTATGGGTTTATTATCACAGAATTATGGACAGGTTTAATGTGTGTGTCTCTGTGTGTGCCATCAGAAAAAGCATGGGTCTTGCAGGTTGAGGCCAACAACTTTGAGGGATTGGCCCCGTGCCTTGTTGATGCTCATGGCAAAACAGGCGGACAGGAAACTGGAGCCTTTTGAATTGAATTGGCAAGTCAGAGGAGATTATTAGAATGCCTGGAATGAAGACATCTTGTCCTGCTGCATGGCGAGTCATGATTGTGGCTTAAATGACATGTGGCATCAGCTTCTTGACGGACAAACATGTTCCATTGCAGTGTTGGTGTGTCAAGATTTCCGAGTAGCATGATTGGTGCACCAATCGAGCTCTAGATTGTGAGGAAGCACACCTGATGGTTCCAGATTTAAGAAATTATGTGAGGTAGTGGACTGCCTCATTAATGTCTGGTACAGTGTCAACCGACTTGGACTTTTGCACAGTGCCAGGTAACTGTAAAAGAAGGCATCTGTTCGTGTTATTAGCTGCATCATTTTTTGTGCCACGATGGCTTTTTATCATAGCCACCTGTGGTTGTGGAAGTTATGAGCAACATTCGGAAATGCTGCATCTTGCAGTTCTTGACTTCCTTGCAATAAGTGTTTAAAATTTTCCATGGTGGAATAAAAATAAAGTACAAGGTTTGCGGTTTACACCATCAGGTGTTGGCTCTTAACTTCCTGCTGTCCATTGGCAGAGCATGCTGCCTCAAAATGTCAAGGCTGACTTTTTTTTTTCCTCCTTTTTCTTCAGTTATTTCGAAAGTATCGATAATTGTGTGTGTCTGTCTCCATAACGGCAAACTTTGCATGCATACCAAGGGAGTGCATGTATGAAAACTGTGTATTAATGGGTAAATTTAAACGCCCCTTTTGTAATAATTATCTTCTAATAAAAAAAATAACCACCTTTAGAGGCCATTTTTCCCCGCAAAGCGGGGGTTGGCCTTTTTCGGGGACCGTGGTTATTGTTGTTTTTCGGTCCCCTTTTTGAAGCAATGTTTTACGGCCGGATGCCCTTCCTGCCGCCAACCCTTTTTGTCGCCTTTTACGACAAACAGGGAATTACCAGTGAACTGGTACTCAATTAGCCGACCTCGGAAGGATGACAGGCTGAGTCAACTTCTAATAATAGCAGATAATTAACAGCATTATTAAAATAAAACAAAAATGCTGACCTGGCATTATCCTTGGTCAGCTCGCTATACCAGGGTTTTAATCCACCATTTTCTTTTGGCCTGCAAAATGCATTGCCTTGGAAGAGGTCTAATTATTTCTGTAGGGTGAAGTGCTCATCATCAAATTCCTGATCTTTATAACTACGAATCGCTAATCGCTAGCCGAGCCAGCCATTTCTTACCAACCGTTTTGTTGGAGTGTTTGCTTGAGTGCTCAAGACGCTTGGTGAGTGCTCTACAAGCTGCTGGGTTATGGTTTGACCGTTACCATAATGCCATTTTACCATAATTTTACCATAATGTCATAATTACCACAAGCATTACTGTCATAATTACCATTTGCTTTATTTATATTTTACTTAAGTATTTGTAATGACTTTGTTGCTCAACTTTGAGTGCTATACTTACTTCGATGTTTGTTTCATTTGCACCTTTTTGTGTGATCAGCTTTCATTTAGGATGATATTTCATTTCATTCAGAGCTTGGAGTGATGTAGTTTACTATTCGATGTTGTTGCACTATTCATAACGGACTAGAAGAGCCTCCCGTCACCTCTGACTTGTTTCACCAACAGACCTGTTGTACTTCACAAACATTATTGCATACCTAACTGCGAGGATCACTAACGATATAAAATGAAGTAAAACATGCGAAAAGGGATATTTTATAACACCTAGTTGTTTGTGTGCTCCTTCCATGTACTTTTATTGCTTCGAGAAATATTGCTATCTATAATATACATAAAAGTGAAATGTCCGTTTGTTTGTTTGTTTGTGAACCTACTCCTCTGAGCTCCTATGGTTAGTCGGCACGAAACTTTATAGGATAACTTATTTTACCACGATGCACCTAAGTAGGGGTTTTAAAACAGTTATTTTCCCACAATTCATAAATTAAAACCATCCAAGCTACCACCTGTTGCCATGATCTCCGAAGGCCGATCCACATATACCAAGCTTTATGAAAAGCCCAATTGTTTTCGGATTTCAACACTGATACCTATATAATTAGTGAGATGGTGACCTCCGATCATCAAATATGTTATCAGATGTGAAAAACAACTCTTAATTAAGACGTTACCATCATCGGTAAGTTTGGCAAAGAAGGAGACACGTGACCTCTGAAATGCACTGATTATTCAAAAACCTAAAATAGTACAAAGACACCCAAAACATTGATTTAAACGGAATTTGACTGCTCATCTAACGACATAACTCTCAGGGGTGAAAAATATTTTGTAGAAAAAAGGACCCACGTGACGCCAGCTCCAAAACCGCCACTTGCCAACGGGTGAACATCCAAAGATCACCTCATCTTCAAAGCAAGGTAAGTTGTTATTTTGCTGTTTATTTGGGATCATACTGCTTTGAGCTCCCAAGGTTAATCAAACGAAACTTTCTACCATGAGATTAACATCAGACTTTCTACCATCAGAATTATTTTGTCATTATGTCGGATATCTTGCAGGGTGCAATCAAGAGCCTGTAAGGCAGCTTTGTGAGACATTGTGCACTCATCTCAGACAATTAGCTGGCACTCCTGCAGGACCTTTGCTTTGCCAGTGCCCCTGCCAATGTTACAGGTTGGTGCCTCCATGCTTGCCAGATTTAAGGGTAACTTGAAGACTGAGGTGTTCGTCCTCCTGTCAACAGTGTGACAGCAATACTTGATGATGCCACTGCAAGAACAATCTTGTTTCTCTGCTGAATTTTTACCAAAAGAGGATTGATGAGAAAAGTTTTCCCAGAAAGAAGGTGCCACCACTCCCATTCAAAACTGCTTGTGTCATCTTATTGAAGGCTTCTCTTTGGTCTGGAACCAGATGTGGCTCATTCTCCAGTATGTATGCAGAAAGTTGTTCCATGTTGTAGTTGGTGTCTCTCAAAATTTCATTTGTAAGCTCATTGTCATTGTGTCGTTGTCGGTCAGGAAGGCCAAACATTTTGAGGTCGGAGCCACCCAAAGCCTTGATATTGTCTACAATGATAATGAGAGCTTGATTGAAGATGGCATCACTGTAGTCCAGTTCCCAAAATGTCCTCTGCCAGATTCCCCTTGTGGTTGTCCATAGTTGGTGAGGATTTGACATGGCACATGTCTGCAACATCTTGGCAAACAGGTTTTGTCGTATCCATGGTAATCAAGTTGCAGCTGCCTCCTCCAATGTGCTGTTCCAGTATGTATCATCCTCCAGGAGTCCTCTGAGCTGGCAAGCCTGCTTGTAAGTTTCACAGATTGTGGCATCCACTGTTTGCAAGTCCTCAAATGATGTTGGACCTTTGACCTCATGCAGAAGCAGTCTCGGATAAAAGCATTCACATTTGTTAGGGTGTACAGTGCATCACTGGCTCAGATGTCTGGCTGGTCTGGTACAGTTCAAGATCCTAACTCTGACACCTGAGAGACTTCTTCGGGCTTCTGCTCACCGAATCGCAAATTAGGTCAATGTTCCTGGGAGACTGCACATCCTTGAGACGAACTGAATGTGTTGGCTTGGGATTTTATTTTATTTTTATTGTTCAAATTGATAACAGTGCCTTATTCTCTAATTTTTGTTTATAGTCAGGATCACTATGTTTTTTCGTTCAAAATCATGAGTTGATTAGCAAACCTATACATTTTTGGAAACCTTATTACATGGAAAATCTGAAAATCAATGTTTACATTTGCCAATTCCGACCAATTCGATTCGACCAATTCGACCAATCGACCAATTCCATTCGACCAATTCGACCATTCGACCAATTCGATCGATTCGATTCGATTCATCGAATTCGATTTGATCGACCATTCGACCAATTCGATTTGCCAATCAATTTGACCGACCTTTGCTTGTGTGGAACGGACTGTGAAAACGATGCGGACTATATTGTCGGATACGACACACAGGACAGTGATGACGAACTCTAAATGGCATATTCTGTAATCGTGTATGTTTGATGCCATTGACTGCCTGTGTAGATGTGAAGTTATACTGACTGCATGTGTATATATGATTTTGCTGACTGCCTGTGTATGTTTGGTGATATGAATTATTGTGACACATTTTGATGTTATTAACTGCCTGTACAAAATGATAACATGTATTTGATTATGCAACTTATCGCGAATATAAAGACACTATTTTGCAATTCAAAACCTTTGATTCGTGTCTTACCATTCCCCATAGCACTAATTTGATACTTTCATTGGATTCCTTGTCCCTGAAAATATAGGTTTAGTATATTTTTAAAAGTTTTTAGGGTAATTAGAGGCAGAAATAGAACAAAATATGTATTTTACAGTGGCCATTTTGAAAATCCAAAATGGCCGCCATACAGGTATCTCTCCAAATGTAAACATTGATTTTTAGTTTCCTTATGCTATAACCTTTCCAAAAATGTATAGGTTTGCTAATCTACCATGATTTTGAACGAAATATAATTTATTGACATAGTGAACCTGACTATTAGCCAGGCAAATATCCATGTCTTGATAGGAGCAGCACGAGTGTGAAACGCCTTCCCGAACTGGGTTTGAGTCTTCTTGAAGGATTTCGGTCTCAGGTAGAATCTGACTGAAAACGATTTTTCTTTAGTTGTCGAAAAAAAAATGTGGTTATCTTGATTAAATCGAAATCTGCTGACTATACGTGAACTCATTTGCAGACCTGAAAAAAACAAGAAGACATCATTATTATAGAGGACGTTAGTTAGAGGTGAGGTTGGTACCGGTTTTTTGTGTGTGCAACCTTGCAGTTGGGGTTAGTGTTCGAGAAAGCGAGTATGAATCCGAATTATTTTGTATTACCATTACTTTAAAAATAAAATGTCTGACCAGTTTGAGATAAAAAGCGGTGAAATAAGTGAATATCTTTTTATTTCATTGGCCGTGGTTGATATAATGGCGGGCATAAAGCTGAGTCGGAGCGCCGTGCTTTTCATTCAAAAACACAGAATGATTAGTTGCATTCCTTTTTCTTTTTTTTAATTTTTAGCTCCACTGGACTTTAGTCCGGTGAGCTTATGCGATCGAGCAGTGTCCGTAGGTAAGTGAGTCAGTGAGTCTGTAAACATTCTGTAAAATCGATTGAGCCAAACACACGATTTTGATGAAACTTCCAATCCAAAATCTGAGGGCATCTGTGGGGGGTTTGAGTGACTGTTGCTCCTGATCCAGGTGAGCTTCAGGACCAGTGGTCCTATTTTTTTGTATGCATAGTTGAGGTTCGTGAAAGAGCTTGTTCACTGGACATATCAGGACGTAACAGGATACCAGAGGGACAGTAGAGAGTGGGGTTGGGGAAACATTAACAGCAGAGTTGAAGGCCAAGATCGAGGGAGACTTGGACAAAGAATGGGTGTGGGGGAGGGAGGGGCAGGAGAGGATGTATGGGGTGAACAAGATGGATACAGAAGGAAACTCACAGGAAGGAAAACTGGAAATTTGGAAGGAGGAGGTATGGAGGTGGGGACGGAGGGGGTTAACGAGGGTAGAAAGTATCATGATTTTGGATTGGGGATGATCTGAGATGGTGGTGAACAGTTGTCTTTAGGACCTGGAAGAACCACCGTTTAGAGGCCATTTTTCCCCGCAAAGCGGGGGTTGGCCTTTTCGGGGACCGTGGTAGTTGTTGTTTTTTGGTCCCCTTTTTGAAGCAATGTTTTACGGCCGGATGCCCTTCCTGACGCCAACCCTTTTTGCCGCCTTCAACGACAAACAGGGAATTACCAGTGAACTGGTACTCAATTAGCCGACCTCGGAAGGATGACAGGCTGAGTCAACCCCCCTGGCATTAATTCGGCGATCGACCGAGATTCGAACCCAGGATCCTAGGATCCTAAGCCGGCACCCTAGCCGCTAGCCCAACACCAGGGATTGGAAGGAAGAATGGAACCTGGAAGGAAGAATCTGGAAGGAATATGGAATGGAACCTGGAATGGAACCTGGAAGGAATACCTGGAAGGAAGAATGAAATTGAAGAGAATGTGGTTGGTTCCACAGGGGTGGGGGGGGGGGGGGTGGGGGGAAGAAAGAGGAACAAATGAGTGGATGTGATGAGCAGTGACCCTGGATTTTGGGAGATTCACCAGAAGTTTCACCTTTCACTCACTCACCGCAGGCAGGTTGGTGGTCTTTCTGTCTTCTACCGACTCCTCTCCGGCTTAGCCCACCCCAGCTCTGTCTGTGCTCTGTCCCCCAAATACTCCTGCAGGTCCTCCCCACAAGCCCTCTCCTTCCCACAGATCTCCCGATGTCCCTGCTATCAAATGTTGTACTTGTGTGCTTCCCCCTCTCTCCCCATCTTGTCTCCCGCTCCATTTAATATACTAGGGCATGCCCGTACTATATATATATCTAAAAGTATATCCCCCCCCTCTATTTACATGCAATGGTTTGGTCCAAAGCGAACGGCTTGCGAGTACGGTGACAATCCCCCCCCTCTATTTACATGAAATGGTTTGGTCCAAAGCGAACGGCTTGCGAGTACGGTGACAATCCCCCCCCTCTATTTACATGAAATGGTTTGGTCCAAAGCGAACGGCTTGCGAGTACGGTGACAATCCCCCCCCCTCTATTTACATGAAATGGTTTGGTCCAAAGCTAACGGCTTGCGGAGTTTGGTAAAGAAATCGCCATCGCGTGCACAAACGCGCAGGAAAGCGAATGAATCGCAAATTAGTTTTAATTAGTTTTAAAACATAGTTTAACGCCCGAGCGAGTTTAACGCAATCGCAAATCGCATCGCAAAGCGAAAGAATCGCAAATTAGTTTTAATTAGTTTTAAAACATAGTTTAACGCCAACATAGTTTGCCGACGGGAAATAAATGAATACGCTCTCAAATGTGCCGTCCGAGGCAGAGTCTGTTCGCCACGTTCGGCACACGTGATAGCTCGCTGCTCTCTGATTGGTTGAATCGTTTTTTGGACATAGCTCGGTAAATACTTCTCCGATTAATATGAAACCTTGAAAAGGCACATCCTCGGGTCCC
The DNA here is from genome assembly GCF_964187855.1 of Myxine glutinosa. NCBI lineage: Eukaryota > Metazoa > Chordata > Myxini > Myxiniformes > Myxinidae > Myxine > Myxine glutinosa. Next base: position 77,850,827 of record NC_136270.1, read on the forward strand.
CAGCAATATACCTGGCAAGTTTCAAGTATATCGGACCGGTAGTTGTCGAGAAACAGCGGTCACAGACAAACATACAAACATACATACATACATACATACATACATACATACATACAAACATACAAACATACACACAGAGATTACTGGAATTATAGATAGATGTTTTATGTGTCGGTTTATTTTCGTGATTAATGTTAGCTCTTACACGAGCCTCAATCTTGTATACAAAAAAAAAGAAAAGGGGTTGATGGTGGATTGTGTGGTATATGTGCTGTTTAAATTTCTCACAAATCACTAACCATATATTTCAGGCCCGCACAAAGTTTAACAATAGCTGCCATGGCCATCGGACTAGGAAAGGTTCCCACCCTCTGCTCTGAGCCTCATTATCAGTTTTTTAAATTGAGTCGTGGGTTGCTATCAAGCAGAGACTCGGATGCCTTGCCACGATTTAAGTACAATATCCGATAAAGAGTATGACGTATATGCAAGGTTTGTCACTTTTGGTCTGTCAGTATTATTATATTATACGACTGAGGAATTAAATTCCAATGTAAACGTTAGAAGTGCATATTTATGTTTGTGTTTGTATGCAGCTTTGATCTCCGTCCTCTAAATCGGGATAATAAGGATAAAGACGTGAATCGTTGGCCATCTGGGAGCTGGATGCCAGATGTTGCCAGGTTTTATTAACCCTGTTTGCATGGCTGCAACCTACATATGTTGCTGAGGCATGCAATTTATACAAGTGGAAGCTACGTTACGTACAGATTTTTGGGCTTCCGCTATTATTTGCCATTGTCTTAAAAAATGTTTTTTTTTCCAGTTTTTGTGGATGATCACCAATTGCTATGCGACATAAATGATGGAAGTTTGATAACTGTCTATCGGTCAAGCTGTGAAGGAAAATCGTCTGCTTGCACTCGTACAAGGGAAAAACAAGTTTCACGTCAATTTCTGACCATGCTGGTGGGAAGACAGAGAACTGCCCCAACCCCCCTCACTCCGCAGGAGACTGGCTGACATACTCGTAAAGAGGACAAAATTAGTCTTTTCTGCTTTACATCATCTTGACAGCAAAGCAGTTCCGCTGTCCAGGCCCAGTACCAGTGATGCTTATCCAGAAATGCCAATGGAATTGGCACCATCACCTGCTAAAGTTGCAGACATAATGGAATCGGAAGTTGTTGTTATCCCTGGACCTATTGATGTTCTAAGTTGTGCCAGTGAAGAAAAAAGGTCTGACTGCACTATCTGTGAACTTCCAATCAAAACCAGACACAGCATTCCCAGCCGTCGCCGTTTATACCCTCGACCGAGTGTTGTTTTGAGTGAGGTTAAATTGATAGTGAAGTCGTAGGGCACAAACAGCAAAGCAATACATGACCAGGAAAGGGAGAGAGAGTGAGAAGAGGGAGGAAACACTGACATCTTTCAGATGGTTGGGTTAGGAAAGGTTAATGGGGGTAATGAGGATCATGGGTCAGAATTGGGGATGATATGATGTGGCGGTGCAATGCCTGCTTGAAGTCCCGGAGTGAAGAGTTGGAAGAACGGCATCTTGAAGATGGTTTCATTGACGGGAAAACTGAGGAACAAAGGAGTTGAGTTGTGCAGTTAACTTGGATTTTGTTCGTTTAGCCAGGAAGGGTTATTTGAACGTGTGTATCCTGGAGTTGCTGTGGATGGTCAGAGGACTGAGAGAACAGACAGAGCAACATTAAAGAAGAGGTGTTGGAAAATCGAGAGACCATCAGCCTATCTGTGATCTGGAAGCAACATATCTTGCACTTTGTCTTCATAGTCGGATTATTCCAACTAGAACGGCACTCGGAAGAGTGCATATTTCCCCCAGGCTCAACATTATACGTTTTGTACCATACCTATCCTACAGATCGGCTGGATCTGTATTCGGACCTGAACCAAAATTAAATTTATTGTCGTCACCTGACCAACTCATTCACCAGGTTTCCTCCGAATCCGTACATAACATTTTGAGATATGCTATATATCAGTTTTAGCCCTAGAATTTAATGGTGAAGAATCACTTAAAAGGTTCTCTGATCCGGATCCAGACTAAATACCTTCACCAAAATTGAATCAATCTTTCCTTGTCATACACCCAACCTATCCACCAAGTTTCGTCCAAATCCATCCCCAATGTCTTGAGATATCGTGCTATATATAGTTTTGGGCCCTATCTCTCAATGGTGAAGAATCGCTTAAAAAAAAAATTCTCGGATCCAGATCCGGATTGGAATCTTCACCAAAATCTAATCATTTCGTCCTTGCCACATACACTTACTCTCCACAAAATTTAATCCAAAGCCATCCACAATTTTTTGAGATATCTTGTTCACAAACAGACAAGCAAACAAGAAGACGTCATGCAGAGCATGATACTTGCAAAATCCACCGCTCCCGAAAATAAATAAGATACCATGGATACATCAAAAAGCAGTATTCAGGATTGCAAAGCAGATAGCGAAAGAGAGGTGTGATGTGATGGGGGTGAGTTGCTTGAAGGATGAAGTGGGACAAATCGTTGTGGACCCAGATGGAATTAAAGGAAGATGGAAAAGATATATGGAAATGCTGTTGAATACAGAGAATGAATGGGATGGCAGCATAGAGAGTGACCCAGTTTTAGGACCGGCAGAGGGGATGACTGGGAAGGAGGTTGAGGAAGCGATGGAAGCGATGAAGAGTAGAAAAGCGGGAGGGCCGACGGGAGTTGTGGGAGATGTGTTGAAGGCAGCAGGAGGTTGGGGTGTGAAGAGAATGACGGAGATCTGTGGTCTGGCGGTGGGGGAAGGCCGCATTCCAGTGGATTGGGAGCTGGGTGCCCTCGTCCCTCTATGCAGGTGGAGGGGTGACCCTCTAGAGTGTGGCTCGTGCCAAGCGATGGGGTTGTTGGAGCATGGAATGGGGGTATTGGAGAGGGTGTTGGAGAGGAGGATGGGGAAGAGGGTGAAGATCGACGAAATGCCGTTTGGATTTATGCCAGGAAGAGGAACGACAGACGCGCTTTTTATTGTGAGGCGGTTGCAGGGGAAGTGCATGGAGATGAGGAAGAAGTTGTTTCTTGGGTTTGTTGATCTGGAGAAAGCATTCGATAGGGTTCCACGCAAAGTATTGATGTGGGCGGTGAGGAAGTTGGGAGTGGAGGAGTGGTTGATCAGAGTGGTGATGGCGATGTGCAAGGGAGCGCGCACAGCTGTAGGGGTGAAGGACGGGAACAGTGGTGAGTTTGAGGTGAGGGTGGGAGTGCATCAGGGGTCGGTGCTAAGTCCACTATTATTTGTGGCTGTGATGGAGGTGCTGGCTCAGAGCGTGGGGGAGGGTTTGCCGTGGGAGTTGTTGTATGCAGATGATCTGGTGTTTATTGCGGAGGGTATGGATGGACTGAAGGAAGGGATGAACGTGTGGGGGGAATGTGTGGAGACGGGGTCTGAAGGTGAATATCGGAAGGACGAAGGTGATGGCAAGTGGTGGAGCGTGTGGTGAGGTGGAAAGAGCTGGGAGGTGGCCCTGTGCTGTGTGCAGGAAGGGTGTCGGAGTGAACTCCATTCAATGTACAATGTGCGCTGAGTGGGTTCATCAAAAATGTAGTGGTCTGAGAGGGTCATTAACCAGTGTGGCAGCATTAACCGATAGGGTGGGTACTGTTGCTGGTATGTTTAATGTAAATGATGCACATGTACTTGTATGGAATGTTGGGCACAGTGCAGGATTATAAATGGAAAAAAATAGCAAAAAAGTCTCCTGATTGATGTATTTCTTTTTTTTATCATTGTTCATAACCTGGAAGCCGACTTTGTAACCTGAGACGTACCCCCAGTAACAAGTCTGTGCACATTTAGAATCGTGCAATTCAATAGTTTTTGTGTAAGACGCAATATTTTAACCCTCATTTGTTTCGACTCTGCAGATTCAAAAATCAAGATTTGGTGCAAGTTTTGATTATTTTTAAAGACCTCTACTATGGGTGGTAAGTCCTTATAATTTTTGTTTATGCATCATAATGCAAAATGTTTTAGTATGTTTTGCTTTCAAATAAAGTGCCTGCAACACTTGTGGAAGATGGAAGATTGAATTTGTGAATGAAAGTGAATGCATTGAAAGATCTGAGAAGTACTCTGTTGGTTTGATTTTGAGAAACAATATAAAAAATCGATGATTTTGTGATTTTAAAGTGCAATTGATGTACTGTATATTTAATGAAGAAGGAAATGACAATACATAATTGTAATATTCCTGCTTTTACCACCTGTTTATTTTCAGAGAACAATTTCCCTCCGCTGCCAAAGTTCATCCCGTTGAAGCCATGCTTTTACCAGAACATCGAAGAAGAGATCCCTCCTCCTCATCATCTCACAGTCAAACGTCTCTACTACCTATGGCTCTGTACGTGAAGGGTTAACTACAGCAACGTTTTCCAACCAGCGGTCCATGGACCCTTGGGGGCCCTCTAGCACATTAAGCGGTGTGCGCAAAGGAAATGTGAAAGAGGATTTAAAAAAAATTATTTACCAAAAAAAATCGGGACCACACATATGTACTGCTTCTAATTACCTTAATTAGCCTCCCCCTGCAGGACATCCTGCATTCTCAACACCCCAAATTTCAGAGCTGTATCTCGGAGCAGGCCTGGACTTCAGGAATGAAGGTTTGCAGCAATAATGTGAATAGAAAGTACGTTGGGTTCACCTAATTTTACACCTTGGCTGTACTGTATTTGACCTTGACCTATTTTAAGGTTATGCCCCAATTATACATTTCAACCACAACTCGACTATGGTTTGCCCAATCAGAACGAAATTGCCCTTTCTAGATAGCAAGGTGCAATTACCCATAATTTACATAATTTACATAATACATAATTTGAGGTGAAGGTGGGAGTGCATCAGGGGTCGGTACTAAGTGCACTACTATTTGTAGCTGTGATGGAGTGCTGGCTCAGAACGTAAGGGAGGGTTTACCGTGGGAGTTGTTGTATGCAGATGATCTGGTGTTGATTGCAGAAAGTATGGATGGACTGAAGGAGAACATGAACAAGTGGAAGGAATGTATGGAGACCAAAGGTCTGAAGGTGAATATCGGAAAGACGAAGGTGATGGCAAGTGCTAAAGCATGTGGTGAGGTGGAAAGAACTGGGAAGTGGCCGTGTGCTGTGTGCAGGTAGGGTGTCGGAGTGAACTCCATTCAATGTACAATGTGTGCTGAGTGGGTTCATCAAAAATGTAATGGTTTGAGAGGGTCATTAACCAGTGTGGCAGCTACATTCAAGTGTAAGGTGTGCACAGAGGGAGCTGCAGATGGAGGAAATGTTGAGTTGGATCTTGGAGACGGCGTGAAGCTGGAAGGTGTGAAAACATTTTGCTACCTCGGAGACATGCTGAATGAAGAAAGCGGATCAGACTTGCAACGGTTGCTAGAGTGAGATGTGCATGGAAGAAGTTTCGGGAACTGAGTGGTGTGCTGACGAGGAGGGGAGTGTCGTTGAAGCTGAAGGGAAAGGTGTATGCTGCATGTGTGAGAAGTGTTATGATTTATGGGAGCGAGACATAGGTAATGAACGTAGAGCAGCAACGAAGGCTGGAAAGGGTGGAAATGCGAATGGTTCGGTGGATGTGTGGAGTATCGTTGAGAGAGAGGAAGACAAATGATGAATTGCGAAAAATGATGGGAATAGAGCCTGTGATGGATTCTGTGAAGAGAAACAGGTTGAGATGGTTTGTTCATTTGTTGAGGAAGGATGAAAGTGACTGGTTGAGAAGAGTGATGGAAATGAATGTAGAAGGAAGTAGAGGATGGGGAAGACCGAGAAAGACTTGGCTAAAGATGATGGAAGAAGAAATTCCGGGCAAGGGGGTGAACAAGGGGAGATGCAGAAAATAGGGTAAAATGGAGAAGATTGTCATGGGGACTGCAAGGCTAACCCCCGTTTTAGCAGGGAAAATGGCCTTAAAATGCCTGTTGTTGTTTACATAATACCCATCCGAGTTAAAGGTCAAGGTCAAATAGCGGTCTGAAAAAAAAAATTCACGTTTTTTTTGTCCGTTCAATTTTGCCAATGCTGTATATCGAAGACCGCTTGGCCTTCCAAGATGTTCTTGCATCATCATCATCGTGGATCTGCACTGAAGTTGTGCACCTGATGTTTGATTCGTGTCCTTGACGTACATTTTTCGGAATGTGACCTATTTGACAAAAAAGACCTTTTTGGTCATAACTTGAATAATTTTCATGATGTGAGTTTTATGGATAGACTGCAGATGTGAACCACATTTTCCTAATTTACACTCAATCCATAAATGTTGAAGTTCAAGGTCATAAGGTGATCCGAGCAAAATATGGCCATCATTGGATCGCGGGCAATCGCCAAGGGTAACCCTCTCCCATTGGGGAAGGCTTGCCCTTGACGATCGCTTTGATATCTGGTTAGTGTTTGGAATTGTGTTCAACAACCAAATATTAAACTCAATATGCCACTAGTGACACAAACGCGCAACTTGATACGGGAAGCAGCTGAAGGGGGTAAAAGAGGTGAGGATTGATACTAGGAATGAACCATATGATGTGTTCATGACCTTTTTTGATAAATTGACCTTGTGCATAACAAAAAGATACAAGCCCCAAATTTGAAACCATTTATCAGGTTACAATAAATAAATAAATCAATAGATGGATGATGTTGGGGAGGATGTTGTATGCAGACGATCTGACTGTTGTGGTGGAGAGTTAGCCTGGGATGCAGGATGTACTAGGGGAGTGGAACGAGGCATTCTTATAACATGACTGAAGATGAGTATGGAGAAGACTGAGGTGATGTGGGTCGGGCAGCAGAGAAAGGAAATGGATATCAGATTAGAGGGGAAGGAGATCAGGCAGGGAAATAGGTTTCAGTATCTGGGGGTGTAGGGGGAGAGGGTGGAACGGTGATCAAAGCTGGCAGTTCAGAGACAGAGGTGTGGAGGAGGATAGAGGTGGGTGCAAATGCTTGGATGATGGTGGAGGGATTGATGGCAGACAGAAAAATATCAAAGAAATTGAAAGGGGAATTTTTGGGTGGATCGGAGGATGGATGTACTGAGGGAGGAGATTGGTGTGTACATGAGCTTGACGGGGGCGACTTGTTGAGAGATCCATAATTCTGTCATCCAATGGATTTCTGATTGAGATAAGGTGAAGAAAATATGGAAGAAAAGCAATCAAAAAGGTGAGATAATTATATTTACAATAGCAGTACTGAATCGTATTTTAAATTTAGGATTCACTATCCATGCGCATCGTAAGAGGCAACTAAGGGTTGGCATCAGGAAGGGCATCCGGCCATAAAAACATTGCCTCAAACAGGGAACCATGATTGTCATGGGGCCCGCAAGGCTAACCCCCGCTCTGGCGGGGAAAATGGCCTTAAAACGATCATTTTCATTCATTCACTCCAACAAAATGTCAGCTCGGAACGCATAACAGTCTCATCAGAATATACAGTCACGTGAAAAGTAAGTACATCCCATGTAAAGTTTTGACTTTTTCAACATATTTCAACATACAGCTATTTGATCTTCATTTCAACAATATTGATAGATAAAGGTGATATAATATAACAAATATCATGAAACATTTACATTTTGTAGTCCATTGTATAATTTAAATAAACATAAATGCAAATTTCAGACGTGGAAAAAGTAAGTACACCCCGACATTTATCACTACTTCAAATACCTAAAATTAGAATCGGGTGCACCAGCTCAGGTGCAAATGATTAGAACATCGTGAGAGAGGATCTTGGAGGAACCTGTCTTATTTAAACCTCAGACATTTAGTTTGGTTTGCTCTTTGTTGTTGAAGTGTGCGGCGTCACCATGCCTAGATCACAAGATCTCTCTGAGGCCTTCAGAAAGAAGGTTATAGATGCCTACGAGTCTAGGAAGGGATTTAAAAAGATCTCCAAACAATTTGAAATCGATCATTCGACTGTCCGGAAGATCATCCACAAGTGGAGAAGATTCCAAACAACTGCCAACTTGTTCAGGCCAGGCCGCCCCAGCAAGTCAGCCCGAGAGCAGACCGCAAGATGCTGAAAGAAGTCTCTAAGAACCCCAGAATGTCATCACGGGACCTACAGGTAGCTCTTGCCACTGTTGATGTCAAAGTGCACGAGTCTACCATTAGAAAGAGGCTGCACAAATTTGATCTGCATGGGAGGTGTGCCAGGAGGTAACCTTTGCTGTCCAGAAAGAACATCAGGGCAAGACTAAAGTTTGCCAATGAACACCTATGCAAAGACCAGCACTTCTGGAACAATGTGCCCTGGACAGATGAGTCAAAGGTAGAGCTATTTGGCCAAAGTACCAGAAGACATGTTTGGTGAAAACCAAAGACAGCATTTGACCACAAGAACCTGATACCAACTGTAAAGCATGGTGGTGGAAATATTATGGTTTGGGGCAGCTTTGCTACATCAGGGCCTGGGCAGCTCACCATCATAGAATCCACTATGAATTCTTCATCGTACCAGATGGTGCTTGAGGATAATGTGAGGCCATCTGTTGGAAAGTTTAAGCTCAACCGAAGGTGGACCTTGCAACATGTTACGTGTTACTCTACGATCTCCTGGTCTCGGTACACCTCCGAACCCCGAGAGGAGCCACGGCAGAAAAATACATTACTCTGTGTTAGAAACAATAGTGAAACCACACCAATGATTATAAATGAACAAATAATATATTGAAAAGCACACAGGAATAACGGTACAACAAATGGCATTAAGAGTGCACTCTATATACCACCAATGAAGTCAAATAACTCTCTGCGCTCCCAGTGAGTGAAGCGGACACTCCTCAATGTCTTTATAACCTTTTCCAAGGCGAATGTGATTCGCTCCAGCGGTCGGTAGAACGATATCCAGTCGAAGCCCGAATCTCGCTCTCCAGTCGATATTCGAATCACGTACAGTTGACAAGCTGTGAAGAGGAACAGGTTGAGATGGTTTGGTCATGTATTGAGGAAGGATGAAAGTGATTGGTTGAGAAGAGTGATGGAAGTTAATGTAGAAGGAAGTAGAGGACGGGGAAGACCGAGAAAGACTTGGCTAAAGATGGTGGAAGAAGAAATGCGGGCAAGGGGGTTAACAAGGAGAGATGCAGAAAATAGGGCAAAATGGAGAAGATTGTCATGGGGACCGCAAGGCTAACCCCCGCTCTAGCAGGGAACATAGCCTTAAAATGCATGTTGTTGTTGTTGTACAGTTGACAATGGTGATCGCCCCGCCGAAACTGTACAACGGCGCCCTTTAGAGGGGCACCTTCACCGCTCACTCAGCGAACCACAACATAATTGGAGATGAAGTGGTCGCACACACACATCCCCGACAAACGGTAGGATGTTGGGGTGAAGATGACGCGAGGCAAAACCTTTGTAGGTGTCCGAAGTGCGGGGTTCAAAATGGCCGACGGCTCTTACTTGAGCCGATGCGACTAGGCGAGGATTCGTCGAAATCTCAGCACCCAAATCTGCCGCAGATTTTCCACTCCAGCGATAATTCCTATCGCCGGATGTCCCTTCAAGGAACTCAAAATTCTCTCGCGACTTTCGGTATACCAGCCTCGCTATGGAGCCTTGACGTCACGCGTCTTCTCCAACTTTTCTCGTGCCGCCTCCTCCTCTTCACCTCCTCGTCTCCCGGTTCGGTTTCCTGTATCATTTTAAGTTAACCTTTTTTACTTTAGATAGCTGTTCCTGAATCATAAACCTTTTGAGAATAATAATAGTACATAATATCAGACATATGTCAAGTGGGTGAAAACCACAACAGCGGAAGTGATGAATCCGTAACAAACATGACAATGACCCTAAACATACCAGTAAATCCACCAAGGAATGGCTGAAAAGAAAGAAATGGAGGGTTCTGGAATGGCCAAGTCAAAGCCCGGATCTAAATCCCATCGAGATGTTGTGGGGGGATTTGAAACGAGCTGTGCACGCAAGAAACCCCTCAAACATCACACAGCTGAAATAATTCTGCATGGAGGAGTGGGCAAACATTTCTCCCAGTCGATGTCAGAGACTGGTAGACAGTTATAAAAACGCCTACTTGAGGTTGTTTCTGCCAAAGGGGGCAATACCACCTATTAGAGCCAAGGGTGTACTTACTTTTTCCACACGCGAAATTTGCATTTATGTTTATTTAAATTATACAATGGACTACAAAATGTAAATGTTTCATGATATTTGTTATATTATATCACCTTTATCTATCAATATTGTTGAAATGAAGATGAAATAGCTGTATGTTGAAATATGTTTGAAAAAGTCAAAACTTTACATGGGGTGTACTTACTTTTTCACATGACTATGAGCAATTAGGATAGTTTGACATTCTGCGAGAACATACTTGGTGTTCCTTGAATAGTTCTACTTTTAATGGTAAGACAGAATGATCATCCATTGAATATGTTTATTTTCTGGGAGGGAGTAGGCCCCAAAAGGGTGTAACTGGGTTTTTTTAAATTACTATTTTATTTTATACTTTTATTTGTATTTAAATTTTTATGTATACATAGTCATGGTTTGTGAAAGAGCTAGTACACTGAAGAGATCAGGATGTAACCACAAAACACAAAAGGAAGAGTAGAGAAGGGGGAGAACACAACAACAGCAGAATTGATGGTCAAGATAGAGGGAGACATGTACAAACAATGGGTGTGGGAAGAAGTTGGGGGAGGATACAGAAGATACATGAAATGGATACAGAAGGAAACTTAACGGAGGGGAAAAATGGAAATGAGGAAGGAGAAGGGCATGAAGTGCCTTAGGGGTCAGGGGGAGGTGGGAGGGGAGGGATTTAGTGAGGGTAGAAAATATCATGTTTTTGGATTGGAGATGATCTGATATGGAGATGAACAGTTGTCTATGCTTCCTATTTCAGTGCATGGGCTGACACTTGCAGTGAATGTCATTGGCTGCATTGCTTGGGCCATCGGTGGTGGATCAGCTGCCAATTTTGGCTTTGCTATTTTATGGCTAATCCTCTTTACACCATGTTCCTACCTGTGCTGGTTTCGTCCCATCTACAAAGCTTTTCGGTGAGTTCATCCTTTAACATTTTCTTGTACCGATACTGATCAACATTTGTGATACTAAAGGTAGTGAATCTTTCTTACCAAGGGGGCATCATAAAGATCTTATTGAAAGTTCTTCGTAGTTTGCCATTTCGTTAAGCTGCGTATCTGTTTATTCATCCTTTAAAACACAAACACTTGGTCCTCAGTTAATGTTGTGGTTACGTTCTTGAAAACAACGTTAAACGGGTCGATTTAACTCGATGAAAGAAATTTATCTTGACGATGCAATCGTGAGCTATAGGTAAATAATCGCGACGCTCTTTGAAGCCTTAGGGCGTAATCATTATAGACGTTCTAATGAAACAACGTTAAGCGAGGACAACCTGTCCTTATTTTTCATCTGTTGATGCTTGTTCAATACCAGCAGGGGCTACCCAGCATTGCCCAGGAGTGGGAGGGGAAATGGGCAAATGGGCACTGGCGCTGCCCAGCTGGGCGAGCTTTTCCCAGCGGTGGTTCCAGGATGTATTGGACATTGAAAAGTAGTGGAGTTATTGGCCTCATGGTGGTTAACTTTTGCCTGCGGGCTGGTTGCAGCACTGTCTGACTGACCCCACATATCAATAAACACTTTATAGTGGCATTTGGAAGCCTCAAAACGGATGCCAAGGCCAACGTGCAGTAGCTTAAAGCTTTGTCCCGATTCTGATACCCCAAATTTGGGGCCTCTTGGTGCTACGGGTCGGCCGTGAAAGAATAACGTAAAAATGCACAAACACATAAACAATTGAAAATGTTGACAAATAATTATACACTATGAATTTTGAGTACAGCATTTGGAGTATCCCACACTCATTGCGATTTTGGTGAAGGAAAACATGATTGAAACATTTTGGTGAAAAAGTGTGCATTATTTATGGGGAAAGCAAAGGAAACTTTCCAATGTTGTGCATGACATTTTCCTTTTATATCTGTAACTGCACCAATAAGTGTTTGTGACAACAGGCAATGTGGGGCGGGGGGAGGGAAACCTGGTTACTGTAGCCGTAGCGGAAAGGCTTCATTTTGGTTTGAGATCATGAATAACTCACTCACTACTCCTGCTGCTTGCCATTCATAAAAAATGTGTGTTTTGTCCGACTTTGTCACAGGTCTGACAGCTCTTTCAACTTCATGCTGTTCTTCTTCATCATAACGGCCCAACTAGTTATACTTATTATCCAGGCCATTGGCTTATCGGGTTGGGGGGTTTGGTAAGCTCTCTTTTACTTTTCCATTTTTTGATCAACCTGGAGTTCCCTGTTGATATCCATTTGTCAAAATGTAACATGGATGACGTGCGAAGTTTAATTGAAGTTCTCTCCACCATTCTCTAGTGGATGGATCGCAACCATTTCGTTTTTCAAAATCAATATTGGCTCAGCTGTCTTCATGCTCATTCCCACCATTATGTTCACCGCCTTAGCGGTCCTCACCTTCATCGCTCTCGGGAGGGTAAGTGGTGCAGGCATGTCTTCTTGCACTTTGTCGGCCCTCGTTTGTTGCTTATTAGAATACATCAGCAGAAAAAGATTTTTGTTATAAGGCTGTCGTGGTTTACTGTTTATGTGCAAGCAGCTTGTACGGCACGTTCCAAGAAGAGGAAGCGTTGTAAAGGAATATTTATTTATTTTACTTGGGGAATGGGTGAACACGGTTGTTGTGAGGAATTAGACAAATGTCAATAGCGCACACACTCGCCTTTTGACGAGACCCTCTCACAGACAATAGTCACATAATGTGTGTGTGTGTGAAAAAATGTGTATATATATATATATATATATATATATATATATATATATATATATATATATATATATATATATATATATATATATACACATACATACATACATACATACATACATACATACATACATACAGTGAAACCTTGACTTACGAGTTTTATTCGTTCTGTGACCGAGCTCGTAACTCAATTTGCTCGTTTCTCAAATTAAATTTCCCCATTAAAATGAATTGAAATGCTATTAATCCGTTCCAGCCCCCAAAAACCACACCAATTTTTTTTGAAATATATATATATAAAAATATCTCGCGCTTTATATTTCACCTGTATGCAGCATACAAGTTGGCAGGATGGCCTGGACTTGTACGCACACTTGACTCTAAACTGTCCAGCCTGGGTTTGAATCCCGACCCAGCTATAACCTGTCATGTCGGTGTTTCACAGGCAGGGTGATTCATCAATGTGTGTACCGCTAAACTGGGCGCCCCGTTTGCGTCCCATTAGTTGTTGGATGTTAAGGATCTCACCGTGTCTTCCACAAAGAGAAGGCGAGCTATCGCCGGCACTCTGAACAAGTTGTTGGCCTGGCATGCTCTTCTCCTCTGCCGTTATATACGTCCTCCTCGGCATCTTTTTCCAGAAGAGCCCTGTCTCGTCACAGTTGAAGATTTGCTGGGGGATGTATCCTTCGGCTTCTATCAGTTCGGCAAAAGTTATAATAAAATCTTCTGCTGCCTTCACATCCGAGCTTGCTGCCTCACCATGCCTGACGACGGAGTG